>NC_041224.1:138285723-138331043 GCF_002837175.3 Physeter macrocephalus
TGTTTTACAATAGTGTGTTAGCTTCTCCTTTACAACAAAGTGAATCAGTTATACATATACATATGTTCCCATATCTCTTCCCTCTTGTCACCCTCCCTCCCACCCTCCCTATCCCACCCCTCTAGATGGTCACAAAGCACAGAGGTGATCTCCCTGTGCTATGCGGCAGCTTCCCACTAGTCACCTTGTACTTCCGATGGAAGGGTCAGCACAAAGCTATCACCACCCTTGATAAAAAACAGCAGCCCAGATGTCAGCTTCGCACACGGATAGCGGATTAGGGAAAGACTGTGTATGATGGATTCAGAATACTTTCTGTTACTAACTCATATACATTTTCAATAAATGGCCTACAATCTAAAATTAAAAGTAGATAATAGGATATTTATATGGCATTGGTTTGGACTCTGAGAGCATTTACCTCCATTCCCATATGTTTATTTATTTTTGATCACTTTCATTTAAAAATGAAATCTACCATCACTTCCACATACAGAGTTAATCTCTATTGGACATCCAAAGTACATATGACATCTTAAAGGTCATTGACAGTCATAAAAATCCTTTCCTCAAAGACTTTTTTACATATTTCAACTAAACTGGACATTACTAATATCAGTAGACACATCTTAAACTGTATTTACCTGCCAACTTATTCATTTTATAGAAGACAGAATTTGCTGTATTTTTATTGCTATAAAATTGTTACCCATTTTTTTTTTTTGTGGTATGCGGGCCTCCCTCTGCTGTGGCCTCTCCCATTGCGGAGCACAGGCTCCGGACGCGCAGGCTCATTGGCCATGGCTCACGGGCCCAGCCGCTCCGCGGCATGCGGGATCCTCCCAGACCGGGGCGCGAACCCAGTTCCCCTGCATCGGCAGGCGGACGCGCAACCACTGCGCCACCAGGGAAGCCCCTGTTACCCATTTTTATCTAACCTAAGAAATGTTCCTTTTTGGCACGTTGTTTTTACACTTTGAAGAGCCATAACTTCAAAGTAGAAAATTGGAGGCTTTTCTGGCATCCTATCACATGACATATTCTGTCCATTTCCTGGTCTTCACATTTGAAATGGATCACAGTGCATTTTGAAGTAATTATCACCTACATTGGAGGAGTCCTAAGAGAGCCACTGGCTTTTAGCTAATTTGAAAATGAGGTGAGGGTGGTGTATTCTGACAGGTCTTCAAGTTCCCAAGATCCCGGGATGGTTCTTCATGGCTCCCCCTAGCGGATAGCTGCCTCTGTCTAATCAAAAGTTTAGGGGCCACTGTCCCAAGGAAAAGGCCTGAGATTTAGAAAAAGAGCAAAAGGAGGTAGTGAATTAAAGTCTTATAACGATTACCAAAAAAATTTTACAATGTTTATCCCTGGGTAGAAGATTTTGAGGCTTTTACTAATTTTCTGTTTCCAGGGTTTTTAAAATCTTAATGTATGTTTTATAGTCAGATAAAATGCAATCTAAAATTAAATGTATTAATTAATTCTCAGAAAGAAAGAAGAAAAAGAAGGAAGGAAGGAAGGGAGGGAGGAAGTATATAAGGGTTGGAGTAGATGACCTCTACAATTTCTCCTTGGTTTTACAAATATGAATCTTATGACTAGGCTGAGAATAGACAACATGGTCACCATGGAGAATTTTAGGCCAAACTTCCAAAATTTTATGCCAAAAAAACCCCTTTGAATTTAGAGAGAGGATGTTGTTTTCTCTGAGCCAAGAAGAACATTAATCACCAAAATACTTGGCTGACACAGGGCTGCTGTCTGCCACTGGCACTCAGTTTGACCTTGGTATATCATCTAATGACAATCCTAAAACCGAATAAAAGAAGTTGCTAATTAAAATTAAAATAATAATAAAAACGCTGGCTGCATTAGGAAATTTATGATCTGTCTACTGCTTTTCCAGTTGTTTTGCTTGTGAAGGCTGCGTGTGGTTATAAAATGCTCCCTCTGTTCTTAGCTGTAGCTGTAAATAATGTCAACCTCACACATTGAAATTTTTAGCTCTCTTTTTCACCTCTGTCACCTCCAAGCTTGGTCCTCTTCACTGATCTTAGGATTTCTATTCCTAAGGACTCAGAAGAAAGATGTAACCTTGAGTTCCCCTGACCACACCAGCCTGTGGGGGACAGCAAATAAGCACATGGCTACCGATTGTAATTGACATTGACCCCATCCATCTTCCTGCTTCCAGTAAGATCACTAGGTCTCCAAATGCACCACATCCCGACTATTCCTCTATTCCTTTCCAGAGATCCAGGACCTCATGTGCTTGCTTGGGGACCAGTTAAAATTTTCTGGTTATTGCAGTGTCCATTGTCACCACTCTCTGACTTCTCCTGCCAGAGCTATGCCATAGTTGTTCCTTTCCATGCCCCAGGGGCGCCATTCACACAAAATACAATGAATCGTGCAGCTCGTAGGCCCCTTCTCTGCCAGGAGCCTGCTCTGACCTCCCTGGGCACCCTGCAGTTTCTCCTGCTCTTGCTGGTGGAAGGGGGTACCTTACTCCTCTATGCGGAGAGCCCCGGAAGAGTGCCTGAGCTCTTATTTGACAGTCTTGTCTCCAGAAGAATTTGGTTGAGGTCCTAGGGGCTCCACCTGCATTTTACTGAAAGGCATCGCTTTCTGCTGACAGTGTAACAGGTTCCCAAGTGAGAAAGCAGGACTGAAAATCTGTCCTGCGCCAGGTGTACGCTCTCATAGATGCCCCAAGGTCTTCACACGCGCGCGCACACACACACACACACACACACACACACACACACACACAGACACGAGGCACGCACACAAATACACAGTATTAATTTCCACGTTTAGGAGCCAACCAATGATCCCACTCTGTCCTCCGGGATGTCCAGCAGGTTATGCCTCAGAACTCCTCAAAGTTTTCACTGCTAGCTCATCGTCCCTGCAAGGAAATATTGGAGCCTGCGGTTAGTTTGTTCCTGGGAGAAGATGTGCAGGCGGGAGTGGCTGACTGAATATGGGATGCTGCAAGCTCTGCCTATATTGCCCATTAAAATGTCTCCTTGTGGGCACTGTATCCAGAAGGTCCCTAATAAAGAGCTGGGTCTTACTTTCTCTGAGTAGCTCCCGTCATTTCACAACATGAAAACCCCATGAGTAACATTTCTAGGAGAAGATGCATCTTTAGGAGGGGGATTGAAGAAGGTGAGAAAGAATGTGCTACCAGGGAAAAACAAAGTGTTTCTGACCTTTGGGTGGGGGTGGGCTGCAGGGGAAACAGGACTCTGATTGCTGGGGGTGGGAGAAGCAAAGAACGTAGAGGAGCTTGGGACAAATTTTACCTGTCTTATGTTTTCTTTCAGTTCTTTGCAACGCACATCAAATGTGGTACCTGCGTAGCAGGCCATCCTCCTCTGGGGGAACTGCTTTCTCCCCGCGCACCATCCCCCTACCCACAGCCCTATAGGTGGTTCCAGTGGGAGCTGTCAATCAGAGTTCTCCTTTCCCTTGGTCATGGAGTTTGGATCAGGATGCTGGCACATGACAGCTGGGCCAGTCAGAGTCCTTCTCTAGGATTCTTGAAGCTGGGCCCTTTTCTTCCTGAATGGCAAACTTAGGAAGATGTGAGCTCAGGAACTGTCAGATGCCTTGGTTCTGGCCCCAAGGAGAAAACTCATTTGTGGAAGGGGAGAATGCAGCTGTCACTCAGAGAAGCAGGGACAAAATATGAGGAAAGAGTACAGATGGCATTCATTTCCTCATCTGAGTTGTTCTGAGCTGTACTCTGTCGCTTTCTAGTTACAGGAGTCAGTACATCTTTTATCTGGCCAAAGCTTCTTTTTTTTTTTTTTTTTTTTTTTTTTGTGATATGCGGGCCTTCCTCTGTTGTGGCCTCTCCCGTTGCGGAGCACAGGCTCCGGACGCGCAGGCTCAGCGGCCATGGCTCACGGGCCCAGCCGCTCCGCGGCATGTGGGGTCCTCCCATACCGGGGCGCGAACCCGGTTCCCCTGCATCGGCAGGCGGACGCTCAACCACTGCGCCACCAGGGAAGCCCCAAAGCTTCTTTGAGTTGAAATTTTGGTAGTGTGTAACCCAAGCGTCCTGACTAATGCCTTACTATGACTCCACTTATTCGTCTCTTACTTATTTCTTCCCTCTCTACCTCTCAAAAGTTTTTTAAAGGTATTTGCTCCACCACCTCTAAGGAAAGGAGCCGATTTCCTTAAAAATTAGTGACTTGCCAGAATCAATCTCATATTTAACATAAAGAGATACGTAAAGTGCTTAGAATAGTGCTGGGCATATAATAAGTATTATCTGTTTGCTGTTATTATTATCAGTAGTAGTCATAGTATTAGTAGTAGCCAGAATAGATACAGCAGCACATGGTGGTTTAACGTGAGGGTATCAAAAAGCCTTCCAGGTTAATAGGACTTTGCTATGCATTACCCAGGAAAAGCATATAAAATGATAGGTATGAATCAATCCATTTTTTCCCACTGCCTCATTTTTGATCGCATGCCTTAGAAACGAGTTCAGCCAATGACCTGCTTTTGCAGCCCAGCACGTTTAGTTTCCTTGTTCTCCCTGCCTGGAAAGCCAGTGGATCCATCATGTCTGTGGCGTCACTTTGTATAACAATTGCTTCAATTGCCCATTCTGATCTCCAGGAATACTACTACTTCGGGAGGGTTGTGAAAATGAAAAGATTACTCTGTATTGCATTTCTTGGCCACTTCTGTCCTCTTCATTCTATAGATTATGTTCTCTTATCTGCTGATATAACAATCCAGAGTCAGAACTGATGGAAGTCTATATTTCCAGTCCATTGATTATAGACTATGCTGAGGGTGAACAAAGTTTAAACTAGAAAAAAAGTCAATACCAGGCAATATAACTTAAAAGTACATGGTATTGTAGGTAAAGGTTCAATATAGTCAAACTGCCAGCATGTAACGGCCTACATCCCTTTGGGCTCTGTCCTTCGAACAAAAGTTGATTTGCCTTTTGCTGTTGGCTGCTTGAGCAATCCTGGGAGACAAAGCAGTTTTAGACGGAGTCAAAAGGATGTGTCATGATTGAATCCAATGTTTCATATCTCAGGGTTTCCCAGTGTTCACTCATCTTGTGGACTTCAGTTACCACCTTTAAAACCCTTGGTGTTGGGACTTCCCTGGTGGCACAGTGGTTAAGAGTCCACCTGCCAATGCAGGGGACACGGGTTCGAGCCCTGGTCTGGGAAGATCCCGCATGCCATGGAGCAACTAAGCCCGTGCGCCACAACTACTGAGCCTGCGCTCTAGAGCCCGTGAGCCACAAAGGCTGAGCCCACGTGCCACAACTACTGAAGCCTGTGCGCAGCAACAAAGACCCAATGCAGCCAAAAACAAAAACCCTTGGTGTTTCAATCATTACCACCATTCTCATCCATATATATATATAACAGTCACCCATATGTGAGATGAAAAAGTCCATAGTTTTCCTGTATATCTTGTCCTTAAATTAAGATCTTTTTAATACTTGCCAGACAAAACAAGCCTAAGAGTTTATAGAAGCTCTTTGCTATTGGCTTAGAGTGTATGTAAAAATACACAGTAGTATGAAAGTTTCTTGTGTTGGGAGGTATAGAGAGTCAACCAAAACAGTTTCTACTTAACCCTTTGAATGGACATATACTTGTCTCTACCCAAGTCTTTCTTGTGGCTGAATGGATGGTCAGAGCCTTCCTTGACCCTTCTGAGTTAATTGGGCTGTGCTCAGTAAACTAAACTTGGCCACAGTCATGTTCTTCTGAATTCATATACTGTATACTCACAAATCCTTATTGCCAGAAGTAAATCTTATGGTGAGGACAGTTTGAGCTCCAGGGCTGTTGCTGCCATTGTGGATCCTATGGACCACTATCAATTCATTTCTATCTAATCAGTAAGCTTTTTTGTGCTTCCCCACTAATATCCAAATATCTTTCAAATATTACCCAAGAGAGTTTGGGCATTCCTGGTATTAGAATTATTTTGTTTTCCTTTCATAGGAGATGCCATCTTAACCAGTGATCAGTAGCAGACAATTGTCTTTCAAAAAGGGAGCAATGGGCAACTGCATTAGGTAATCATCAAATTCTTAAGTCCCACGGCTAACACTCCTCCTTGTTTCTGCCAGTCTCCAATCTCAATAGGTCTCTCTTACGGACACTATAAATATTATAGGTTCAATAAGCTCATAATGACGCAGTGGCATCTGCTATATTTCTCCTCACTTAAAAATCAGTCTTTTCATGTGAAATGTGGCAAACAGAGCTCCAAAATACACCCAGGTATGGAGTGGTTTGTCCAATATCCAAATAATTCTATCAGCACATTTGTTTCCATCTTAGGGTGGAATTAGAAATATGCTCAGCTTATTATTCTAGTCAAGGGTAGGCTTAAGATATGCTTACGATTTTTACCAGTCCTTATACTTAGGTATATTCACCAGCCAACAAAATGTCATATTTTCTATCATCTTGTACAAATAAGAATGTTCTCTTAAAATTTGTGAGAATTAATTTTTTTAAATATGGTTAAACTATTCCAAATAAATAAAAAGTTATCATTAAAAAAAAGACTGTGGTTATCATGGTCAGATTTCTTCTTACTTATTACCATAAATAGAAGAATTAATGTATCCCTAAGATAGTATAGTAAAAGTATACTGTATTCTGGTCCATGTAAAAGCAAATGGTCCCTGCTTGACCTCTCTCTCTTAGGGTGGAGAAGAAGGTATTATTAAGACAATGTCAGGTTTAATCATTGATATTGAACATCCCATTCTTCTTCAGGTTGCTTTCTTTACTACAGTTATGGAGCTCATTCCAGAGTAAATGAATAGGTCCTGCCTAACATTTTCATGGCCAAAGTGGGTGAATGTGGAAAAAATTAGTGTCTATTAATACCCATACATTCACTTTCTTTAGTTAAAAGTTCTATTTCCTATTGTTTCCAGAAAGCTTGAACTATTTAAAATTTATCACACCTCTCAGCTTTTGTAAATCCAGAGATTTGATAAACCCAGAGAATCCCATTTAGCATGACAAATTAAAATAGAGAAAAGAGCACAATTTTTTGTACCCTAGTCACCAGCATGATAGCCAAGAAGTTTTTCTTTCCTTCATGATACTCATTCTAATTAAATATTTAGGTATTGGAGTAATCACCACTTATTCACAGAATCTTGTTAGCAATGTTTTTATTGGTCTTTTGCCTCTTTTCCACTGCATCCCAAATTCCCTGAAATAAAGTTACTTTAAGCCCTTCTCCAAGTATTTGGGAATTTCTTTGCAATGAGTCTCTGTATCCAGAAGTCTCATTTGTGCTGCTTTAGCTCCCTCTATTGGCTCCACGATTTTCACCAGAGCAGTAAACAAGAGCCAAGGCATATCTAGTTTTAGACTCCTTAAAAAAAAAAAGTAATAAAAAGCTTTGCTCTATTTTAAGTTAGTGGACCAGATTCAGAAGAATAAGGGCCATGCTTCACACATGTTTCTTCCTCTTACACATCTCAAGCCCTTAGCGATTTCACACCGGAGATGTTCAGCTGATCAATCCATAACATCTTACTGGAAAACCCAAACAAATTTTTGGCCAACCCAATACTTTGCAAGCTTGTTCAAAGAATTGATGAGGTAAGGTATGTGAAGTTCTTCATATGGTATCCGGTATATTTCAGGAGTGCCACAAATGCTGGTCATAGAAGGTCTCAAAGCCCTTGGCTCTTAGCCCCCTGGCACTAAATTCTCTTTCCCTACCTGCTTAGGATGACTCACACTGCAATCTGGGAGCTGTTCTTCCTAATTTCCTTTAGCAAACTCTGTAGCTCTCCTGTACCTCTTGAAATCTTAACATTTACATGTATTGGTCTGGCATCATTGCATAACAACACATTCTTTAATCCTTTGTACTGTATTTTGTATCAAAGCCATGAAGGCCATGACCTGATTTGCTTCCCAGACCTAATCCTCAGGCCATCTTCCTCATCTTGGTATATACCATTTCCTTCCACTCAGTTCATCAATTAAAAAAATCAAGATCTCACTCTTATGTCCTTGCTTTCCCTCACCACCTACATCCAAGCCAGGACAACAAGTCCTGTTGATTCTACCATTAAAACATATCCAAATATGTCGGCTGTCTCCATTTCTACCCCTGATATACTGGAGCAAGCTACCATCATTTCTGACACAGGATCACTATAGCAGCCTCCCAACCGATCTCACAGCTTCCTCCTCTGCTCACCTACAGTTGATTCTCTACATTGTAACCAGAGTGAGATTTTAAAGACTGTGAACCAAATTATGTTATTCCCCTGCTTGTTGTCCTTCAACATTTTCTTTGGCTTTTCAAGGCCCTACATGTTCTGGCCATTACCTGTCTTTCCATCTTCATCTTAAACCATTCTCTCCATCTACCATGCTCCAGCCACCCACTCAGATCATCGTTCTGTTCCTTGAACACCCCAAGCTCACTTCTGTCTTAAGATTCTTGCACTAACTGTTTCCTCTGCCTGGAATGCTCTGTCTCTCTCCTGATCTTCATGTAGCTGACTGTCTTGGCATTCAGATCTAAAGGCATATATCACCTTCTTAGGGAGACTATTCTTTTTTTTTTTTCCCCAGTAAATATTTATTGAGTTGAGGGGATGAAAGGAATGTTGTGAAGCCAGATCGAGTGGTCCTGACCCTGAGTTCAGGGAGGGGAGAGCCATCTGGGTGGGGACAGCCAGGTGCTTGCTTCTGGATGCGGGGTCCTCGAGCAGCGCCTGGCTGCGGCGTGAGCTGGACGCATTGGGCAGGGATGGAGGTGGTGCGGTTGGGTATTCAGGAGAAGGAGGGGATCCTGGTTGGAATGGTAGGTTCAGGCAGGCTGTGGAAGGCCTGAAACTCCAGGGGAGTAACTCAGACTTTATTGGAAGATACTGGAGAGTCCCTGAAAGTCTTTTGAAAAAAGGTTGATGTGATGGAGACTGTTGGGAGAAGGTGGGTGGGCAGATTGGAGGGGTAGCCGAGATTCACCTGGTGCCGTAGGTGACAGGTGTGAGGGTTCAAGGGTGAGGCACGTAGGCCTTAAGTAGGAGAGAGCCAGGTGGGCAGGAGAGGAGGGGATTCAGAAGACGGGCTGGGGAGACTATTCTTGTTACCCCAGTCTAAATGATCCACTCAGTCACTTTCAACCACATCACCTATTTTAATTCTCTGCAGAGTAAGTATCGCTATCTAAGATTTTTCTTGTTTAAACTGTAATTTTCTGTCTCTCCCATTAAAGTGTATGCTCCTTGAAGTTAGAATCCTTTCTTATCTTTTTTGCTGCTGCCCGCAGCATAATTCTAACCGCGGAGCCTAGAACTGTGCATGGCACAGAGCAGCTGTTCAATAAAGAATTGAATCATTTCAAATTCATTGCCTTCACTTTACATCAATATTTAGCATCTCATACCACTAGAGGGCAATACATCACCTAAATGAAATGAGCAAACTGGTGTGTCCTTTTATACCACCTTCCAAGGTGAACTTAATTGATTTTAATCATTAATGTAACAGACGTTTATTTAAGAAAAACACTCCAACTCAAAAAAAGAGTGGCGAGAGAAAAAAAAGATCTTTTAGATTTTCAAACCAGTCACCTGGTACAAGCCCAAGAGAAAAAGTTTACTCCAGGGTTTCAAAGAGTGAAATAATTTTAAATGTACTTTCTGTTTAAAGATGTTATTCGGGTTAAAAAAAAAAACCCTCATCATATAAAATGAGAAAGTATTAACTTCAGTGATATGGAATTGTTTGGGAAGCCAGAGGGAGATTGAGCAACATCGTATTTTCTCCACGTTTTACACACACACACACACACACACACACACAAATATGTATTCTTTGGTCACTATTCTGATTTTTGCTTGTAAAAAGTGAGTCCTGGTCAGTCTCATGGGAGTAGAGATTCTGAAAGGGATTTTCTTTTTTCTATTTTTGTAATTCCATTTCATTCTGAGCTTTTTCACTTCTAAGTTTTTCTTTTAAAGAAAGCAACCTGGTTATATGCAGGAAATGTCAGAGAGCAATAAGACCTCAACTGTTCCATTGACAGGACTGCCTCAGGGCCAGAATAGCCTGAGTGACTAATGTCCAGCGATAAGGACAAGGTTTCTGTTTCTTGACCCTGCAGCAGCGCCTGTCATTGCAGGCACAGAGAATGTGCCGTCGCACAGCTGGGTCTTGGTCTGCTTGGCGACAAGAGGAGAAGCACACAGCGTTCCCAGTGAACTCCAGGTGGCAGTGTAGAAACACTTGAAATGAATTTACCCGCTGAGGAAACTATTCAGTGAAGGACTCCTGTAATGGTTGGTTGGCTGTAAGCACAGTTTCCAAAACCACATTGGGTCAGTCACCACGACAGCTGGAAGGCTGTACTGGAATCCATGAGATTCTTGTTGCTCTGTCTCTAGGGGTGAGAAATGACTTATAGAAGAAAAGTTTGACCCTAGGTGGGAAAAAATTTTTTTCCTCATGTAAAATAATCTGCTCATGTGACTTACTATGGCAGAAAGGCTTCCCAAAATGTGAGTGCTGACGGCTGTGGGAGCAGGGGTGGGTCAGATGAAGCTGGGACTGTCAGGGATCCATTTCCAGGGACGCACTGGAGGAGGAGCGGGGCCTAAGCTTTTCTCGACACTTAGTAACAATGAGAGTGGTTCAGGGCACTAGTGCACCTTGTGTGTTGTGGGAGGGAATAATCAAGATCCGCTTGCTTGCTTCTTTCAATTCTTTTTTTTTTTTTTTTTTTTTTTCCGGTATGCGGGCCTCTCACTGTCGTGGCCTCTCCCGTTGCGGAGCGCAGGCTCCAGACGCACAGGCTCAGCGGCCATGGCTCACGGGCCCAGCCGCTCCGCGGCATATGGGATCTTCCCGGACCGAGCACGAACCCGTGTCCCCTGCATCGGCAGGCGGATTCTCAACCACTGCGCCACCAGGGAAGCCCCCTCAATTCTTTTGAGTAGGGAAGGATCTATTGAATCCTCAGACCTATTATAATATATTGCCAGTAACTCAGTAAAAGGATGCAAAAAGCATGAGAATGAGCCCCCTGTGGGCTCCTTCACTAAGGAAAGAGAACATCTTTCACCCCCGTGTTCTCAATTTTCCACCACAAAAGATACATCCATGTACCCATTTGGCAAATGCTCTTTTGCTGAGCACCCACAAAATAGTTACTACACTCAAGGAGACAAATGGAAATGGAGAATTAAGTTATGAGAGGTATCAGCAAAATGTTATTGAGAATTCAAAGGACAAACACTTAAAGCTTCCAGTGTGAGGACATCAAGTTTAGGTTGATAAAATTGGGTGATGAAAGAAAGGGTATCCCAAACCAAATGGACAGAGTAAGCAAACATATGAAGGTGAGATAACTCAAAGCGAGTTGGATATATAGAGCACAGGCAAAGAAAAGAGGAAAAGAGTCAGCACAAATTGAAGTTATAGGACCAGGCCCTGAATTATGGGGAGGTACTAAGATAAGGACCTTGATTCTGCCCTTGATGAGCTTACAATTTCCTGAAGAAGGTCATACATAACAAAGTCTCTGGTATTCACAGAAAAGGATATATGTATCTTCAAATTTCTGTCATTTCTCAGAGCTTTCTGGATGAATAAAATTGAGGTGGCTTCAGTTCAGGGGCAGAAGTCATTTGGGGCTGCTTTTCTTGTGGGTTTTTCTCACTTTGGGCATGAAAGAAAAAAAAACTGACAGAATCCACCCAAGTCTAATGTTAACTTATTTCTGTCTTTTGGGCTGGAGATGAATTTGACGCAGATAAGTAAATCTAGCCAGTTCGGGTCACAGATTTGACCAATGGGAAGATGTACGGTTAAGTCTGCGAGAATCTTGGTTCTTCGTGTCACAGGGGGTTGCTCTGGCTCTGCCAACTCTGTATCTCTGCCAACTTCCAGTGGCTAATAAGCTTTTGGCCCAGTGATGGAAGCAGTAGTGACAGTGACAAAGATATAAAACAAGGTCCTCTGCCAGGAACAAAAGCTAAATCTTTCTGGTAATGGCAACCTGACATGTGCATGGCCCCAGGATCATGGGCCATCGCTACCATAACCATTTACTATCTGTAGTGGCTCCAAGGGCCTCATACTCTATGATGGCCCCCATGGCTGCTGCATTATCATGAAATTGCCAAGGCATTATCATGAATGTGCCAAGGCCATGTTCTTCTCGTAACTTCCCAGAGCAAATGGAGCTGGAAATGGACATTATGAAGGACACACACAGAGCTCAGCCTATGTTGATGGTGGTTAATCAGGGATGAATTCCATGCACCATATTAAGGAAAGCTGTTTATGGGTGGATTTTAAAGAAAGGGTAGGGAGAAAACTTTGCTTCTTTGTTTTTAGTTGGAAGTACTCTATATCGTATGGAAGTGCTTTTGATTGCTACTTTACAGCAAACCCAATATCGATGGCTTATTATTTTATTGCATACCAAGAAGTCCTATATGGGTAGTTTTTGTCTCTTTTCTGTCCCTCATTCTTAGCATGTTGGCATTTTAGGTTTTGCTTATTCCTTCATATAACACCAACCATTTCTGCCTCTTCTATCAGGAAAGGAGAAGCCTTTCCCTCTACATATTATGTCCAGAACTGGGTCATGTGGTCACCCCAAGCTCGAATGGAAGCTGGAGAAATGAATGTCTGTCTAAGAAGAAGAGAATTGTCATGACTGGTTTAAACCAGCCATAAATCATCTCCAAGAGCCGGGCCATTTGTTATCACAAACAAAATTGGGATTCCAGTAGCAAGAAACAAGAAGAGTTATTGGGTAGACAACTAACAGTGTCTGTCACAATCCCTTGCCATGTCAGAACCAATGGTTTTAAGCTGTTGTGGGATGGAAATACAACGGTCTTCATCACTCTTTGCCTTGAATACCTTCTTCTCCTTCCTTTCCCTCCCTCTTCTGAACTAACCTTTTCTTCTTATATGCACAGGTAGATTGCAAGCCAATTTCTTCTCATCCTTAAGATCCTACTGAAATCATCTTCATGAGCCCGTTCCTGGCCTCACATCCCAGTGTTAGGCATGTCCATGCCTCTGCTCCCACAACAAACTCTACCCTGGCATGTATCACACTGAGTTGCAGCTGTCTCTTTCCATATCTTTGTTCACCCCCAGATTGGGCTTCTTGTGGGATCTTATTCATATATGTCATATTCCCAAGACTGAGCACAAAGCCTGGCACATACTAACTGAATAAATGAGAGGTCCAAAACGTTTTGCTACATGCTGTAATTCCTTAAGAAGTGACATTTCTGGATAAAGCATATACACAAGAGTTCATTATTTGCAATTAGAAAAGAACACACCTTTCAAGGAAGAGGTGCTCTGTCTCAAAGAGAAGCTGATCCTGGATGACTTTTCTACCTTTGTCTGCTGGTCTCTGGTACCATCCCTTTACCTATGCCTACTCCCCAAATGTACATGGTGGAGTGAGATTGCCCTCATCCATGGGCCATCTCTGGGAAGGCAGTGTTTCACTGGGAAAATAGTCTGAGCTTCGGAGGTTTGATTCTTGGCTCAGCCATTATCGAATTTTACTAGAAAGCAATACGAGTTAGCTTGTTAGCTAACCTCATTGATCTTCAGTTTGCTTATTGGTAGAATGTGATATAATAGATATGAATAATAGCCTCAGAGGGTTATTTTAAGTACTAAATGACACAGCATATGTAAAATGCTCAGCACATGGTAGATACTCAAAATATTATTATTATTAGTGAAAGAATCTTGGATCATCAATAAATTACTTTTATCAGGTCAAAGTTCTCTTATTTGCAGATTATTTCACTGCCCTAGAGCCAAAAAGTTCTGTATCACACAATGAAGCTGAGAAATTTCTTAGCTCCATATCATTTATGTATCTAGACACCTCTATAGTTAAAAAAAAAAAAAAAACCTGGTGATAATTGTAGCCCCAGTTTCAAGGAAATGTCACAGAATATCACCATAGGAACTGCTGTGTGTTTTACATATCAATATTATGTAAGCATGAAGACTTACTTATAGTAAGGTCATATGTATTCTATATATGTATAAAAGAATTTATAATTATCCCTCATTCATTCTTTCATTGAGATATAATTCACATACCATAAAATTTGCCCTTTAAAGTATACAATCCAGTGGATTTTGGTATGTTCTGAGTTGTGCAACCATTGTCATAGTCTAACTCCAGAATATTCTCTTCACTCCAAAAAGAAATCCCCATCTACATTAACTGTCACTTTCATACTCTCTCCCACCCCTCACCCAGTCACTGGAAAGCACTAATCTCCTTCCTATTCCTATGGATTTACCTATCCTAGATAGTTCATATCAATGGAATCCCATAATATGTGACCTTTGTGTCTGGCTTCTTCACTTGGCATAATCATTTCAAGGTTCATTCATTTGATAAATATTTGTGTTGCTTCCACTTTTGGGTGATTATGAATAACACTACTATGAACATTTCTGTGCAAGTTTTTATGTGGACATATGTTTTCATTTCTCTTGGGTATATGCCTAGGGGTGGAATTGCTGGATTGCATGCTAACTTTATGTTTAAACTTTTGAAGAACTGCTAACTGTTTTCAAAGTGTCTGTTACATTTTACATTTTCACCAGCAATGTCTAAGGGTTCCAATTTCTCCACATCCTTATCAACAGTTATTTTTGTCTGTTTTTTAATTTTAGCCATTCTAGTAGTATGAAGTGGTATTTCATTGACTTGCATTTTCCTAAAGACTAATAATATTGAGTATCTTTTCATGTGTTTCATATCCACTTGAATTTTTTTTTGAGAAATGTCTATTCAAATCATTTGCCCATTTTTTAATTGGGCCATTTGTCTTTGTTGTTGAGGTGCAATCATTCTTTATATATTCCTGGTACTAGACCTTTATTAGATATATGATTTTCAAATTTTCCCTCCCATTCTATGGGTTATCTTTTCACTTTCTTCATAATGTCCTTTGAAATACAAAATTTTTAATTATTTATTTATTTACTTATTTATTTATGGCTGCATTGGGTCTTCGTTGCTGTGTGTGGGTTTTCTCTAGTTGCAGTGAGTGGGGGCTCTAGTTGCGGTGTGTGGGCTTCTCATTGTGGTGGCTTCTCTTGTTGCAGAGCGTGGTCTCTAGGCACACAGGCTTCAGTAGTTGTGGCATGCACGCTCAGTAGTTGTGGCACGCGGGCTTATTTGTTCTGTGACATGGGGGATCTTCCCAGATCAGGGTTCGAACTCATGTCCCCTGCATTGGCAGGCGGATTCTTAAACACTGTGCCATGGTGGAAGTCCCCCAAATTTTTAATTTTGATGAAGGCCAATTTATCTATTTTTGTTGTTGTTGCTTGTGTTCTTGGTGTCATATCTAAGAATCCATTGCTTAATGCAAGATCAAAAAATGCACACCTATGTTTCTTTCTATGAATTTTATAGTTTTATCCCTTACATTTAGGTCTTTGATCTATTTTGAGATAATTTTTCCAAAGGTTATGAGGTAAGGGTACAATTTCATTCTTTTGAATAATGTCATCCATGAGAGCTGGAATCAACTTTTTCTAAACTCTGTTAGAAATACTGATATTTTGTTAATACTGATATTTTGACCTCTTCCATGAGTCACAAATGTTCTTAATGGCATTTAGAATGGTCAATCCTTTCCGGAAGGTTTTCCATTTACTTTGCCCAGATCCATCAGAGGAATCACTACGTTTGGCTGTTATAGTCTTATGAAATGTATTTCTTAAATTAGAAGACTTGAAAGTAGAAATTACTCTTTGATCCACGGGCTGCAGAATGGATGTTGTGTTAGCAGGCATGAGAAAACATGAATCTCTTCGTACATCTCCATCAGAGCTCTTGGAAGACCAGGTGCATTGTCAATGAGCAGTAATATTTTGAAAGGAATCTTTCTTTCTGAGTGGTAGATCTCAACAGTGGGCTTAAAATAGTCAGTAAACCATGTTATAAACAGATATGCTGTCATCTAGGCTTTGTTGTTCCATTTATAGAGCACAAGCAGAGTAGATATAGTATAATTCTTAAGGTCCCTAGTATTTTCAGAATGGTAAATGAGAGCTCAACTTAAAGAGCCTCAACTTAAAGTTGCCAGCTGCATTAGCCCCTAACAAGAGAGTCAGCCTGTCCTTTGAAGCTTTGAAGCCAGGCATTGACTTCTCCTCTCTAGCTATGAAAGTTCTAGATGGCATCTTCTTCCAGTATAAGGCTGTTTTATCTACACTGAAAATCTGTTGTTTATGTAGCCACCTTCATTAATTATCTTAGCTGGATCTTCTGGATAACTTGCTGTAGCTTCTACATGAGCACTTGCTGCTTCACCTTGCACTTCTATATTATGGAGAAGGCTTCTTTCCTCAAACTTCATGAGCCAACCTCTGCTAGCTTCAGACTTTTCTTCTGCAGCTTCCTCGCCTCTCTCAGCCTTCATAGAACTGAAGAGAGTTAGGGTCTTGCTCTGGATTAGGCTTTGGTTTAAGGGAATGTTGTGGCTGATTTGATCTTCTATGCAGACCACTCAAACTTTCTCCATATCAGCAATAAGCCTGTTTCACTTTCTTATCAATTGTGTGGTCACTGGAGTAGCACTTTATTTAAAACCATTTTTTAATTGAAGTATAATTAATTTACAATGTCGTATTAGTCTCGGGTGTGCAGTAAAGTGATTCAGTTTTATATTTATATACTTTTTCGGATTCTTTTCCATTATAGGTTATTATAAGATATTGAATATAGTTCCCTGTGCCATACAGTAGGTCCTTGTTGTTTATCTGTTTTATATAGAGTAGTGTGTATCTGTTAATCCCAAACTCCTAATTTATCTCTTCCCCCGACCCCTGGAGTAGCACTTTTAATTTTCTTCAAGAGCTTTTCCTTTGCATTCACAACTTGGCTGTTTGGTGCAAGAGGCCTAGCTTTCAGCCTGTCTTCACTTTCAACATGCCTTCCTCACTAAGTTTAATCATTTCTAGCTTTTGACTTAAAGTGAGAGACATGCGACTCTTCATTTCACTGGAACACTTGGAGGCCATTGTAAGGTTATTAACTGGCCTAATTTCAATACTGTAGTGTCTTACAGAATAGGGAGGCCTGAGGAGGGGGGAGAGATGGGGAACAGCCAGTTGGTAGAGCAGTCAGAATACACACAACATTTATCAATTAAGTTTGATGTTTTATATGGTTGTGGTTTGTGGCCCCCAAAACAATTACAAGAGTAACATCAAAGATCACCGATCACAGATCACCAATCACCATGAAACGGAGTCCCCCTAAAACTGAGTTTCCCTGCCGAGTTTATGATGAACCTCTCTCTCCAAAACTTTATCCTCTTTCTTGTCCCACCCCTGTTCCCCTCAGAATTGGGGAGTATCAAAGAAAAGGGGGAATTTGAAACTGAGCAGGACCCTGCAGGGCTCTCCCAGGTACAAAAGCTCCTCCCTGTACCCCATTTCTTGTTTGTAGAAAAAGGTTTTAGTCTCCTAGGCCTTCCCTGAGTTCCAAAGAGCAGACTCAAGGCATTACTCATTAAGGAAGTGAGGGAATGCAGAAACAAAGGAAAAGCAAATAGTTCAGCAATAAAAACAGAGTCCTAGTTCTCCTCAAGGGATATATATAACAATCTGATGCATATCTTTGAGTTGTTCTGCAGAAACTAAGACCCCACCCAGGTGGAGGATGGTGAGTACATGTAACCACAAAAACATAAACCCCAGACTGGCTTGAACCAGAAGGTTGATGATTAAGATTCCTGAAACATCACCAACCAGTCAGAAGAAACTCCATGAGCTTCAACCCTCACCCCAAATACTGCCTTTGAAAACCCTTCCCTGAAAGCCATCAGGGAGTTTGGATCTTTTCAGTATGAGCTGCCCGTTCTCATTGCTTGGTGCCCTGCAATAAACATTGTACTTTCCTTCACCATAATCCAGTGTCAGTAGACTGGCTTTGCTGTAAGGCAGGTGAGTGGACCCAAGTTCAGTTCACTAACAACCATAACAAATATGAAATTAATGAAAAAGTTTGAAATATTGCAAGAATTACCAAAATGTGACACAGTGACACAAAATGAGCAAATACCATTGGAAAAATGGTGCCAGTAGGCTTGCTCAACATAGGGTTGCCACAAAACTTCAATCTGTAAAAAATGCAGTATCTGTGAAGTGCAGTAAAGTAAAGCCCAGTAAAATAAGGTATGCCTTTATTTACATATTTGCACACACACACATACATACATACAGAGAGAGAGAGACAAAGAGGGATTTATTGTAAAGAATTGACTTTGCAACTGTGGCAATCTGAAATCCATAGGACAGGCTGTGAGGAAGGGCAGGCTGAACATCTCAGGCACAGGCTGAAGCTGCTATCCACAGGCAGAATTTCTTCCTCAGGGAAGCCTCCACTCTGCTCTTGAAGCCTTTCAACTGATTGAATCAGGCCCACCCAGATTATCTGGGATAATCTTCCTTAAAGTAAACTGATTATAGACTTTAGTCACATTTACAGAATACCTCCACAGCAACACCTAGATTAGAGTTTGATCGAATAGCAGGAGACTGTAGCTCAGCAAAGCTGACACATGAAACTGACCATCACCATCTAAACGTCTCTCTACATGCCAGCACCATGCGGTCTTGATTACTGCAGCTTAGTGATAAGTTTTGGAATCAGGAAGTTTGAGTCTTCTAACTTTGTTCTTCCTTTTCAAGATTGTGTTGGCTCTTCTGGGTACTTTGCATTTCCATGTGAATTTTGGGATCAGCTTGTCAATGTCTGTACCCCCAATCATTTCTATATTAAGCAAAATTGATAAATTAGTAACTTTAAAATCTAATCCATGGAACTCAAGATGCTCTACTTTGTCTGTCAGTTTTTCCTACCGTGTGCAAGCAAAAGTGTATTCCAGCTGCCAGTGTGAAGGATGGAGATGAAAAAAGCATCACAAGAATAAATGAATTAACATGACATCCAATAAGCAATTTCAATTCTCAAACAGTACTTCTCTCTCCTGACTATTAAAGAGAAAAAAGAAAAATACTAGCATGTTTCACATTTGTTACTTGATATGGTTATTGGTGACAAATGATATTTTCACCTTCTTCTGGAGGGGGGCACACAGTATACTCTCAAAATCAATTCATTTGGTTACCCATAAACCTCGTTTTGAGACTTCATGAAGCCCCAAGCCCTTGTGAAGTGACCTGTGGCTGAATAGCATGTTTTCTGCCCTCGGGAAGCTTGGGGTGACTGTCAGAGCAAACATAACCAGACAAAATGAAGAAACCAGGAGCCAATCTGTCTTGACTTTGACGCAAGCATCAAATGTGCATTCCCGGTTCCCCACTGACTGTGTTATTTTCTGGTCATTCCTATGTGATTAAGTTTTTCAAAGACACAACAGGTTGGTGAGAAGTAGTTGTGAAGTTTTGGCCTCCTTCTGGATAAGAGGGTAAGTGAAAGTCCCACTGGTAATGGCAGCGTGCTCCATTTTCCTTCCTCGCCGCTCTGCTGTTTGGTTTTCTGGGATAGTTTCTCAGCACTCAGGCAACCTGAAGTGATTTGAGAGACAATGTGTATTGGTTAAGAACCAGTTAATAGCCACTAGAAAAATACCTAATTAGCAATTGGCCCTTTTTGAGGTCTACTCTGAAGGCTCCTCACCTTTGCTTGTCACTGGCTTTGAGAATTCTTGTAAGAAAAGGCGCTGAAAGCTTTCTTAGAGATTGAAAAAAATAGGACTGCGTTTTATTAAAAGGCTTTCTTTCTTATTTTCTTTGTCTTACTCAATAATCAGATCCCTGTGAAAGAGATATGACATTGAGGCTAGGGACTGAGAAGCTCAGTGTCCCCTATTGCTCAAGACGGCACCCACAGTTGATATGGCGACTGGGGAAGAAGGTGGCCCTTGAATTCTAATTGAAGGCATTATGTTCTATGTGATGAGCTTCACAGTCTCCTATGCCACTGTGAATGAGTGAATAAGAATGTTTTTAAAGTACCACTGAAAATATACCGTTTATAGAACACACCAAAATCTGTTTAACAATGGTCATTATGATTATGCATTTAAGTGTAAAAGGACGGCTTGTTTGTCAAAATCAAGGTGGTCTGCACAGAGATGCTGATTGTTTTTGAGATTCTCACACCAATGAGGCAGTACCTGGCACCCCCTGTCTGCCGACCCCCACCCCAGGCCAGTTTAAAATCAGTGTGAATGCTGTGTAATCTAGCCAATGGGATTGATCGCGGTCAGGTATTAAGGGCTAAAATGGATTAAACAAAAGACATTCTCCTTGTAACAGGAAGGAAAAACTTCAAAGGTAGGATTTGTCCTTGTTATGACAAAGGAAGTGGATTTACACACTGCCTTGAGGCACACCCCTCTGTGACTTTCAATTTGCTCTTCTCTGTATGGGGAGGTTTTTTTCCCCTTCTTTTTTTCCCCCCAGCTCCCAGGGTCCTACCCAGAGTAAGAACCCCAGGTTAAGAGAATCAGATTGAAAACGCTTTTTTAGGGTTTGTTTTTAAAGAACAGGCCCCGGGCATCTCCCCAGTCAAATGATTCTCAGGTTCAGGCACCTCCCAGGGCCCCATCACTCAGACGGTGTCACAGTGACAATGAACAGGTGAACTAGGGAGTGTTGTTTACATCCCTCCAGCAGAGCAGACTGAACTCTCCATTCTGGTGCTTGCATTTGGCATGAAAATCCCAGAGAGAGAAATGCAAACAAGCAACAGGGTGTCCTAATGGGTTAATATAACTCTACTCCATGAGAGGAATTAACATACCTCACTGCATAGACTTATAGTCCTGGGTCAGGATTAGCCATGCTTTATTTTCAAATCTCCTGATGCAGTGTTGTAATGATTTTTATTGTAATAGTACATATGTAAATATTATTTATCTTCTGGGATTTCAAAGCATTTTGTAGTTTTTGGTAAGATGTATACACTCACATACACATGGATATGTACTCTTTTTTTAATCAATTATTATACTCAAATTGCCCATAAAATACTTAAGTTCTCTGGGATGAAAATGGAAATCATACTAGTATATAAATGTTGCACCAAAGTTTCTCAATGTGAGTACTGCAAAATCAATCTAAAAGAAAAAAAATAAATTCCCATTGATGCCCAGATGTTGACTTCAATTATGTTTACAATAATATTACTTAAACATGTATGAAAACTAGTGATGAACTCCTATTGCAGTTCTTATTCAATTATAAAACCAGAGTCTGTGCACTAATTACAAACAAATTGCAAACCCAATAAAATTCAAATTAACATTAAATTAATGAGACAGATACATAATGTTTTTCTGAAATTGAATTACCACTTACAACATGACTACAGTGCTGTCTGCCCCTCCCCTGTTCTGTTGAGTTGGGCATGCCAATGCAACTATCTGAATTCCTGGAGAGTGTTTTTCAAACCGAATATGTTGACATCATTTGATCCTTATTACTTATTGGTCAAAGCATTACTTCCTTGAGTAATTGTTATCATAATAATCTTTAACTGCAATATATATTCTCCTTCATTTTTCTGATGCAGTTGTAAAAACCTAATATGTGATTTACAAATTGAGTTTGTGGTGTTCTCCACTCATTAGTCTGAAACTGAAAGTACTACTGGACTTCAATAATACTACAATCACAGACTTGGTGCTGAAATTACATGGCAGGACTCCATTATATTTGTCATCCAGATGGTCCAGACATGATTATATTACATTTTTAAAAGATTGTCTTTTACATAAAGTCAATGACTTTTTAGAGAGAGTGCAATGTCCCCTGAGAATACGTACTTGGTCCTGGATTTAAGGATTCTAAATAAATTTTACAAGTTAAGCAGTGTCTTTGTCCCCAGAATTTATTTTCTTGCTACAGGACTGAGCATCTGATTTAAAGAACAAAAATATCCCTTCTTTGCTATGAGGCAAGAGTCCAGGTCCTGATCAAATAACTAGTCTTCATTATCTAGCCAATTCTTATTCTCCAGCTAATAAATGTAACACTGGGTGTTATCCCTTAAGGAGCTTACAATCTACTTCAGGAGACAAGACATAAACATATAAAGATTTCCATATTTAAATGTATTCAAAATTTGCTAATGAGGAATCAGCATTTCTCGGTCAACTCACAAGGTTTAAAATAAGGTATGGAAACATTACTTGTCATTTACATTTGAATACTTAAAAAACCTTCAAATCATACTGTGATCTTGCTGTGCAGTGAAAAACGCACCATCTGGAAGATGCCATCAGTGGTTTGAAATGAAGAAATCTGATAGCATTTAGACTTTGACTTTCTGAAAAACACCTGTGTCATTAAAATGACCTTGAAAGTTGTGACCAAAATACTCAAGGCCATGAGAAATCTCCACAATCGAATTGGGTATTATTTTGTATCTGAAAAAGTTGTATGGTCATAAGAGATTAAAAGTATATGGAAAGAATGCACACTTCTGGGAAGTTCAAAGATCTTTAGAATTAGGGAGAAAAGAAATTTACATACAATAAACAGCCAAAAATATGTCAAATATAATCTAGTGATTTTCCTGGGTGGAGGTGTTCAGACTCAGATTACAGAAGAATTAGATAAGACAAAACTCGAACTCAGGGCACAGGTCTATCTGGGGTCACCCATTTGGCAGTGGGGGTTTAAATATAAAAACTATGAAGAAGAAGCAGCGTATTCTATCAGGATTGCTGACAAGAATCCAGCCTTGGTCCTAATTGGAAACTGGTCATTAAGCGACCTCAATCCTTAATATGGCTTGAGAGAATTCAAATCTTTCAGAATGAAATGTAGAAGTGTTAAGAGGTCCAAACTTGTAGTTTCAATATGTTTGAGTGGAAAGAAATCTGCATATTTGGTATATAATACTACTTGTAATATTTAAGAGAATCTGTCCTGTTAGAGTAACTGATCAGCCTTGTAATTCCAGTATTAAGATGTATGAGCCAGTAATTGATTTAGACTTGTGATTTTAAGTTGAAATCTAACTAAGGTTATAAATAGCACTGGATTGTCTAAGACAGCTTAAGAATCACCATATACAAATTTCAATTATTAGAATTATAAGAACAAGTTGAGTACTTGAGAAGGTTGGTCTATCAAAGGACTTTAAAAGGAAATCAAGTACACTAAAAGGAAATCAAGTACATTAAAAGGAAATCAAGTACATTAATTAGTAAATGTAATTGAAATTATTTTAAGATATTTAAATTTATTAATTAAATTAAACAAGTGTATTCGAAGGCCAGTTTAAAAAGTAATTGTTAAATTTGCTAGGCTAATAAATAGAATAATAAAAATTTTAAGTCGGGCTTCCCTGGTGGCGCAGTGGTTGAGAGTCCACCTGCCGGTGCAGGGGACACAGGTTCGTGTCCCGGTCCAGGAGGATCCCACGTGCTGCGGAGCGGCTGGGCCTGTGAGCCATGGCCACTGGGCCTGCGCGTCCGGAGCCTGTGCTCCGCAACGGGAGAGGCCACAACAGTGAGAGGCCCGCGTACCATAAAAAAAAAAAAAAAATTTAAGTCAAACCTAAAAGCTTATGGAAGAGCTAGGTTTTTTAATTTGTAATTTAGTATATCAAATATTATTGTTTTAAAACTAAAGTTATCTTCTGAAGAGTATCTTCTGCACATAAAAAAAAAAGACCCACAATTTATAAAATAAAAATGCTGCTTCTTTCACTGTATCATTCCAAGTGAAAATATATTATCTTAATCATCTTTGCAATTGTAGTGTAAACTATGTTTCATTTTTCTGATGCAATTGTAAAATAACTACCACTAGCATGGTCTCACTGGTGTCATCAGGGAAGTGTAGTGTTTGTCTTGCCAAATCTTAGATAATGTGACTGACTTCTGGATGGGTGCTTATCCTGGAGTGGATAATGTGAAGTCTGAAGCCCAGGTCACAGGAATAAGTTCTCATAGTGATACATCCCGACCTCTCTCCTTCCTACATTATTCACAATGCCCTCCCAGTTCACCCCTCACCCATTTTCATTATAATCCACATCTCACTTTTAGCAATCTTAGAGACACTTCTCTCATGGAGCTCCCTCACATACTGAAGAATCTATTTGGGTAATAGCTATTGCTGTGGACTGAATTATGTCTCCCTCCACCCCAAATTCTATGTTGAAGCCCTAACCTCCAATGTGAAGGTATTTGGAAATAGGGCCTTTGGGAGGTAATTAGGGTTAGATGAGGTCATGAGGGTGGGGCTCCTCATGATGGGATTAGTGTCCTTATAAGAAGAGACACCAGAAACAAATTCTCTCTCTCTCCCCCTTTCCCTCCCTGCCTCCCTCTTTCCCTCTTTCTCTCTCTCTTTCCTTCCCTCCCTCCCTCCCATGTGAGGACACAGTGAGCTGGTAGCTATCTAAAAGCCAGAAAATAGCCCTCACTGTGGAACTCAATTGTCTGCCACCTTGATCTTGGGCTTCCCAGCCTCCAGAGCCATGAGAGATAAATTCCTGTTGTTTAAGCCACCCAGTCTATGGCATATTGTTATAGCAGCCTGAGCAGACTAAGACAGTTATACCTAAGGAATAGTGTTTCTGATTAATAAAGATAGAAAAGATATCAATTGCATCCAAGATTATCTTTCTAATTAGCAATTTCAATAATGACTAAAGGACTCAAAGATAATCAAGACACTACGTACTTTCTTCTACAACATCTCATTTAATGGCTCATTTCTAAACCTACTCCAGGGTTGAAAATCATCTAAGAGACAGTTTAATAATAAAGAGATTTTTCCCAGATTATATAAAAGAGCAGTCCCACAGTTGCTGATGGAACTGTGTGGTAAATAATCATAATGGCCCCAATTTTTCATTCCTCCCTGTATCCATACCCTGTGTCATGCCCTTTTGCCCTCCTCCGTGGGCAGGATAGCCTGATGGTAGCACCCTGTACCTGACACTAGGCTCACTGTGTGTCTTTCTTTGTTCAGTGCAATGTGAAAAGATAGGCTGCAAGCAGAGGCTTGATATGGGCTCATGCATTGGGTTTGCTCACCCTTGATCTTCTGCCATCAGCAGGGGACAAGTTGAGGCTAGCCCAATACAGGACAAGAGCTAAGTCACCCCAGTGGACAAGCCCAACCAAGGTCAGCAGGACTACTGAGATGACCTCCAGATGGCCACAGTTGCAGGATCTAAAACACAAACTGACACAGACAGCAAACATGGAAAACACATGCTCTACCCCATTGTTCCCACTGGTAGAGGTGATGGATGATGTTTCTTTGCACACCCTGATTTAAAAACTTTCAGGGAATCAGAGCTGGTATAAGTTTAAACTACTGTGAAAATAATTGGACTCTGACCTACAGAAGTGGCTTCAAGGTCTGTTATCAAACCAAATGATGAAGGCCTTCAAATCCTACACAGAGTTATTTTCAGAGTTACTGGAAGGTATCCTTCACATGAGGATATTCCTGTTTAGTTCTGCCTAAAATCATTTTCAACATGAGGTAATTATTCTGTCAGGAACACAGCCACGTTATTACCCTGCACCTTGGCAAACAAGTGTGTCCTGAGATCATCATTAAAGAATCTGTGAGGTGACAGAAATGATGTGTCTTTCAGGAGCTGGAGGAGGAACTCATCCCAACAATATGTTACATCCAGAAATTGTTCTTTTTTTATCTAAATTGGACCTAAGCAAACCCAGAAGAACAATATCTGATGAACACTCTTCCCCTGCTCCCTGGATAAGAGAGAAGAAAACCTAATAGATCTCTCACATCTCTAATTCCTGTGATTTAGATCCCAGTAATGAAATGAGAAAGAAGCTCCCTGAATCATTTTTAATCTGAGCCTTTTCTCGGAGGAAAGGTCCCTGAGGAGTTAATGTCATGTCACTAAGTAATTAGATCTCCATTGCTTAGCAAGGATTCTACACCAAAGGCAGGGTAATTCTATTAGAAAATGAAACCACAACATTGTGCAGTTCTGAAGCTACTAAATTTGTATTTAATTATCCAGGTAATGTAATTATGCAATCAGTTCTAATCTGATATCAAGAGGAAAGTTCTTGATGTGTTTTTTTTTGCAAGGTTTTATGAAAGGGCCATGCAATTAATATGACATGCTTAATTACTGAAATGTAAAGATATCTTTGCAAGAATATATCCTCATCCAAGCATGTGTGCTCTATTAGCTGCTTAGATCTTTGCCATTACTAATGTATTTGTGGCTTCTTATCTTATAATGACCTTTGGTAATAATTAGCCCCATAATAAAACAAAGACCTTAGCACTGTGTTGCAAAGCTCAGTTCCGCACATTATTCCAGAGAACAACAGAAGAACAATAAGGATTCAGAAAAGAATTTAGATTCCCTTAAATGCTCAAAAGGAAAGTTTTTAAAATCTATCCAAATCATGAAAATCTACCTGAAGCACACATTTTCAAATATGGAAAAAAAAAGAAAAATCAAATACATATCATAGATAATGAAGTGGATTAACATGTGCCAAAGTAAGATTCTTCCTTTATAGCTATTAATCACTTATAAATACAGACTGCAAGAAGTTCCTTAAATAGTAGACTTGATTCCTAGAGCTAATATGTGCTCTGCTTTACCAAGGTAATTATTTAAATTCCATTTTTCTTTTCTGGCACATCTCTACTTCATAAACAAAGTTTCCTATATGCTTTATTTTACTTGATTGTTTCTTTAAGATTTTAGTTGTTTGCACTATGGCCCCCTGAGAAAGAGAGAGCTTAGTAGCCTAAAGAAACAGCGTGCAGACAGGAACTGAGGTGTTTACGTTTTGGTAAGCCTTCCTTTTCCTATCTTGAACTGTGGAATTTTCCAAAGTCTTCCATTACCATTTTTGAAATTAATGAGCCTACTAAAAACGTCGCTTGAAGTCAGAAACTATTTTTCTGTGTTGTTTCTCCTTACTTGTTTATCCCTTGGGCCAATAGCTACATAGACAATTTTGTTTCCCATCATGGGCAGAAGATTGATGTGTGGTTGTTATTATTTACTGTGAAACAAATGACCACAAACTTCGTGATTTAAAACAGCGGACATTTATTTCTCATAGTTTCCGTAGGGCAAGATCCACCGGGATTAAATCAAAGTATCAGCTGAGTCCACAGTTCTCACCTGGGGCCCGAGGTCATTTTGTGGACAGAATCCATTTCCTGTGGTTGTAGGACTGAGGTCTTTGTTTTTCTGTTTTCCTGCTAGCAGTTGGCTGGGGACCTCTCTCAGCTCCCAGAGGCTGCCCACAGTTCTTTGCCATGTGGCCCCTGTAGGCAGTTCACAACCTGGATGTTTTTCTTTCCTCCAGGCCAGCTGAAGTGTGTTTCTCTGCCTCCTCCTTCTGGGACAAGCCACAGAAAAGTCTCTGTTTCTAAAGGGCTCATGTGATTAGGTAATCTCCCTATCTTAAGGTCAACTGATGTGGAACCTTAATTACAAAATCCCTTCAAAATAATACCTACTTTAGTGTTGTATTGAATAACTGGGAGAAGGGGTATGTCCCCCATGGCTTGGGACTATCAGTTCTGCCCAGCACGGGAGACCTGTCAGGACCTCGATCTCTTCTTTAAAATTGCTCTGGCATCTGCAACTTTCTCATGAGAAGGCATTTCTTTGGGCTTAAGTATTTCTAAGAGTGTCTGTAAAATAAAGCCAACTACTTCATCTACTTCTGTAATACCATTGTTGAGCACTTGATATTTGCCAAGCACTGTATATTATCTTATTTAATCTTCTTAGGAACCTTATAAGAAAAGTGTTATTGTACCCACTTTATATATCCTCAGGGGAAACTGAGGATCCGAGAGATAAAGAAACTTGCAACAGAATCGTGCAATTGTGCAATTGTTTACTGACGGGCTGGTATTCAAATTCAGGGCTGTCTAATCACACCACCCAACAATTCCACTCCTGGGTATATATCAGAAAAACACAAAAACACTAATTCAAAAGAATACATGCCCAATGTTCATAGCAGCATTATTTACAATTGCCAAGATATGGAAGCAACCTAAGTGTCCATCAGCAGATGAACGGATAAAGAAGATGTGGTATATATATATATATATATATATATATATATATATACATACAACGGAATACCACTCAGCCATAAAAAAGAATAAAATTTTGCCATTTGCAACAACATGGATGAATTTGGAGGGTTTTATGCTAAGTGAAATGTCAGACAAAGAAAGACAAATACTATATGATATCACTTACATGTGGAATCTAAAAAATACAATAAACTAGTGAATATAACAGAAAAGAAACAGACTCACAGATATAGAGAACAAACTAGTGGTTATGAGTGGGGAGAGAGGAGGGAGAAGGGGCAATTTAGGGATAGGGGATTAAGAGCTACATATTATTATGTATAAAATAAGCTACAAGGATATATTGTACAACACAGGGAATATAACCAATATTTTATAATAACTATAAATGAAGTATTACCATTACATATTGTGAATCACTATATTGTACACATGTAACTTATATAATATTGTACATCAGCTATACTTAAATTTGAAAAAAAACAAACTCAGGGCTCTCTGACACCAAAGTGTTGTTTTTTCTCACCAAACTACTCTACCTCTCCATATGAGTCAGTGATCTGATGGAAAACGACCAGCATACTCAAAGAGGTCTAATCAAAAAGAGCTTAATTAACTTAAGATTCTTTCTAGAGGTGTGGGTAGTGTTTAAGGGAGCCAACAGAGGAGAGAGAACCTGGGGATTAGGGGTGATGGGAAGCCATGACCACCTATAGGCCTACAGGGACAAGGAGAGGGAATGGAGATGACAGAATCTAGAGAAAGCTCTGGCTGGGAAGAAACCCAGGCATTGACACAACCTGGCCCTTTAAGGAGAGGGGCTGCAATAACTAACTTACCTCTCTCTTCCACCTCCAATGCCCTGGTATTAATTTCCATTAGCCAAACCCAGTTGGAAGCCAGAGGGCAAGAGAGCCCAGGTGATACAATCCCCTGGATCAGCATCGCCAAGCACTGAGCAGAGCATCCTGGGGGGGAGAGTGGGGCTAGAGAGGGAAATGGAGAATAACTAGAATCATCCCTAACATGCAAGTACCTCTGCACATGCAACACATGGCAAGCTTCTTGAGGCCAAAGTCTCTGTCTTCTATTTTTTGTCCGAGTATAATTTTCAGAGACAACGACTTGATGAACACTTGATTTATCGATGGTTAGCATTTTGACAAGAGTATTAGTTTATTAGGGCTGCCATAACAAAATACCACAGACTGGATGCCTTAAACAACAGAGATGTATTTTTCTCCTAATTCTAGAGGCTGGATGTCCAAGATCAAGGTGCTGCAGGTTTGGTTTCTTCTGAGGCCTCTCTCCTTGGCTTGCATATGGCTGCCTTCTTGCTGTGTACTCACAAGGTCTTCTGTGTGCATGCCCCTCTGATGTTTCTTTGTGTGTCCAAATTTCAAAGTACAAAAGTGTTAAGGAGGAAAGATCAACTAGATCAGAAATTCCTCATAGTCAAAATAACTTAAGGATCAGGAGTGTCCACTGGATTTTGGCAACGTAAAGGTCACAATGACCTGGACAAAGGCAGTTCCGCAGGAGCAGCAGGGATGAGAGTCTGACTGAAGTGAGTTCAAGGAAAATGAGGGGAGTTGGAGATACTGAGTCGAGACAACTCTTTAGGGCAAATTTATGTTTTCTAAATGTCCTGTTTTCACTCAAGGTTGGGGCAAACTCTATACATGAAATGATGTGTGAAGGCAAGAGGGCAGGTCAGTCTGCTACTTCTAAAGGGCAGAAACCACCCAGGCCCAGGCAGTCTGACTTTGTGTCCTGTGTCCCGTTTCTCCCTTTCCGGTGCCTTTCCTAGGGCTGCTTCCCCTTCAGGGTCTGGAGGTCCACCCTTTCACATCCTGCTTGACAGCAGTTACTGGCAAAAGTGCAAATCAGTTCGTTGCCTCTCTTAGGGGTATTTGCCAGCAGGGAGAGGAAGCTTTGCCAAGTTGTGAACCTTCCCCATGACTCCTCAAATCCAGTGATAAATGCAGCTGGACACCCAGCCTGTAGATAAGGGTGGGCCTGCTGCAACTAGTCTTAAGTGTTTCTTAAAAAGGAAAACCAAAATGACCCAAATAGAGAGAAACAGCCTAAAAAGCGTCTTGCCTGAGCAACAGGGAGAAGGAAGCAGGCCTCATCTCTCCCCCTCTGAGAGGCCATAATGCTCTAGGGTCTCAAAGAATGCCCCAATTTATACAATTCACTGATGCAGCATTAAGCCTGAATGGCATTTGGTGGCAGATAAAGTCTCTGTATGTCATACAGCGGAGGGCTGTACAGCCAGATCTTGTTTAGAATAACATTTAAAACCTGGAAATCAAATGATATGTCCAGATAATTTCTGTAGTAAACCCCAAACCAGTTATGCTTCGGGTTAAGCCTCTGCATTTCTAAACAACATGCCTTTATTCTCTCTAGGCCAATACTCGGACCTTCCCGCCAGCAATATCAAATAGCAAGAGGTTGAATGTACCCTCTGTGTGAGCATTAAAGGATAAGCAGCCAAGGAAGACAGCGCCTCTCTGCCGAGGAAATCTCCATCTTTGAGACGTCTCCTCAACACACATGTCCAGTTGGCTCATTCGGTTCCCTGGTTCCTTGAGTTATTTGCTAATCTCTAAAATTTGAAAAACAAACCAAAAAACTAGACAAACCCCCAAACATCCCATCACTTCATACAAATAGAGCTCTTAGTTTTCTGAATTTCTTTTCTTTATCCCTCTCACTTGAACAGATCTCTCCTGGTCATTGAATGGCATCTTCTTGCTGTATCTTGTTTCACAGGGTCAGAGTTTGGATGCACTAGGAAAACTGACAGAACCTCCTGGTGACCCTCTGGGGCAAGAAAATTAATCCAATCCTGGCAACAGAGCAAGAAAAGGGACAGCATTGGTTTATGTCATTTAATCCTCATTTTATCATGGAGGAAACCAAGGCCTACAAGGTAGTACAGTGTCGTGATCAAGCTTGGAGGATGTGCCCATGATGTTGACGGGGCCTGTGCTAATGTATGTCCCTTATGAATGAACCCCCTTTTCTCAGGAAATCGCTCTGCCCTTCCCTCTTGCCTCCCATAAAGGAACCTATCCTGTTAGACATGTGCTCATGGTCACATCAGGCACCAGGAGAAGCCTTGAAGCATCTACACTGGTTTCCTCTGGATCACTTCCATTTAAGATCAGAGCTCATAAAATGAGTTGCTAAGGTTTTCTGCTTCACATACTGCCCCAGATCACTATCTGATGCAGAGAGGGAAATGTATAAACTCAGACAGCAAGCACATTTCTGTCCATTGGGGCAGGGACATACCCTCTGTAGAAGTCCACTAGGCATCATTTTATTACTTTCAAAGTAAGAGAAGGATAATTTTTTCCCTTTCGGGTAAAAAATGTTGCCGTAGATTCTTTTGCTAAAAGAGTCATTTAAATATTACTGGTCATGTCACATTGTAGTTGTTTGGAAATAATTATATCCATATCACAGACAGTAAATAATAGACGTACTGTCACTAACGTTTTATTCCTGTTCTGTTTTAATATGGCAAACTTAGAAGTAATTTAATCTCCCAGTAAATTGAAGTGGTAGGGGGTTCTTCACACAGAAGACTGCAAGTTATTAATTCCGGGCAGTCTTCATCTTGTACAATTAGTCACTGTTTGCAGCTGGAAATGTTTTATTAATTTTCCATAGTAGTTGATTTTCCACAGTTTTCTCAGTTTAAATTAAGCAGTAAGAGCTGCTGTTTCTTCTTAAATAAATTTTCTTTCCACAAAAATACATGCCTCTGGCTATGTCAATTTTCCCATTTGATTGAAGTGCCAGCAGGCAATTAATAACTTAATGCATTTTAAAGTACTTTTGGAAAAAGTAATTTGAATAGCCAAACTTGTGTATTTGAATTGATTGTTACAGAAGATTTAGCAGGCATTTGAAAATCCTAGCACCTTGGAAAGGACGAATAGAGCCCAGCAGCCAAGTCTGGCGGACTGTGGGGTGGTCTCCCTAAAAGGCGCTCACACTTTGGGGTGGTAGGGGCAGGAGACCATCACTTTGCAAGAGGCTGGAGGAAGAAAGGCAACCTCAAAATGGGGGTGTACAGAAGACTCTAGGCTATGATGGTGCGGTCTGAGTGGGAAAACCATTTCAGAAGCAGTGAGACAACATGGGTGTAGCTTGAAGACATTATGCTAAGTGAAATAAGCCAGACAAAGAAGGACAGATATTGTAGATTTCACCTATATGAGTTGCCTAGAATAGTCAACTGCATCGAGACAGAAAGTAAAATGGTGTTTGCCAGTGGCTGAGGGGAGAGGGGAATGAGGAAACCTTAGTGTTTAATGGGTACAGAGTTTGTTAGTAGTGATAAAAAAAAAAGTTCTGAAGATAGTGGTGATGACTGCACAACATGAGGCTGACTTAATGCCACAGAATTATATACCCAAGAAGGCTTAAAAGGGTAAGTTTTATGTTATATATATTTTACCACAATTTTTTTAAAAAAGCAATGCGGCCTTTTTTCACGTTCAAGATGTAGAAGCAAGGATGTGGTGGTTCCTCCCGTGCAAAATTCTGCATTTCTGGGGTCTTCTGGGAGGAACCATGATGAGCTATGCTGACAGCACAGGAGCCAAAATTCTGTGTACTATCTCTGTGAAGTGGATCGAGGGACGGTTGAACAGATTCCTGCTGCTGATGCAGGTGACATGGTGATGGCCACAGTCGAGAAAGGCAAACTGGAGCTCAGAAGGAAGATACGTGCAGCAGTGGTAATTCAACAACGGAAGTCACCCTGGAGAAAGATGTTCCTTTATTCTGGTATCATGTGGAGGTCATAGGAGACGGTAAAGGCAAGAGGAGAGGTTCTGTCGTCATAGGGCCAGTTGCAAAGGTGTGCGCAGACTTGCGGCCTAAATGTGTCCAATGCTGGCGGCCGTTGTATGATTCTCCAGTGTTTGTTTAAAAAAATAAACACCCCATTAAAAATTGTTTGCTCCCAACCCCCCCAAAAATAAGTAATGAAGACATTCAAGCTAATTGGTTTCCTTTTTTTAAAGAAAACACTCACACAAAAAGGAAAACATGCCCTAGTGTCATCTATAGTGAGAGTCAGGGCTTCTGTTTGACAGTGGGGTCTCTAACTGACCGCTGCTTAACTGACTCAGAGGACTAGCCAACGCCATCTGCTGCATCTGTAGGATCTACCGACTAAGGCTCAGGAAAAGCTGACGCTCATCACCACTACACATGCTTGTGCGTTCTGCCCCCACCGGTTTGTTGAATGCCTCCTAAGATTCGGTTAGGATTGTCCCCAAACCTGTTTACACCAGGTTATTTTAATTATACAATTTAATTAAATATTATGTAAGACGAAATGTGAGCTCACAAAGAAAGAGAGTTTTTTCTGTGAAAACCAGGTTGAATGCCTTAGTAAAACTTGATAAAGTTGAGCTCTAAAAAAATCTCGCAGATGTACCAGGCAGGTGTGGACAAAGTAAAGTTAAACTGAAGGGGAACATTACAAAAATAAAAAGGAATTCTGAACTTAGGTTGCTTTATAGGTGTCTGTAATGTCTGTACTTTACTTGAAAGACACAAACTAGGAACCATGGGGGAGGCAACCTGGGCGTGCTTTAAACCTAGATGACTGGAAACTCCAGCTGACTCATATGCAACAGCCACGGCTCCCATCCAGCCGCATTGGATAAAATAACTTTCACCAAACCTTCAAGCATCCGGAGCAGGGCACCAATAATCATTTTTATGGCATAGTCAATGGAGCTGCTTAGCTGGTGAGTTGAGAAGTAACCTGAAGTTAAATCTGAACTCAGTAAGCAGGAGTGCAAAGAATCAACAATGTTTTTCAGGAGTGTGAAAGGGAAACAGAGTAAAAAAGTACCACGTATTCACCACGAGTACTCTGCAAAAAGATAGATAAGCCCAAATTAAAAACTAGACATTCTAACTGCTCGTTATTTTCTTTTAGCTCTTTGCCAGATCTAAGCCCAAATCTACTTTTACTCAAATAAAATGGCAGGAGTCATCCAAAACAACTTTCTTGTTTCGACCCTAGAGCCATCTATTCATGATCATAATGAGACACCCCTTGCCTTGTGGAGCAGTAAATTAGGTTCCACAGATGCCGTTGCCCTACCCCTCCCAACTCTCTGCTGCAGAATATCTTATTTGCTCAACGTCTTTCCAAAGAAATGTCAACAACAATTGTGTTGGACTTCTTTTGAAAAGTTCATTCTTAGAAGCCAGCCAACTTATTCCTTCAATCATCCACCTGCTTAAAGAATTTTTAAAAATGTTTTTGAAGAATAACATCTTGTGCCTGGGAGATGGCGTTGGATTATTTTCCTAACACTGAGCTGACACGTTCCTGACAGCCCTAGTGTGGATATTGAATCATGTGCATGGTCCCAGGAAAGAAAGGAATGGTGATTTATGTTGTGGGTATCAGTTTTTCACACATCTAAGAGTGTGATATGCACCAGCCAAGGGCTTCAATTCACTTAGTGCAAGAGGAAATGGCAGCTGGGTTGCACTGATTTTAAAATGTCATGAAATAATAAGATTAATGCTTTCACCAGCTATTGCTGAGAAGTAGAAGGTCAGTGTGATGCTTGTCATGTTTGTTATTAAGAGTCAGTATATCAGAATGGGTTCTTCTTCCAGAGACCGCCTGATGGGAGGAAGGGGAATTTAAAACTGTCAAATCATTCACCCCTTCAAAAATTTCTTTTATTTACCCTTTTAAAAAAATTTGTATGCCTTATTTCTTTAGCCAAATTTGTAGTGTTTTGTTTTTGCTGTTTGTCAGTTCTTGTGCAAAAGGGGGCTATTAGATATACTTCAGTGAATCAACAAGTTTCTTAGTTCCAGGTCTCTAAGAAAATATGTCCCACCTTTCTCCACCTAAAAAGAACATATATGTGTAACTTAAAAGAAAACAGTACCATAAAGAGGCATAAAAAGCAGATATATCTTTTCAGATTAGCTTTGGCTACATATAAGAGCATGACCAAAAAAATCCAAACAAGAAACCAAGCAGAGGCTTTAATGAGATAGACGTGTCTTTCTTTCTCTCATAAAAGAAGTCAAAGAAAGGGTGATGTTGATGATGAGGTACACTTTGCATATGTAGTGGCAGGGAGCATAGGAAAAGTCTCTGTACCTTCCTCTCAATTTTGTTGTAAACCTAAAAAAAATTCTTTTAAAAAATTTTTTTAAAGAAGAGAAAGAAAGACAATGAATATTGCAGGTAAATAGCATTCTTGCCCTCAAAGGAGCATCCGTAATCTGTGAGGATAATTTTAGAGAAGGTAACTTTTGTATTTACCTTCAAAATTCCCTTATTGATACTATAAGAATACATACATATTGAGGTGGATGGATCCTTGGAGGGGTGCAGTCTGAGTTTCTTTGCTAGAATTTTGTTTATAGAGCACTAAAGCCGCTCTCACCACCATCACCTCCCCACCAGATGTGAAATGTTTCAGCTAATTCAAGGAGGCAAATTCAGAACACTTTGACAATTTTTGTTTTATTTTGCTTCTTAGGGGAGTCCCAAACCATCCCTGTCCTCCTACCCCATCCTCAGAAAATTTCTAGACCAAGAATCGATTATACCTTATCTGTTAACACTAAAAAAGAAAAGAAGACCCAGTAATGCAAATTTCTATTTATTGAAAAAGTTAAGTACAGTTTTTGTGGATAATATGTAGAATTTAGGAGGGTTGCCATTTCTTTCTGCCATCTGTGAGTGTGTATATTTGGTTTTTTGGCGAGGATGTTCCCCCACCTTCCTTAATTCTTTCCTCCTTCCCTTCCTTCCTCCCTCCTTTCCTTCCTTAATTCATCACAAAAGATTCAGAGTTCTGTACAATTCCTGACAGATGCAAAAGCTCTAAATCTCTGATTCTTTGATTGCTGAGGAAGCAGACTTCCGCTGCTTGGGGCAGCAGGAGACAGCTGTCTGCTGCAGGCTCTGGCACCAGGTCTCCCATCCAGGCGTCCTCCGACGTCTCTGCCCCTAGCCCACTGCCAGCCAAGGGTGCTTCAGAGAGAGCACCTCTTTTCTGCCTTTCTGAAGGGTTTTTTTTCCACTGAGTTGTGCCCCTGCCAGTTCTATCTGAGCTCACTTGCATTGATTCCTAAAAATCATCAGCATCTCAGCTTTCTTTCTTTATTCAACTGCTTGCAAATATTAAGCATGGGGTAACTTTTCTGAAAAGTTAAATGGAAAAGGTGAGTTAACAGGGTATTGAATGTAGAATGTCCTGTACTTTTGGTTGAGGGAAAGAGCATTCTAAGCAATAATTTTAAATCCTTTTTAGTGAATACCTTGAAGCAATGAAGAGAGTAAAAAAGCAAGCTCAGTGAAGAGCATTAGGCAATTACCATTGAAAATTATTTAAGCTTAAATAACTAAAATAATTTATTCTATAAAATCATATGAAGTACTGGAAAGGATTCTACATGGTTAATTTGCTTTCCTATGTACCAGCTGAAGAGGTAAGCAAAAATGTTGAATTCTGAAACTCACAACTTAGTGAATTAATATAGATTTGGGAGTGGCATTAAATACCTGAAGATGATGAAGCGTGTTTGCCACAAATGGATTAGCAAATGGGATTAAATGATTTCCAGTGATATGAAAACGTAATAAAATGAAAACCCTGAGTCCCCCACAAGTGATGACCTTCTCCCCCAATTCTTCTGCCATAAAATGAACACTTACTAGTATTTAGAGAGAACCACTAGAGCGTGGTGGTTAAAACATAGACTCTGGAGCCAGATCGCATGAGTTTGAATCGCAGATCTGCCACTTCAAGCTATATGCCCTTGGGCAAGTTAACTAAGCACTCTGTGCCTTCGTCTCACCTGTTAAGTAGGGCCCATGTGTGAATTACTAGTGTAAGTGCTTAGAGGCGGGCCGGGCACACAGGAAGCACTATGTGTTAGCTCTTCCTATCTGTTACACATGCGATGCTTGCTTGTCGGGTGGCTGTCTTTGGAACTGTGAGCTCTGGCGGAGCTGCATCCATCAGCATGCTGGATGCAGTGGTCCTTATAGTGGGATGCTCACATCCCATGGTTCCTCACCATCCCTGGAGCTGGGGGTAGGATTATGGGCACTTATACTGGGGGTGGGGGAGTGTCTTCTCATCTCACTCCCATTACTCAGGATGTTCACTCCCATTGTGTGGAGGGGTCCAGTGGTTGCCTGTTCCTGCCCTCAGGACTCCACTCGATAAAGATTTCTTGAGTACCTGCCATGTGCCAGCCAGTCCCTGGTGAAGCGCTGCTAATACTGAGACTGACAAGCACCACATGTTCTGGAGGCCACAGCGAGACACAGTGTGACATAATGAGACACAGAGACAAACACACAGAGGCAAGCACAAAACAGCAGGAGAGCCAACAGGATGTACCAACTGGGCTTTGGAAGGATGAGGAAAGACTTTACCCAGAGGATGACTTATTAATTGAATGTTGAAGAATTGATGGGATTCTCCAGACAGGCAAGAAAGGATAAGACGGGAGAAACCAAGCACCAAGGGGCCTAGAATGTGACTAGTTTGGGGAATAGTAAGTCATGTTCTATGGCTCTTGCCCTGGTCTTGGGTCAACCGTCTGGCGAGACTGGCTCGTCCACGTGGCACTTTCCTAGGTAAGAGGGCAGAGCTCAAGCGTGGTGAGTTGAGCACAGCATGGACCACCCCTACTGCTCCTGGGCTGGGAGCCCTGTGCTTTGGTCCTGAGCTCTACCCCCACCTGTTGCTGTCGTTCTCCTCAAGGTTAGGGACTACATGTGACTCTTCTCTCTACATCTTCTGTGACAGCATCTCAAACTGGATTTCTCATACCACCTACAACAGAATCACATGGGAGCATGTTTAAAAATGCAGATTTCCACCCCTATCCAGCTCTACTGAATCAAATATACTGGGGTGAGTGACGGAAATCTTCATTTTTAATAAAGAAAAGGGCTAGGGTAGAAATATTTTTTAAACATATTCCCCCAGGTAATTCTGATACTGTATTAAGGAAACCACTGCCCAGTAGGGCCCAGTAGACTACATACTCAGTATTTAATAAATGATAGACTAAGTGACTATCTAAGGGTAGAATGTGATCCATACCAAGTAGGGCAGGGGAATGGAAAAGTCCTGGAATAGGATAATGGGCTGTTATTTCCATGAAAAGGAAGCTTGACAACCTAAATGTCCATCGACAGATGAATAGATAAAGAGGATGTGATACATATATACAACCGAATATTACTCAGTCATGAAAAAGAATGAAATAATGCCATTTGCAGCAACATGGATGGACCTGGAGCTTATCCTACTAAGTGAAGTAAGTCAGACAGAGAAAGACAAATATCATGATATCACTTATAGGCAGAATCTAAAAATAATGATGCAAATGAACTTACAAAACAGAATTTACAAAACAGAAATAGACTCACAGACTTAGAGAATGAATTCAGGGTTACCAGGGGGGAAGTGTCGGTGGGGGGGATAGATTGGGAGTTTGGGACTGACAATGTACACACTGCTATCTTTAAAATAGATAACCAGGGCTTCCCTGGTGGCGCAGTGGTTGAGAGTCCGCCTGCCGATGCAGGGGACACGGGTTCGTGCCCCGGTCCGGGAAGATATAGAATAAAAATTTTTTTTAATTAACAATTACTCCTAAATTTTTCGGAGTTCAAGTTTACATGATTGTCTCATAAATATGCATTTCTATATGTATTATATATGTTAAATAAATACACACACACACACACACACACACACACACACACACACACACAGAAGCTTGAGGTCCTGGGGTGGGGGAGGAGCTGGTGTGGTGCAGGCCATTCTGAGTCTTCTTTCCAAGGCAGTATCTATAACTGAATCGCTTTTCTGTACACCTGAAACTAACATTGTTAATAAATTATGCTGATATAGAATAAAAATTTTTTTTTTTAAACATCTTTATTGGAGTATAACTGTTTTACAATAGTGTGTTAGTTTCTCCTTTACAACAAAGTGAATCAGTTATACATATACATATGTTCCCATATCTCTTCCCTCTTGCGCCCCCCTCCCTCCCACCCTCCCTATCCCACCCCTCTCATGGTCACAAAACCACAGAAGCTTGAGGTCCTGGGGTAGGGGAGGAGCTGGTGTGGTGCAGGCCATTCTGAGTCTTCTTTCCAAGGCAGTATCTAGGTGGGATCCTCGACTCAGAGCCCTCTTTTGCCCGTGCCCACATCTCCTTTCCCAGACCTTGCTCTCCACAAGGCACCTTTCCCCTAATTGCTTCTCCAGGGCAGGGTTAGACAAACAGTTATCTTTGTAGCTTCAGTGAGCACAGAGACAGCGTCACTACAAACACAAGGTTTGCTGTGGTTAGCAACACCCTGGTTTCTCAGGCTCCTTCCCACTCCTCTTTTCAAAAAGGGAAAAATCTATTTCTTCAGACCTCTGCAGACCAGCAGATGAATCAGACAAAATTTTCAACAGGTGATAACAAGACGAATATGGTTGACCCTTGAATAACACGGGTTTGAACTGCAGGGGTCCACTTATACGTGGATATCTTTTTCCATAAATACTTCTTACAAGGAATTCCCTGGTGGTCCAGTGGTTGGGACTCCACGCTTCCACTGCAGGGGCCCCAGGTTCAATTCCTGGTCGGGGAACTAAGACCCCGCAGGTCGCCCGTCGCAGCCAAAAAGAAATTTTTTTTAAAGAAAGAAAGACTTCTTACAGTACAAAGGTGGTTGAATCTGTGTGCGCGGAACCATGGATACTGAGGACCACCTGTAAAGTTACACGTGGATTTTAGCCTGTGGGGAGGGTCAACACCCCTAACCCCCATGTTGTTCAACAGTCAACTATATATCACAAATTCCAGATAAATATATCCAAATGAATATATTGCAAATTCCAGGTAAGAGCTTTAGAAGCACCGTCCTTCCAAAGCCCTGGTTTTCAACCTTGGCTGCACATTGGAATCACCTGGGGAGCTTTAAAAAGTACTCCTGCCAGGTCTCAAGTCCAGAGATTCTGAGCTACTGGTCTGGGGTGCAGCCTAGGCATTGGGGATTATTTTAAGTTCCTGAAGGGGATTCTGTTGTGGGTTGAGCATGACTGCTGTAGAGACACCATCATCTGAGAAATTTCAGTGGTAGATTCTTTAAGCCTCCTAACAAGTCAGTCCATGGAAGGGTAGTTGGGGGCACAAGGGCAAAAACCCCCCTCACTGGGCCCATGAGCTGGATAAAGGGAAGCTCAGCAAAATGTGCTCACAACCATCTAAAACGTCTCTAGAAACAGAAGGAGGTGAAGAATTGCAACAGGTTGGAAGGAATTCTTAGATAAATAGCTTGATGTATAAAATGATTAATCTCCCAAAGGGCACGTTATGAGGGGCAGTTGATGGTTTCCAAGCTGCCTTATAAGAAGAATGAGCTCCATTAACCATATGGGTTTTGCTTTACTGGGTGGGGATTAGAAATTTGGGGCCAGAGCTGAATTGTTGATACCAGCAGTTCGTGTTCTCCAAACTTCTCACCTAAAGCCTTTGGCGTTTCTACATTTTGAACAAAAATGTAAAGAATATCACTTTGAAAGGGATCCAGGTTATTAAGTTCTCTTGTCTTAGTCTGTACCTGTCCATCATTCCCTCTGCCTCCTTGGAAAAAAGGCTCTGGTCCAGGTCCTGCCTCTGCAAAGACAGTGATGTCCAATCCAGACTGCTATTGACAGTGAAGGGGGAAGCTCAAAGCGTACTTCTTTCTGAGACAGCATTTTTATTACAGCTATTGTAAAATCTCTAGCCAATTTAGATTACTTTTAATTGTGCAATTATAAAATACATTTGCCAACATGTTTCAATTTTTTAAGAAATCCTTACTAATGTTGGTACTTAATAAGCATTTTTTTTTAAGATTTTACTTCTTTTTTAAGTCAATTCTTAATCTTTCTTAACAGGCACATAAGTGAAAGGATAGGTTGCCTGAAAAGGGATCCTGAGCAGAAAGTGGCATCTTTCTGGCAATTCGTTGGATGACAAGGCGATAAAGAGCTAGACTCCCCAGTGGAGGGGAATCAGAGATCTTGCAACTGTCATCTGAAGTCAACCTGGTTGCAACCACACAGCTAGTGCGTTTTCAGTGTCATGACCCATTAGCTTGCATATAAACTACTAAGTAACCTAATTTAACAGCCACATATTTGAAACCGAGCCCTGAAGTAAGTGCTCGGCAGGTGTGGTCTCTCTCTCTAGCACCTTATAATCTTAATGGGGAGAGAATGTACGTTTTTCCATACTAAGCAGTCATGAAGCCAACTCTATCTCAGCACAGATAGGTGAAAGATCACGTACCTACATTTTAACTCCGTTATTTCATCTGCAAAATCATGATACTTACACACTGGGTTGTTACTAAGTGAAATAAGATATTTAAATATTTAATATTTAATATTTAAGATATTTAAATACCTGAGCATTAAGTAACAGCTCAAGAAATGTTACTTCTTCTCCATCTATTAATCAAGGGGAGAAAGAACTTAAAGATCATCTGGTCTAGTACCTTCATTTTAAAGATAAGGAAACTGAGGCCCAGAGAAGTAAAATGACTTGCCCAAAGTCACACAACTAGGAAGAGGCAGAGCAAATAAATAAAGTAAGGAATCATATGTATTTTTCTTTGGATTTCTCAGAAAGTGATTGTCAGAGCTCTTCAGAATTGCACATTGTCCTCTAAAATGAGTGCCCCAGACAATGACCTGAGGTCATTTAAATGACAAAATATAAGTCCCCCTTCTAGGTATAAAGCCACATTCATCTGTTTTCAGTTGAGAAATCTGCTAATGGCTCTTACCATGTCTTTCCCAGCAGAAGCACAGAACTAAAGCATTTGCAGCCTAAGGATTCCCTCCCACTGTTTGTAGATCAAACACAAACAGAAACAGTAGGAGGCCAGACCATCTCTAACTGAGAGAATCAATATCAATGAAACAGACAAAATCCCAAAATCTCAAAAATAATGAAAACAAAGATATCCAAGTAATAAAATCTGCTGGAATCACAAAGACAACACAACCCCGATCTCAGCTGGCTCAAAGAAAGTGTCCATTAACAAGGGATTAACACAAGGGAAGTATACAACCAGTCAATAGGAAATGAAAGTATTTCACAGTCTAGCCCCATTTGAGCCCACCCTCGGATTATGGATGAGGGTGTGCTGAGATGGTGTGGTTCTGACTAGAGAGTCTCCAGAAACCGTTAGCTATATGCCAACTTAAAGAAACATCCCAAACCGCTACTAGTTGGACTGAAAATTTGGAACTGATGCACCAGAAGATGAGACAAAGCACTGATTAACTGCTCTTTTTAGGCTTGTCCCTTGTAATTTTCAGCAGACCCTTGGAAAGAAAGCCTCGATCACTGTAGTACCTTTTAAAATGTGCATTTTAAAATATCAAAGTTCCAGAATGTCAGAGATTTGGGAGTGTCTGAGAGAGAGGGGAAGGGAAAAACGAAACAAAACAAAGTAAAACAAAAAACTGGAATAAAATTTTATTGTCTTATCATAAAATAAGTAAAATGGCATTCCCCATGCCCTATATGAAGATCATGTGGGCATTTTTCAATATAAAATACCATAGTGTGCATGAAATCAGAAGCGAATCTCAAATGAATATAGTTGACCTGTGAGCATAAATTAGTACAATAATTAAAGTCTTATAATGGTTGTAATACTTCTAGTTAATAGCCACGTAGCCCATGGATTTGCATTAAACGTATGACATTTATGCGATAAAATTCAAACATTTCATCAAGTGTTAACACATATAAAGTAAAATAATTCTTTTATTTATTTTTTGCTTATTTTATTTGTGGGAGAAGCTACGACTACATCCATTTGATTAGCATATCTGTAACCAGGTACAATGACTTCAGAGGAAAAGGATTTTGTGAGTTTGTTTGCTGATCATTAGGAACTCCAAAAAGAGCCTCCATTTAAAAAGACTGCCTGGGGGCTTCCCTGGGGGCTTCCCTGGTGGCGCGGTGGTTGGGAGTCCGCCTGCCGATGCGGGGGGCGCGGGTTCGTGCCCCGGTCCGGGAGGATCCCACGTGCCGCGGAGCGGCTGGGCCCGTGAGCCATGGCCGCTGAGCCTGCGCGTCCGGAGCCTGTGCTCCGCAACGGGAGAGGCCACAACAGTGAGAGGCCCGCGTACCAAAAGACTGCCTGGGACTTCCCTGGTGGCGCAGTGGTTAAGAATCCACCTGCTAATGTAGGGCACACGGGTTCAAGCCCTGGTCCAGCCTTGGATGGGGGAAGATCCTCCCACATGCCGCGGAGCATCTAAGCCCGTGCACCACAGCTACTGAGCCCACGTACCACAGCTACTGAAGCCCTCACTCCTAGAGCCCATGCTACTGCAACCAGAGAAGCCACCGCAATGAGAAGCCCGTGCACTGCAACGAAGAGCAGCCCCCGCTCGCCACAACTAGAGAAAGCCCGCCATGCACAGCAACAAAGACCCAATGCAGCCAAAAGTAAATAAATAAATTTATAAATAAATAAATGTTTAAAAATAAAAATAAATAATAAAAAGACTGCCTGGCACTGTGGCCACAGCAAACTCTGTGGTCTGAACTGCAGAATTGCCCTGGCGTGAAAATTTGAGTTTTACCCTTGGCAACTTATTACAACAAAAGGAAAAGAGTAAAGAACAAAGAAGAGGGAATGGCCAAACTTTGAATCCCTCACAGACAGCTTAAAAAGGTTCAGGATCATTTTAATTGAAAATGTTCCAATGCTCACCAGTAGCTAAGGGGCCATATTTCACACATGACCGGCTGATCAGGACACACCATCAAATATCTGATCTGCAACAGGACAGAATGTTTAAAATTGGGACTACCCCAGAAGGTCTGACAAATCCGTGAGTTTCCCTGTAATGGATTCTGTTGCTGGCTTACAAGAAAGTCATGTTTATGATGGCTTCTCCCATTCCTTCCTGAGTTCTGCAATCCAGCATCTAACTCATCAACTTCTGTCCCTGAAAAATCTTTCCTCCACAGCTTTTGTGTCTGCATGTTTGTATACACAGCCTCACACATATCACCCACTTGTTTTCCAATTACTAAAATAGTCCTCATTTTATCTACAGCATCCCATGTCTGCTAAGAAGAAAGTGTTATTTTACCAAAAACGTGAAGCTTAGTTCCAATAACTTGCTACCCAAAGGCAAAGGATTTGAGGCAGCTCTTTGGGGCTAAAAACACATTAGTAAAAGCTTAGGTAGAATAAGGGAAAAGAATTAGTTTTGGAATTGTTTTCTGTGTCTAGCTGTTGGGAGAATCTTTTCATGTAGGTGGTCTCCAAACCTTAAAAAAAAAAAATTTAGCATTCTGTCTTTTTAAAAAAATTTCTCTAAACAGAGACTATCTTAATATTGCACAACTGAACTGCAGCCAATTGTGCTGCAATCACCATCATCCAAAGAGGGTTATAAGGAAGGTGGGATACTAAACCTTCTCTGGTGGGATTTCAACATGGTGCCTGAAGTCAAAAAAACCTGTGTGCCTACTTGTGCCAGTCAAGTGTGGGAATGTGATAAATAAGATAAGGTCCTCAGAAGGCTGCAAAGCACTTAAGACATGAGCATGGGTTTTGGAATCAGATAACCCTGGAATCCAACCCCAAAGTGATAGATGCTAAAATTACTTGTCTAATCAATCTCTTCTTATTCCTTGCTAAAAGAATCCAGCTTTACGTTCATTGTTCAGATAAAAATACTGTTTCCTGGCTTTCCTGGCAGATAGAGGTAGCCATGAAACATGTTCTGGCCAATGAGATGCCGGATATGATTCTGGGGAAACTTTTTAATTAAGAAGGGCAGCCGCAGCTGGCAGGGTCCTTCGCCTCTCAATCCTCTTCCCCTCTTCCTGCTAGAGGTCTAGCAACCACATGGCAATGACGAACCCAAGGACAAAAGCCAACACACTCTGAATGGCAGAGTGGAAAGACACAAAGATCCTGGGTCTTTGAGCCAATGCAGCAACCCTAGGTGGACTCCCTGCAACATCTTTTTGCATAGACCAAGTAAACTCCAACTTGCATTAAGCCACCAGTTGTCAGGTGTTCTTTTTTTTTTTTTTTTTTTT
>NC_041224.1:138331075-138358347 GCF_002837175.3 Physeter macrocephalus
TCTCTCTCTCTCTCTCTCTCTCACACACACACACACACACACACACACACACACACGCATTCACTCATTTTCACATGTAGGCCATCTCCCCATAGTTGCCAATAGTAGCTGAAGATTACATAATCCTTTCATCTGGTTTTTTTTTTTTTTTTTGATGCTGCATGGGCCTCTCACTGTTGTGGCCTCTCGCACAGGCTCTGGACGCACAGGCTCAGCGGCCATGGCTCACGGGCCCAGCTGCTCCGCAGCATGTGGGATCTTCCCAGACCGGGGCACGAACCCGCGTCCCCTGCATCGGCAGGCGGACTCCCAACCACTGCGCCACCAGGGAATCCCCAGGTGTTCTATAATTTGCAACCAAGCCATTTCTGAATGATAAATCAATGTCTCTGAGCTTCATTTCCTTATCTACAAAATGCAGATCTAATCTTTATCAACTTTGAAGATTTGCTGTAAAACCTGGTTGGTACATGTATAATTCCTAGCCCAATACCTGACTCACAGTAATAATTGGAGGCTATTATTATTATTTACTGGTAAGATTGAAATGAGTATTTCTTTTTCTTTCAGGAAACTTAAAGGAGCAGAGCCCAGCTTTCCCTGAGATGGGGACTCTTCTGGGCAAGGTGCTGAGGTCATACTGGGGTGGAAGCCTTACCTAAGTAGGATGGTCTATAAATAGTCAATATCCAAAAACTACATCCTTCTGTTCTTACTTTAGGAGATTTTTCTGGCTTATTGCTAATGCACACTAGCTGTTTCTAACACTTAGAGAGCAAGCTGTTGCTTTGTTTATAGTGAAACCGAATTCCTTGGCTGTATTTCATTCCTGAGCAGTAATAACAGCAGCAAACTGCAAAATTAGCATCTAACAGGGCATTTCAATTAAAAACCAGAGAAACATTATTTGGACCACAGATTTTTGCCTCCAAAGATAGCACTTCTTTTTTTTCTTTCTTTTTTTTTTTTCTTGAGTATGTGGAATTGCTGTTAACTCTGCTTTATTTAGTGTGATCTGCTTTTGGCCTCCTGGTTTCAATTTGGGGGACAAAATGATCAGTAGTTGCTTTTTCAACTTGTATAAATTAGTTTTAGGAGAAGGCTGTTGATATTTGGGGTCCAGCACAATCAATACAAGGGGCTTAAAAATAAATCATGTGTGATGATTTAGAGCATCCCTGGCCATGTACATCACAGCAGCAAGGCACTGGGCGTTACTGCCCTACCCCTTCTGTTACTTTGCTACAACTCAGCCCAATAACTTAACAGTAACACCTCTTTTTCTGAACTTCAGCTAAGCTAAATTTGGAATACTAGTCAATGAAGGGTGAGATTTGGTCCAGGCCAGAAAAAAGAGCACCTATTTGCTAAGGGGCCTGTTTGAGGAATGATAACTGGAGCACATAGCTATAATGACTCTCTCTGTCAGTAAAGCAGGAGTTTTCCACACTACAAAAATTCCAGTCAACTTTTCCAAGGTATTTTGAGTTTCTCAGTTTCCTAGAGGCAGGTGTATGCTAGCACTGTCCAGCAGAAACATAATGTGAACCACAAATGCCAGTCACATATGTAATTTTAAGGTTTTTAGCAATCACTTTTTTAAAAAAAGTAAAAAGACAGGTAAAATTAATTTCAATAATATATTTTATGCCAAAATATATCCAAAATATTATCATTCCAACATGTAATCAAAAAAGTTAATGAGATAGTTTTACCTTTTTTTTTTTTATTAAATCCTTAAACTCTGGTGTGTATTTTACACTTACAGCATATCCCAGTGCAGACTAGTCACATTTCAGGTGTTCAATAGCCACATGTGGCCAGTGGCTAACATACTAGATTGTAAGGCCTAAAATTTCATGTGCTGCCTTGACATCTTTGAGCCTCACAGGGCCAAGTCCTAACTCTGAGCTCTCCTGCTCTTAACAGATATGCCTCCCCCACTAGGGAGGAAAGGCTCCCTAGCCAGCTAGTTCCCCTAGCAGCCAGACCAGCTGCTCTGCACCTGGTCCTCCACCTAATGAGTTTCACCTCTCTGCAAGCCGGTGGCATTATTCCGACAAGAAAATCACATCCTCCTGTGGGAACCAGACATCATCGCACCCTCTTGCTACTACAGAGCTTGTCTCCTACAGTCCCTGCTGCTTCACTTTACGACCTGTATGTGGCTCTGCATGGTTTGTGGTGTCCTCCCCCAGGCTGTGAGTACATGGGACCAATAAACTGCTGTCAATCTCATCTGTTGTGTCCAGTGTCACTTATTCAGTTTTCCCTGGAACCTTAGGGCAAGACTCTCTCTCGCACCCACGAGGTTAAGAGAAGATGAGCAAAACAATAGCATGAGCCTATACTTTTAAGGAGTTTTATAGTCAATTTTTCAAAATATCTGGAAGAATTTGGACTCATCTCTTACTTTTCCAACTTTAACATTTATAGCACATTGTGATTTACATTGTCTGAAAAAGTTTAGTGGTATCTTTGTCATATATTTTCTTACTTTGTTAACATTTTTGGTATTGCCTCATCTTTTAGCTCAGATTTGTAGGTCGTTCTGTATTGGTTCTGTATTATCTTGTTGCATCTTCTGTCCCTAATTCCTACCTAAAAGAAACGATAGATTGAATTTAACCTATTAAAAAAAAAAACCCACACATTGCAGCATAAGACATTGTCCACGAGGAAGCACCTGAGTTCTCCATCTAGGACCATGCATAATCCCCTCCATCAGCGATGCTAGACATAACAGGTAGCTTTGAGTCATCAGCTGCTCCCAACGGTGATTTGCTTTATCAGCAAAAGTAGCTATAAGGAAAAATTTCATCTATAAACATACGATAAAATAAAAATTGGATTTCACTTCATACAGTCTACTGAGGCTCAGCTTTGTGAGAACCACTCCTAGGACAGTGTAAAGAACACCATTTCTGTGTTCATTCAGAAGGGACTGGAAATCCTAGCTTTATCAATTAGTAGAGATGTTTTACTTCTCTGGCCTCAATTTTCTCATCTGTAAAATGCAGATGATAAGTTACCTACCTCCTAGAACTTTTGAAGGATGTAATGAGAAGATCCACATTATGTACTTACACAGAACATATACATGGTGCTATTACTGTATGTTGCATGCTTTTTTAAAAAAAATTATTAATTTATTCATTTATTTATTTTTGGCTGCGTTGGGTCTTTGTTGCTGCACGTGGGCTTTCTCTAGTTGCGGCGAGAGGGGGCTACTCTTTGTTGCGGTGCACGAGCTTCTCATCAGAACATATAAATGGTGCTATTACTGTATGTTGCATGCTTTTTTAAAAAAAATTATTAATTTATTAATTTATTTATTTTTGGCTGCGTTGGGTCTTTGTTGCTGCACGTGGGCTTTCTCTAGTTGCGGCGAGAGGGGGCTACTCTTTGTTGCGGTGCACGAGCTTCTCATTGTGGTGGCTTCTCTTGTTGCAGAGCATGGGCTCTAGGTGCATGAGCTTCAGTAGTTGTTGCACAGGGGCTCAGTAGTTGTGGCTTGAGGGCTCTAGAACACAGGCTCAGTAATTGTGGCACATGGGCTTAGTTGCTCCATGTCATGTGGGATCTTCCCGGACCAGGGCTCGAACCCGTGCATTGGCAGGCAGATTCCTAACCACTACGCCACCAGGGGAGTCCCCACATGCTTATTTTTAATTCTAACAACTATCACAGGAAACTGTCTTAGAAAGAAAACTCTCTGATTGGAAAAAATACTTTAATAAATTCCAACTATAGAATATGGGACCACAAAAGTCTTTTTTTTGCTTGTTTTTCCATATCACAAGAATACACTATTTATGACAACCCCACCAGTGATTAGAATCAGAGGGTAGCGGTATTTTGCTATCTCCAGTGACTGGCATCTAATAAAAGCAGAAGACTCCCTTATCTATAGGCTGGTGACTAGGCTTCTGTTAGAGTTTCTTTCCCCTTGACAGTTATTTACCCACATTTTTCAGCTTGGAGAAATTTCAGATTTTTTCCTGAAAATAGGTGCTTTAAACAGAAGACACAGGAGCATTAGAGACTCACCAGGGAGGGAGAGAAGCATATGGTGAGGGAATGTGCCCAAAACAAATTTCTCCCCCTTCATCCCTCCCTAACGCTGGTGCTGAGCAAATTATCATATTAAATGACAAGGAAGAAGGGAGTGAATATTTATTGAGTGTCTACCTCACACGTGTGTTTTGCTGGGTACTTTAGATAATAATTAAAACAACAATATTAGCTATCATTTAAAAAATAAGCATTTGCTAAGTATTGTACTAATTGTCTTACATCTATTTTTTTCAGTTCATCCTCATGACAATGTTATAAAGCAGATAAGTAGTTACCTCCATTTTACAGAGGAGGAAATAGAAGCTCAGAAAGGCTAAGTAATTTATCCAAGGTCACATAGCTAGTTATTCTAATTCCAGCGTCTGGAACGGAGAAGCTGGAGCCGCCTGACTCTAGTACATGTGTGTGCTCTTTTCCACCCACCTCAGTGCCTCTCAATCGGCAAAGATCTCTGTGGGAAAGATTGCCCTTTCTTATTAATCTTCACATGACCAGTTCTAGTGGAGTCCCTCACTCATAGTAGGTGCTCAGTAAATGTTTATAGAATTAATAATAGTAGAGAAAAGACTGGAGAAAAGTAGTATGGTGTGTTAACATACTGCAAAGGAGCAAGCAAGGGGATGAGACAAGTGGGTGTCCTTCATAATTCAGAGTGACACCACGGAACACGCTGCACCATCCTTGGTCGGCTACATTTAATGACGCCCGTACCTGATTTGCATGGTCAGAAATAAAGTCAACTGCAGCGACCATCATTTTGTGAGTCTGGTCGGTCTCTTCATACCTGCTGATTTCCATTAAGCGCTGTTTAGAAAAATAATTGTGTGACTCTGACCTGTTGGCATTAAATATAAATCGATGGTTTGGCTGCTAAAATACAACATTCAAGGAGTGCAGAGGCTTTTTTTTTTTTTTAAAGATGGTTTAGCTGAAGACAGGAGATACTCGATGGTTTCCCATTGCAATCTGCCACACGTGCGCCGCTCGCTTTGCTGGAGGTGCCGTGCTGCCCGTGTCGAAGAGCCATCAGTCACGGATTATAGTTGCAAGGGGTGCCTGGGTTTAATCTCATTTTTGAATGAATTAGTATTATTAGTTTTGACAAATTAATGGTATTAAATGTGCAAAGTTAGTATGAATTATGTCCACATCCACCTATTACTAGATGTGTCTCATTCTTGTGTATGAAAGCTTATTGAATCAATTCAGTGGAATCCTCTCTCTTTTCTATTTTCTAAATACTTTCTTTGAAGCTTTAAAAAATGGTCTAGTATACCTATGGACAAGAGTTTACTGATATAAATCTGTACTTCAGTCCATGCTATAAGGGGCTGTATAACTGAGTCAGTCAACAGAGGATGGTAAGATTTTGTGGTAGTTTATTATATGTCCTTACAAATGTAATCACAGGTATGCTCCATCCAGGGAAATCCTATCCTCTAGAAAAGCTTCAAGTCTCCCCTCCAGCCCTTTTCCCTTCCAATTAAAAAAAAAATCAGTGCTAAGATATACACATTTCCTCCACAGGGAAGGAAGGTGAGAAGGAGGGAGGGAGGGAAGGAAGGAAGGAAGGAAGCAAAAGAGGGCCATATGCTTCTGTGTATCTTTTTCAATTTGAAACCAATTTTTTTCTAACATAAGTCTACATGAAACACATATTGTTAGAATTGTATGTCAGCAAAACTAAAACTCATGCCCATGGTTGAAGTTTTTGGAGAAATGATGATCAAATGTGAATGACCCCAAATGATTTTTGTAATAGTATTTTTAATTATTAATTTAAGGGGTCATAATGTTGAATGCTGTGAACCTGCTCATTTTTTAACCAGGACACCAGTGCATACGTTGATTGTGGCATACAGCAATTGTCACCTTTATTCCCTGCTTTAAAAACCTCAGATTTTCTTCAGATAATAGGCAGAGATTTCTTGATTTTAAGAAAGGTAGACGCTTCCTACCAGGTCTATGGTAATCTCATTATCCTTTGTGGTGATTCTGGTCAGTGAGATGTAAGAAGAAGGATAAAGCTTTTTAACTCCAATGTCAAGCGCAGTGCCTGGTACTCAATAACCATGTATTGCATTCATGAGATATATTCAATCTATATGTTATTAATGGGTATTTAACATAAAGATATTCTATACACTTGTACCTTTAATAACTTCTACAGACTTTTTCCTAGAATGTACATATATGTACTCAAGTGACCTATTATTCCCCTCCTGGATACCTATATCTCTTCATTTAAAATTTCCACCATTTTCCATTTCATTAAAGCCTTTTGCTGACATTCTATAGAAGAGCTATCCAATAAAAATATAATACAAGCCACATACATAGTTTTTAATTTATTGGTGGCCACATTTAACAAGTAAAGAGAAACAGATGAAGTTAATTTTAGTGTTATGTTTAACCAATATATTCAATATTAGTTTATTTCAACACAGAATCAGTATAAAATTTTGAGATATTTTACTTTCTCTTTTTCATATTAAGTCTTTTTTCCAGTGTATATCATATACAACAGCACATCTCAATTCACAATAGCCATTAGTGGCCAGACTTTCTTTTTCCCAGTCTAACTTATCCTATTGACCAGATAATTTCATATCATGTTCAATGTTTTGAAGTGTTTCCTTCCCCCAGTTATCAAATTTCTACTCATTTTATATCTTTCAATTTAATAAGTATATATTATTTAGTGCCTACTATAAAAACTGAAGGAAATACTTCCTACTTTTGAGCCACTTACCTGTTTGGTAAAGAGAGCCTACTCAGAACTCCTACTTTTCTCTCCCCATCATGCTTTGTATGCAACTGCCTTACAGTAATTATTAGGCCTTCTGCACTTAGGAAATGGTTAGGGAGACAGAGAGCACTGACTCTGCTTACAGGAGAGATTTTTGCCTATGTACTAGTGATAAATATGGTTTTGTATCACAGAGGTGTAAACTGGAAGAGGCTTCAGAAGGTGGGAAGGTCAATTTTATGTGTCAACTTGACTGGGCCATGAGGTACCCAGATATTTGGTCAAGCATGACTTCATGTTGCTGTGAGGGAATTTTGGGATGCAATTAACATTTAAATCAGTAGCTTGAGTAAATGGAATTGCCCCCCATAATGTGGGTGAGCCTCATCCAATCAGTTGAAGGTCTGAATAGAACAAAAGGCTGACCTTCCCCAAGTGAGAGTATTCTTCCTGTCTGAAAGCCTTTAAACTGAGACATCAGCTTTTTTCTGCCTTCCAACTCAAACTGAAACATCAAGTCTTCCTGGGTTTCACATCTGCTGGCCTCCAGACGGGAACCATACCATCAACTCTCCTAGGTCTCCAACCTGCTGACTCACCCTGCAGATCTTGGGACTCACCAGCCTCCTTAAATCACACAAGCCAATTCCTTATAAATAAATAAATAAATAAATAAATAAATAAATAAGTATCCTATTGGTTCTATTTCTTTGGAGAACCCTAATACAGAAAGCTTTTCATCCAACCTCCCTCATTTTAGAGCAGAATCAGCTAAAGACCAGAGAGATTCGTGATTTGCTCAAGGTCACACAGCCAGATGGGGATGGACCAGGATCAGAAACTGAGTCCTCAAATTCCTACTTCAGTGCTCTTGCACCCTGTACCACATGTGTACAGCACCACGCTGGGACTCTCACACGCTCGCACTTTTTAAAAATGAAAGCAACCTACTTCAATGAGAATTTTGCTTTTGTACCCAGCAGGAGATATTTTTGGAACTCAAATCATGATAGAAAGTCCATCAGTTATATGAAGAGAATTCACTAGCTAGGAGGTGCAATTAAGGTTGGTGGTGAGAAGCCTGAAGCAGCGGGTGGTTTTTCAATAGCAATGGAAAAACCTGCCTGGAGTTGTGGCTGAACCTGTGGATCTGGGTTAATGATTGAATGAGTAAGCTGATCTGAGACCTGAGGTTTCTGTTTGGCACATTCTCCTAGTATACTGTGTTCCAACGCAGAGTATCAGAACCTTGAGAAGCTCAGGGATCTATGTTAGAAAATAGCAATGCTGGGGTGAGCTGGAGGTCCCAGCACAGAGGAGACACACAGCTGCTGAGACACACTTTCTTTGCCAAGGCGGAGTGAGAATAGTAGCCAACATTTACTGGTTGCCATGGCCAGGCACTCTTCTAAGCCTTTTCCTAGAGTTAACTCTTTTTTCTTTCTTTTTTTTTTTTTTAGTCACATCGCACCGCATGCAGCATGTTTGTTCCCCAACCAGAGATCAAACCTGTGCCCCCTGCAGTGGAAGCAGGGAGTCTTAACCACTGGACCGCCAGGGAAGTCCCTGGAGATAACTCATTGAATCTGACACTAATTCTATGAGGAGGTGCTGTCGATACCCCCTTTTAACATGTGGCAAAACTGAGGGACACAGAGGTCAGGAAATGGTGGGTCTGGGGTCTAGCCCAGGGGGTCTGGCTAAAGAGCCTGTGCCCTTAGCACACAGAAGCCTGGGCATGTTTCCTCAGAAAACTTGAAGTTTTATGTTTAATTCAAATATCTGACTTTCTCCACTGCTTCCTGGGTGAGAGTGAGTAGACTTGATTTGGTCCCAGGTCTGCCACTATTTAGCCACCTGCCCTTTGGCAAGTCACACAGCCACTCTAGGCAACCATTTCCTTATATACAAATTATTTTGTTAGTTTAATTCCAACAATCACATCTAGCTATCAAGTTCTATGATCCTAATCACTCACTCTGAGATTATCCTATTTAAAACTTAGTTTTATCATTACATGGATTCTTATTATAATCTTTTTCATTATATTCAGGAAATGCCCTTAATAATACATAGGTGACAACTAATTTGTGAGTAAAACTCTGAGGGTATATATTTTATCCTTTGAATGATATTTTAATATCATGCCCTTCTAATATTTTCAAATGGGATCAGAAAAGAAGGATTTCAGAAGGAATTTTTCTGAGACAATGTTGAGCAATGTATTAAGCTAAATTTTCTAAGGGTACACGGAACTGTCATGAGTGGGGAAATACACGATGCTTTGATTAATAGAGAGTCATTTGTGCCATAGTTTGTATTAATCACTGTCAGTGAAAAGAGCATGGTCTAGGCAGACAGGAGACGGGAACTGTAGCCCCAGCTCTGGCACCAGCTAGACTTGGGATCTCGGGCAAGTCCCCTTACCTCCTACTTCTGTGTTTGAAGGGAGTTGTTTAGTACAACCAATTTCCTTACCAGTATAATGGTGAAGACATGGGCAGGGCCTCCTGAAAGTGCTCGTTTCCAGGGCCACTCGCCTAGTGTGGACCACCCAAGGTAATTGCACTCCTGGCATCTTTTACAGGCTCTGTGGGATATATCGTTAAAGGTGAAAATTTCAAACTTGCATTGAAATAATGTTGAGAAAAGGGCAAGAGGACATGGTCTCCCTCACCCTGTCTCCAACCCCAAGCACAGGATCCAGGAGAAGCTGCCCAGGGGTCATGCCCAGTAGCTAGACTCTAAAGGATCACCCTTCAAAAGCTAATGTTTTCCTTGAAGTGTAATGGAAGGTTATTGCCTCTTATGACTATTTCCCTTAGAAGCAGGGCTTTCAGAAACTACTCCCTAAAACCCAGCAGAACCACCATTACCTGAATATTTTAATTCATTTGGCCCTTTACAAGGGAGGTTACTTTACATTCCATCTGGTCTTTCCCAGAAATTCAATTTAATTCCATTCTGTTCAGTGTAATTTGCCTCTGAGTATATCTTCTAAGGAGCAGGGTCCCAGGCCTAGCTCTCCCATTCTCTAGTCCCATGATGTTGGGCAAATCACATACCCTATAATCTGTTCTAGCAATTCCCAGTAATGCTCCATCAGAATTCCTAAACTAATCTCCCCATTTTTTCCTGGTTGGAGAACTAGTCGATAAAACAATGTTTCTATATGTAAGTAGAGACAACTGTTCATCTTCATGATCTTTTTGTGTGTGTGTGTGTCCGTGTGTCCTAAAGCTGCTTTCAAACTTGAGTTTTGCCATTGTTTTTTTTTGGCGGTACGCGGGCCTCTCACTGTTGTGGCCTCTCCCGTTGCAGAGCACAGGCTCCGGACACGCAGGCTCAGCGGCCATGGCTCACGGGCCCAGCCGCTCCGCGGCATGTGGGATCTTCCCAGACCGGGGCACGAACCCGTGTCCCCTGCATCGGCAGGCGGACTCTCTACTACTGTGCCAACAGGAATCCCCAAGTTTTGCCATTCTTAAACACCTTTTTGGCGCTTCTCTAAAGATTCTGGGTGTTCTTTTTGTACCAGTGTATTTTGTACCACACCTACTAACCCCCAAGTAGGCACCAATCCCCCACAGTGACTAGCCCTAACCAATATTTAAGTGCTTAATTTTTTTTCAAGTTCTGTGTGTTTTGCCCATGACACTAATTTACGGTTAGGTTATAACAATGGCTATTTAAATTGCTGGGGACCTTATTTAAGGGAGACAAAACCCTAAAGTGTTGTTTATTTATTATCATTATTCTTGTTTTAAAATTCTTCCAGGATTTTCTCTCCATACTTCACCTCATTCTAGGTATTTTAGGAATAACTAACAGTGAACTTGTCTGAGTAAAACTGCCCTGAGCTATTCTTTAAGTTAATTATCACTTCTTTTGGTCCTGTGAATTGCTGTTCAATGACTGTCAGCAAGTGGAATGAACCAAATTACTTTAATTATGGAGTAATTGCACGGAGTGATGGTAATTAAATCTTGATCAGTTTAAGTGAGTGAATTAATTGCTCTAACTTGGAATGCACACCACAGCAAGAGGAGTTGTTTTGTAGCTTAATTAACAACATCCACTAAAGTCTTATCATATCTAAAATGCAGACAATTAATGAGTTTGATATTATTCTCACCTTGACAAGAACTAGGACAGAATACATGCTGAGAAAGGTGGTGTACTAGGGGAAAGACAGAAAACTTAATATTCGTGTCACTTGTATAGATACATTGGTTGCAATCTGTACTTTGCCTTCTGGAGAAATGTGCAAATAGAAATATTTCCATATAATTAGCTTCTGGCTCCATCTCATTTCAGCATTCCCTGAAATATGCAACAGTGTACATTTCCAAATTTGTTAATGTCTTAAATTTCTACTGCCTGAATTTCATTGTGAATCTATCCATCATTTCTTTCCTTTTAGTTTGGAGGAGTACTGCCCTTATGAAGGTGTGCCTGGGGTCTTCATAAAATTTGATCATTTATCAATCACTTATTCGATATAGATTTCCATGCTTGTTTTATTATCCATTCGCCAGTCCTAGGAAATGCTTTATGTTTTTAGAGGAACGTTCCTGCCTAAATCTAGATCAGTGATGCTCAGCCCTGAGTATGAACTAGACCTACAAAATTTTAAAAAGATTATTCATGCCCAGGCAGCCCTCCAGAATTTAAAGGGTAGACCCAGGCATGGGTATGTTTCAAAATCTCCTTCTAATGTAATCACAGGTCGAGAACCACTGATTTAGAAAGTTCATACAGCCCATCCATTAACCCTCAGAGGAAGATGGTATTATCACAAATTTTCAGATGGAGACCCTCTGGCTTGGTCAAGTGGTCAGGACAGAATCTGAGGATTGAGACCTGGCTGTAATCCTCAGACCCTCTTACCACTGTCTCTCAAGAACCAATTCTTCATATATGTTTCACAACCATGCTCTAGAATAAATCAAATTGATAATTCCCAGTTTACAAACTCGAGAAGCAAAGAAAATGAACATGATTTATTTAGCCATCTTGGGCATTGTCTTACTAAGCTCCAAATAAGAAAAAGATGATTGTTCTCAGCCCCAGGACTATTAATAGGTGTGCAGTTGGTTTCAGGGTTGTTTTCTGAAGTGAGAAAGAGGGTGGTAACGATTAAATAGAATTCGCTGGGGAATAGCATTTGCTAGTTCAGCCCTAATTTGAGTAGAAAGTAAGCGTCTTCAAGGTCATACATTGCAAAACCCAGAACTTGAATCTGGTCTTTGATTTCAATGTCCACAGAGGTTGAGCCTCTATGTCAGAGGCTCTGGCTGAGCGTTAACACAAAACAATGGGAACTTGACCCAAGAAAGTGTGTACGTTCTTGGAAGTGTTCACACATGACTTGACATGGGAGTTGGAGTTTGAAAATTAAGATAGAGTTTTCTATGTGGAGAAAGGGAGGAAAAAGGTCCTGGAAGCCAAGGGAGCTGCCTGTGCTAAAGGATACATGTTTGGGAAACTGCATGGGGGCTTGCTGTGACCAGAGCAGCCACTGTGGAGGGGAGAGATGTGTTAAAGCTCATGGACCAAAACCATCACGAACCTACACCTGGGCAAAAAGGGTAAATTTATTTAACTTGTTGTAGCAGGAGAGAATGATCAGCGAAGGTAATAGGAAGTTGAGAGGGGCTCATTCGGGCTTCTGCTGAGTGGTTTTAAGGTGGGTGTAAGCAAGTGCAGGCCTGTTCTGGTTTGAGTCCCATCCAGAACAGGGGCTATTCAGTAGTTGCGTATTTAATTTAATCTAGGAGATGGAAGGATTAAAGCGGGGTTAGCATTGTCGTGGTAGAGTCTTCCATGTTAGTTGGGAAGAGGGGATATTTACTCATTTTTGTGGTTGTGGAGCCTCCTTGTCTGTTTCAGACATGGTCATGGAGAGAAGGTGTCTGTCTGATCACTGTTCTGTGAGCACGGTTTATGTTCAGTTGGGAACATCACAGCCTGGCTGCCCCAGATGCTTTTTACTTTCTCAAGCAACCACTCCCTTGATATACATGTTGAAGAATTTTTAAAAGTGGAATAACATAATAACGGTTCTGTTTGGGGAAGACTCCCCTCAGGTGGCTACGTGTAGGATGGTTTTGAATGTGGCAAGACTAGATACAGATGGCCCAATAGGAGCAGAGGAAAGAAAATGCCCTGGGAATGGGGATGGAAAGGAAAGCTCTGCTAACAGATGCTTTAAGAGCAGAAAAGAGAAAACTTGTGCTACATAACAATTCAGAGGGAAATAACAATGTAAACTTACTGGGACACATCACAGGATGTCTCTTTATCTCCATTGTTTCATTGGGGAAAACTACTTAGGGGGTAAAATTATAAAGGGTTTCCTTTTCTTTGAAAACTAAAACCCGGGGTTTATTAAGTTCCTGCAGGGCAAATATAATTTCTCAGGCACCTGAAACTTGTTTCAGCTATGGTAATGGCCCTACAGTAGCCTTTTCGTACTTCGGATGCAAAAAGTTTGTAATCTATTCATCCTGGTACAATTCAGAGCAAATAGACCAAGCACAGAGACTGCTGATTCCAGGTTTTCTTGGGAGATAGACTCTCTTCATCCAAGACTGTGAGTCCTGAATCAGCTGCCAGGAGCTTGAACAGCAGATAGAAAAGGCTGGTGATAAAAGACAGTCAGGTCGCCCAGCACCTAGTCCCCAAGGAAAAGAGTAAATGGGCCATGCTGGAGAAACAAGAGATTAGTAGAATGCAGTAGAACCCTGGAAATTAGGAGGGAAAAAAAAAAGAGGGAGAAAAGAAAGAAAATTTTCTTTAATGTCAGGCAGGAGATTGGTAGTAACTGAGCATAAAGGAGAGGAGACCATTTTCTTCTAAAGAAACAGAGTGCTGGGCTTCCCTGGTGGCACAGTGGTTGAGAGTCCGCCTACCGATGCAGGGGACACCGGTTCGTGCCCTGGTCCGGGAAGATTCCACATGCCGCGGAGCGGCTGGGCCCGTGAGCCATGGCCACCGAGCCTGTGGGTCCGGAGCCTGTGCTCCGCAACGGGAGAGGCCACAGCAGTGAGAGGCCCGCGTACCGCAAAAAAGAAAAAGAAACAGAGTGCTTCAGATTTAGAGAACAAACGTATGGACACCAAGGGGGGAAGGTGGAGAGGTGTTGAATTGGGAGATTGGGATTGACATGTATACACTACTATGTATAAAATAGATAACTAATAAGAACCTGCTGTATAAAAAAATTAAATTAAATTAAATTTAAAAAAAGAGTGCTAATTATATTGTTGTCTGACTTTTTTTATCCATAAAATTGTCATTTACTGATGTAAAAAGAGATGCATAGAGAAGACACATGTGATAGAGGGGAAAGTGAAAAGAACAATGAAATAAGTAAAATAAATCATTTAGTATTACAACTATTAATGGCCATAAGATAGAAATTTTAGCCATGTAGAAGGAAAAACGTTATGGAAAAATCCAGTCTTTCCTTTTAGTCTTGTTTTGTTTGGGGGAGATTGCCTCAAGTCACTTAATTTTAATCTGTGACGGCACATTTACATAAAGAGCTTTGAGCAGAGTGCTTCTTAACATTTACTTCTACTCCATTTAACATAAATATTTTGAGGAGCAGACATTACTTTGAGAGCAACATTTCCTAAAACTCAGATGGCTTATTTAACCAGTTCTTCTACAGGCCTATCCTGCAGATTAATCTTTCCTAAAACTGTTTTTTTAAAGCCAACTGAAACCCTCAGAAAGTGAGGATTCTATTAGTTCACGACCTTATGTTTTAGTGGAGAAAAAGTGGCTTTGCAACCCATAAAATGTATTAATGTAGGGATAGAAATCTTTATCCTTCCACTGATACTAGGTCCAATCAACAGAATGGATTAGGCCTTAAGTCATCTGACATTAGTATTAAAACATATTTAAAAACACGTGTATCCATTACTGGTACACTCTGTATGGGGCTTTATTTCTTGGTATTAAGACATATCCTGACCCCAAAAACATTGAGTAGAAATCATGACTATATGTGAAGTTGGGTAGGGAATACAGATTATGACTTACATCACTTTTTCAGTTAGTAGCAGAGCAAAGATTTGATGGCCATTCAACAACTGATTAGTGAGACAGCGGATTAAAAAGAGGGTACCTTGTGACATATTTTGCTTCCCTGTCTTTGAATGTGTCTGATTGCAGTGAAGGACATCTGCCATGATCAACTGGCAAGTCAATGTTCAGATTTCACAACCAAACAATGTTTTAACAAGCACAAAAGGCAGGTCCATGTCTCCAAAAAGCAAAAACCAACTCTATTACCAACAAATTGGAAGTGGCATTGCAACAGCTATTTGTATGGTTAATTTAAATCATCTTCTGAAAATACGATTTTACATATTTCAAAATGTACCTCATTTTCCATTCAACTGCCTACATTTTTCCAGTGCCTAATTATGACTAAGTAACTCATTTCTTTAACATAGTTTATGTTGAGCACCTGCCATTCATTTTCATGCTGACAAACCCCATGGGGTATATAGATGCACATCACATTGTTCCTGCTCTCATGGAACTTAAAATCCACATGAAGAATCATTAAAGGTTAAATGGTGGCATGTTAAGAAAATAACTCTGAAAACATCCTAAGCCACAATATGCTTAAGTGTCAAATAAGTGGAATAGATCGTACATGTGCCCTCAAGCTGTGGCAGGCAGGAGATCACTGAGTTGAAGTTGAAGCTTTATGAGGAAATGAGTATTAAGCTGGTTCATGAAAGATGGATAGGAGCAGGGGTGTGCTGGTGGGCTGGGGGAGCCTGATCTGTAGCATCTGCTATTTCCATAAACACTCCCACCATCGCTGATTGAAAGCTACCAACGTGATCTCACTGAATGTGACGTGGGGAGAACTGTTCATAACTGGCTCTTGTGAGCCAGTGCAAGCCGATTCCAACACCACTGAATACACCTACAAGTGATGAAGATTCATTCAGTTCAACAAGTGTTTTGAAAAAAAGAAAAGATGGTGTTGTTTGAGGTCTTCCTAAGAAGTAAAACAGCATTTGCCTTATCTCTTTTCCCCCATCAATCCCAAATTCAAGCACGGTCCTAATTATAAGTGGAATACTTTTGAAAACTCCAGAAGGATCTTTCCTATGAAAGGTGGCAGTGCTGACCTAGCACCAGCAATGCCTTTGAGGTGCTTTTCTCAGGGGTGGTGGTGGTAGCCTTGCCCTATGTATTTACCCCTTCTTTCTCAGCATCTCTTACGAGCAGGACGATCGGCCCAGATTAGAAGTTCAGGCTGTGTTCCTAAAACAGGTCAGAGTTATACACACGCACAGAATTAGACAGGATATAAAACTTGGTAGAACCTGGCTGATTTGCTCTCTCTTAGCTGTACATTTGAAGTGTTCGGTGGGGACCCCAAGTCCTGATCCCATCGCTCAAGAAATGTTAAAATGCCTCTAGTGAATCTGATTTTAATTCAATGTGACTGCTAAAACAGAGGCTTTGGAAACGAAAGGAGTAGCAAATCTCCTATGTGAGATCAGAACTGGTAGGGGAATATTCTGCAGCAGCTGCTTTGGCTATATCTGTGGATCCAAAAGAATAAAATAAGTATTTCTAGCAACTTTCCAAGTGCAAATGCATGGCTGAGGGGGTAAAGAGGCAATTCATTCATTTGGTTCTAAAAGGATTAGAACAGACCTCATTTTCCTTGCTTCAAACCTTGCCTCCTTTCTTTTTCTTTTTCCCTTTTTCTCTACATCATCCCTTTTTTGGTTACCTCCCTTGTCCATGACCTTGATTAACAGGCAACCCCCAAGCTTACAAAAACAGCTCTGGAAAGAACTATTCTGATGGTTGCTGGGGTGAGATTGCTCCAGTGATCGCCAGCAAGAATCACGAACACCCAGAGCAATCTCCAACCATTTGCTGCAAGGCAAATTTTGCAGCAGTTAGAGATCAAGAAAATTGCAACTTGGGCCAGACCACAAGGTCACATACTCCTCACTTCTCAATTTATAAGACACCAATACTGCTTCCTCTTGGAAAGTTTCTGGGTCTTCAGAGCCAGGTTTGCATCAGCTGAATAAAGCCTTTAACCTCTGTTTGAATCACTTGAACTATTTCCCTCCAACACAACAAATATTTATGGAGCATCTCCTCTGCCCAAGCACTAACCTTGGTACTTTGGGTACACAAATGAACACTACAAGGAAAGGACCCGGCCCGCATGGGGCCTACATTCCAGCTATCCACAGCACCATGGGCTGACTGATTCTGGATGAGACAACAGGTTTACATGGGGAGTCGAAAGTAAAGGCTGAAGGCAAAATTCTAGGATTTTAGACCCATTGCCTATTCCCTGAATGTTGTTTATGTACATAATCCTCTCACTGATGTCCCTTTTTCATTCTAAATTGGAATAATGATCTGACTTTTACCAAATACTGGACTTTCCAGAAAGGTGAGGTGAGAGATTGAAAATAGAAAGCTTAACTTATTTGACAGAAGGAATGGGGAGGCCAAATACTTGAGACAGAAAGACACTGATTTCTCTGAGAGTAAATATAAAGCACCCAGCTCATAGTGTTTTGTAAGAATTACTAGGGCAATAAAGGACTACTACCAGGATAATCTTTTATTATCTAGAATTGCTGGTTCACAATGATAATAAAAAGTGGACTGACTTTTAGTTGGTTTTATTGTTTTTAGATTCTCTCCGGAGAACACCTTCCTTTTGCCTGCACCCGGGGCTAACCACTCTTATGACTCTGGCCCCCCGCCCCTTGGTACACCACTGCTCTTCCTTCAAACATTTTCTTAGGTTCATCTCATCTATAACATCTTTTTGACCAGCCCATGTCAAGCTGACTCCTAGTACTTGTTTCTTCTAACATCTTGTATAGCCATTATACTCTGTCCATCTTCATTAGCCCTTATCTAAACATAAATGTTAATTATCCCTTTTTTGTACATCCTGTACCTCCTCAAAAAGCACATAACAAGGATAGGACTGGGTCCGGCATCCATCACCTGCTGAAAGACCTAACAGGTGCGCAGTAATTGTTCATCAGTTGGTAGTGGAAGAGCGTGGGGATGGCGATGTGCAGACCAGTAACCCCCCAAAGGCCCTCCTCCTCTCATGGAGGGAAAGCGCATCAGTGCCCCAGCCTGGCCCAAGCTGTGCTCTCTGCAGAGATTCAGCTCTGTGTGCCCAGCAATGTCTAATGACCCGGTGCAGGTGGGGCACAGAGGGAGTCAGGCCGTTAAGCAAAACCTGGTAGCAACATTTAAGGAATAAAGGGCAGAAAATGCTTCTGAGTACAAGGCAGGGACTTATGCCTGTGTCAGAGGGAGAAAAGGAAGCAAGTAAAAGCTTAGTGAGACTTTGGGGCCCAAGCAGTCCTGTCCTGGGAAACTGCGTAACAAAATGTCTCACAAAAGGCTGGGACTCTGCTCATCTTTGCTACGAGCCCCTGTGCGGTCTCCAGACAATGGTAGGAGCGTCGTGAGGGAGCAGTCTGATGCAGAAAAAACAGCAGCGTAGGGAAGGGACAGCAGGGCCTGGCAAACGGAGTGGTGCCTGGCAGGGTGGCTGAGCCCAGCAGGTGTCACCTATCAATGGTAAAAACCCCTAACATTTACTGAAAACATGCCTTGTTCCAAACACTAGGCTAACGTACATCATGTACGTTATTTATTTACTATTCACAATCCTCTGAGGTAGTTTGAGGTCTCAGATATGGTGCAACAGAACAAGGAAGGTAACAGACTGGATTTGTTCAAGAACACACGTGAGCGCACTGCCCCATCCCCAGGAAACAGACACCTGTGGGGTGAGCTCTCCAGAGGCTAAATATTGGGTTTTTTCTGCTGACTATTTTAATCAAACCCCATTGGATTTCATGGGTTGGAGAATAAAATAATCATACTGGGTTAAGGAGAAGGTAGATAACCACATATCAGAAATAATGTAGTCCTAGCTCAAATATCTGGAGAGAAGGAGCTGTGCAGTGCTGACGTCCCCGGGGCAGAGATGTAACTAGGAAGAAACTGATTAGCATTGATGACTGGCAGATTGCTGTTCTGGCAAGTTGGAAAAGAAGAAAGACAAGCCTTGGGGGTGTGCGTGAGAGGGGGGGTGGGCAGCCTCTCCCCCTCCCCCTTTCTTCCCCACCACTCCTGGGGCAGGCTAATTAGCTAGTGCCCATTACTAGGCTCCTTAGCTACAGGTAGACCAGTGATTCTCAATCTAGGCTGAACATTTGAACCGCCTGGGGCTTTAAAATAGCCCCCACCCATACTCACCCCCTCAGGGATTATCTTTTAATTGGGCTGTAGTGTGGTGGAGGGGGAAGGAAGGCAGAATTGGGTTTTTCTGAACTCCTCCAGGTGATTCTTATGTGCAGCTGCCTAGGTGCCAAGTTTGAAAACCCGTGGATTAGAGCAAGTCCTGATGGAGTTAATTGCACCTGATATTTATTGAGCAACTACTATCCCCAGGCACTGCGCTGGGCACTTTACATGGATCCTTTCCAATCCTTAAAATCAACTTGCAGGTAGGTATGCTCATCCCGTTTTGAAAAGTGAATACACTAAGCCTTAAGGCTAAATCAGGGTCACAGAGAGTCTGTCCCATCTGCCTGCCCTCAAACCTAATCCTTTCCTGCTCTAACTGCTGCTCCCCTGGAAGGACAGTACCACCATTTCAAACACTGAAAAGAGAAGTAGAAAGACACCAGAGATGCTCTTCTCAAACATTCTTCATGAGAGACTATAAAGACACAAAGAGAGGCTCTCGGACACCTTTTCTGCCAACATCACACATTGTCCTTGAACCTAAGGGTCCTTCCTCGCAGCTGTGCTGCCATCACCTCTGAAAGGGTTTGCCTCTGAAACTGTTAGTTACTTCATCTTTCTTGTTCTGATGATGGCGCTAGGCTATGCGCTAAGGGGTATAACCAAGGAGCTAGAATACGCAGTGCTTGTCTTCGGGAGATCTCTCGTTGAGTCGAATAGCAATTCTTAAGTGAAACTACTTTGAAATAATATTGGGGGGGATGATTATTTGAAAGACCAGTAAATTGCTCTAGCCCCTAATTATTTAAAATGTGGTCCTCAGACCAGCTGCACCGACATCCTCTGGGAGCCTGTCAGAAATGCAGAGTCTCAGACCCTACCCCAGATCTACTGGTTCACAGTCTGCATCTTACACAATCCCCGGGTGATATATTTATATATTTACACATTAAAGTTGGAAGGAGTGGTCAGGAGAAATATTGGCATTACTTCTGTCCCACTTTGTTGCTTTAGGAACATCTGTTTTACCCTTTTTCCTAAGAATTTCTCTCATACATGCTTTTTTTTTTTTTTTTTTTAAGAGCATAGCTGCAATTCTCCCAATTCTCCCTGCCCTTCTTAAAGTACATGAAACCACGATGAGCTGAGAACTGGGATCTTTTTCATAACTAAGTCTTTTGTCAGGTTTCCTTTTATGGCCCCAGGTGCCCTGGCACAGCTGCTGATATTTAGTTACGTTCTGCACCAGCAATTCTAGCATTTGGGAAGTGAAATTCATTTTTCTCTCTCTGGCTTATGAAAGCCTGGGGCAAAGGAGGTGAAGAAAGGGGAGCTTGGAGGAAATCAGCATTGCAAGTATCAGGTGTAGTAGTGAGGTCAAAACATTTTCGTTTTAGGTTCTGGCGTTGTATTTAGACCTTGGCGATCTATTCCTTTACATGGAGATGGGAGGGTTTCTTCTTAAGGACACAGACAAAGGTTTGTAGTTCTAAGGACTCAACATTTGACTCACAAGTCCTTAAATTGAGTTACACCCTAAACAGGGGTTGTGTGCCGCTCTATGTTTGGAATGATTACTCTCGGAAATGTTCAGTGAAGTCCTCCTAAGCATGATCTTCAGACACTTGTAATATTAATTGTTCCATTTAATAAGGGAACCGCAGTCCCACTGAACCTTACATGAAGCTATGATTTTCATTTAGTCAAGTAATAAGGTGAATGGCTTTCTCAGATCCCAGATCTCCTCTTTCATAAACCTGTTCTGCTCCTTGTTTTAGCATTGAGAATAAAGACCTACCTTTGTTATTGAACAGATTCACAAGCAAAACCTACTCAAAGCGAGGAGTGAATCTGCACATATTGGGAAACTCTTTGGAGTTTAAGGATGTGGGTGACTGAAACTAACTGTATTATTCTTGCAAAGTTGCAGAATTATGCTATATGATGTTTGCATTTGGGAAAGTTAATTATCCTAAGTCATGGGTTAGAAATATAAACTGATTAGTGTCATAGGATAAAAATAAAAAGCAAGGTCTGTGACAGCTTCCCACTTTCCCTTGACTCCCCAGAAAGCCTCTTAAAGGAACATTTAAAACATGAGCCTTTGTTCCCTCAATCTATGGTGCTCAGGTCAGGCGGACCCTGCAGCGTGGCTGCAATATTTCAAGCAGGCACTCACAAATGTGTCATTTGACCTGCTGTTCTTCCAAAGAGGTAGGAAAAATGTGTTCCTTGCTGAGATAACTTGAAATCAAATAAACGCAATCTCTTTAATTCTTTGTAAATAGTTCCATATTTTAAGTCTAAACACAATAGAACACAAAGCTTCTGGCTTTTTTTAAAAAGTTTTTATTTTTTTATATGTGTGTTGTTGGATTTTTTTCTTCCAGTTTGTGTTTATTTGATTTTAAGAGTATAATTTACCTTTCAAACCTAGTGAATCTATTTCCTTTGGTCAAGAGTAACACACAAAAGATGGTAACATTGTTACTTGGTTAAATGCATACAGGTGCTTTTCTAAGAGTGCTATCTGTAAGCAAAGAAAGATGTTCTTATTTATATTAACCATCACTTGATAGACCAGAGAAAAGTCTAAACCAAGGCCTTCAAAAAATTGAATGATATTTCCTTATGTAAAATTGGTTCTGGTCCATTGTTTTTATTTATCTGCAATAATGGTACTCACTCAAGTTTGTAATAACACCGTCATGGCTGAAGGGAGTTTGTTTTAGGTATTATATCTATTATCTGCTTCCTCTCCTTTCTTTAAACAGAATCTCCAAGGAGAAAGTCTGAATGTGGCTTGGATTTAAGAAGAAAAGAAAAAACAAAAGCTTTCCCAAATCCTCACTGGGTAAGGTGTTATTTTAGATTGTTTTACAATTTTGAATAATTCTTGTTTGTTTGCCTTTGGCATCGAACATTGGATAAAACAGAACTTGCCTTATTCTTAGAGGAGAATTATAAGGCTTGGAGTCATCATAAATGTTCTACTAATTCCCTTAGCTGTTTTGAGGCAAGCCTACCTAACCTTTTGGCCAAACAAGGAATATTTATCTAGTGCTCCCTCGCAGTGGATAAATTTAGCAGTTTGGAAGTATTTGCTTTGCTTCACCACCACTAGAGTGTGCTCTAGCGCCATAAGATTCAGAATGTTTTCTTTAGGAAGTTGGCAAGGTAGACAGATGAAATGCCTAGGAAAAAAATCTTTTGCATCTAATTTCACAAGTGTCCCTTTAAGTGTCTTGGTAAGGCTGGATTATGTTCGTGGATATGATTAAAGTGGAACCGGAGACTTTACCTTCAAAATTAATGTATACTGTTTTGAGTGAGTTCATCAATATTAATGTACACTGTTTTGAGTGAGTTCATTTTTTGTATTTGGAATTTGCCTCGTTTAGCTCCAATGGTAAGAAATATTTCCCTCTCCATCTACAAGCTATGTTTTCAGGCAGCAAGTCCTGATTTGTAAAATAACCATCACCATGGCCCAGTGCATGGATGTATAGTGACATGACTTGGAAAGAATTCATTCCTTGAGTGTCCCTTGCGTTTGTCTCAAGTTCCTGGAAGAAGACCCCTCCCCCAGTCTTGGACACCCTGATGGTGATGAGAGCACAATCTGAGTCTCCACACTAGGGGCCGGTCATGCTGGAGGACGGCACCGCACTCATCAGTGTGATGCTAGCACGTTTTAGCATCACCTCATCCTCCTTCAGTCCCGCCACTGGAACAGAGTACTGCTTTTCATCTTTACACCTCCCCAAGAGAAAGTGGCCCCTCATACCGCCACTGACCCACTCTTTTGCTCTTAGACCTTTAAACAGCTTGAGACCCAGTATAACTTCCTTCTTTAGGCATCAGTATAGTTGCTCCAGCAAAGTCTGCAACAACATCCTTGTAGCTGGGACCCCTTGTCTGCCTGGATGTCTAAGCCTCGCTGCCCAGCGTTCAGCGACCACCACCTCTGGGGCTTACATTCTCCTTCTAACCAGAGGATAGCCCAGGACCACTTTCACAGCAGTATGTGGCTGGGTCCTGCTGAGACAGATGGAGACCCAGCCCAGGTCCCGCTCTGGAGGCCACCCTGAAGCAGACTGGCCCTAAAGGGACCACAGCCCAGGGTGCTGAGGTGGCCCAGAGTGCCAGGCTTCCTTTGCCCCTGGAGAGACCCCCCCCCATAGGTGTCTAACCACCCCTGTGTGACTTGTGCCCCCTCTTCCTATGAACCTCAGATTTAGAACAGACAGCATTCCAGCCCTCTTTTCAGCTGGGAGGTGGTGGTGAACGCTCTTTAGTTCCAAGTTTCTCTTGCACAATGGAGCCACAAAGAGGTAGCTTGGAAGATTTCAGGCCCCCCTCCTCCCTGCAGCAATAGTTAACCAGCAAGGGCTCGCTGCCTGAAATGCACAGAAGCCAGTAACATGGCACTTTTTGAGAATAGAAAGAGGGTATTGCAAGGCTGACTGACAAAGAGACAGGCGGCAAGACTCTCAAATCTATCTCCTAGATCCAGGGTTCCCTGCGAAATTCAAGGAGTTAGGGGAATTTTAAACTCAGACGCTGATTGGCTAGTCTTGAATCAGTCCATATAAACTACTCCGGCTGCTGGAAGCCAGATTTTCCTTACTGAAGGTCTTCTCACTTCTTAAAGGGCGCCGGTGGCATCATTTCTATTCTTTGAGTTCCGAAGACTGAAGATTCTTGGTTCTGGGGTCACTCTGGAGGCAAGGGTTCCGGGCTGGCCCATGTGCTGTAAAATAACGCAAGGTTTGATCAATCAACTACCTATGGAAGGAGGCAAAACCAGCTTAAGCTGGTGCTGTTTCAATTTGATTAATCAACGACCTATTGAAGGAGGCAAAATCAGTTTAAGCTGGTCAATGTCTTAGGTGCTGTTTCATAACCTACACCTAGGCCCTTTCAAAGCCGCCCCAAATAAAAGCAGAATCTAAATAAAGGCAGCACGCTTGCTACGTCAGTACAGGTTTAAGCCAAGTCACGTGAGGAGCAGCTTCTCTGGCTTCCAAGCAGAGCCCCCCCATCCATGTGGACACTTAGGAGCCGTCTTTCTTCCACTGCGGCCCCTGAACAGTGGGTCCTTCTGACTCCCCTTCCAGAAACCCAGGGGAATTAGCCTCTGTGGACTCTAGACCTCCAGGGACAAATGAGCACTATCTGTCCCACTCCCGACCCCGAGATGCTATCAGGACCAGGAGCCCCTCAAATACCACGGTTTGGGCACCTCGTTGGCTTCTGGGAACACCCATAAGGATGGTTTGTGTGACAGCAAAGCTCCCTCGGTGGTCCTGCCTTTTCTCTCACTCTCCAAGCTCCTCCAGCCTTTGTGCTCCTGTGACTTCGGGCAGAAAAAACGAACACAAACCCCGCAGCGTGATGCTAGGTATGGAAAGAGTGCAGGCCCCAAATTTCTCAGCTTGTCGGTTGTGTGGTCGAGGTTTACTCAAACTTTCTAGGCCCCAGTTTCCTTCTTTGTAAAAGAGAGGTCCTATGAGAACCAGGCTTGTGTGGTGCTCTGCCAAAAGTGAAAATCAGCGCTGTTAACTCAGAGGATTCTTCAATCTATAGAATGGTTTCTGCAATCCCATTTGTCAAAACTGCCTTAAAAAAAGAAGATAATTACTCCTTCTAGGGTTTATATTAGGTACCAAACAAGCTGTACTTTCAAAAGCAACAAAGTTTTGACAGACTTAAAAAGAGAAAAGAATTTTGAGATTTGCCCAAAAATCAATGCTTTCCTACTGAACGTATGTTGGCTTTTTAAAAGTCATTGCAGGGCTTCCCTGGTGGCACAGTGGTTGAGAGTCCGCCTGCCGATGCAGGGGACACAGGTTCGTGCCCCGGTGAGGGAAGATCCCACATGCCGCGGGGCGGCTGGGCCCGTGAGCCATGGCCGCTGAGCCTGCGCGTCCGGAGCCTGTGCTCCGCAACGGGAGAGGCCACAACAGTGAGAGGCCCGCGTACTGCAAATAAATAAATAAATAAATAAAAGTCATTGCAGTTATTTAACATGGGAGAAATTGGCAACATAAAAATGGAAAAAATAATATGTTTCCAGCTTCTGAGCTGCTCACATTCCACTTGAGGATAGAACCACACACCTTGACGTTGTGAAGAGAGACTCACATAGAATGTATATTGTGCATAATTATGGTTACTCCCAGTTTATGATGATGAATACTATATGATAATGGCATACCAAAACACAAATGCACTTATATTTGGGTGTTTTTCCCCCAAAAGCATTGGACCCATTCAATATAATGACAGAAAGGTAGAATGTTGTGGAAAGAACATTGGACTAAAGCCCATTTCCACTTCTGCAATCAACCAGCTGTGTGGCTCAGGTGAGACGCTTAACCTCCCTGGCATCTGCTTCTTTATCTATAAAATGAAGGGTTGTAACTTTAGATCAGTGGGCCCCAGACCAAGCTAGTCAACAGCTTCACCTGGGAAGCTTTGAAAGCGTGAAGATACCCAAGATCTACCTGGAACTACTAATTAAAATCTCCAGGGGTGGGCCCAGGCATTTACATTTTTTAAAAGCGTTGCCAAATGTTTCTGATGATCAGCCAGGTCTAAGAAATACCACCTTAGAAAACTGGCCACCCTTGGTCTTTCTTTAACACACCTGTTTTCTCATCCTGCTTAAAGAAATCTCTCTCAAATTCACCCCAGTCTCTTCCATCACTTTCCCACTCCTTGCTGAGGGGTTTCATGATGTGCTCCTTTGCACCTGTGGCCACAGACAGACATCTCTGCTCCTCCTATGTCCTCAGGTCCCTCCTCCACTGAAAGCCCCGTCACTGTTCCCACTGCTTGGATTCCTGCCCCGGCAGCTCACTACCCCCGGCAGCTGAAGCCACTGATAGGATGAACCCAGTCCCTCGAGCACATCCGTACCACCCACATATCCACATACCCAGGCTCTGGGGCGAAGGCTAGCCCAAGACAAGGTCACTTCAAATGCTCATTGAAGGACATGGTGTCAAAGCAAGGGGTACAGATGAGACAGTTGCCCATCGTGGTTAACGTGTGGGCCCTGAGATGAAATACGTGGCTCCACCACTAACTGGCAAGTTAACTAACCCCTCCATAGCTCCCTTCGCTCCTCTGTAAAACAGGAATAAAAATGGTTTCTAGCTCACAGGGTTGCTGTAATGTAAAATGAGATCATGTGACACAGCTAACTTTGTTTCAGGTGCTTACTGTGCAGCAGGCAGCGTTCTAAGTACTGTACGAGTATTGACACGTCACCGGTGGACGCGGGTCTCCAACCCAGGCAGGTAGGCTCAGACTCCACGGCCTCAGCCACTACTCCACAACTCACATAACGCACTTGCTGAAGTGCCTGGCACACAGTAGGAGTTCAATAATATTAATTTAAAGAAAATCTGTCCAGACGACTCCAGGGCTGGCCTTTGTTTGTGACATTTGGACTCATGGATGTTGGCTTGTCCTATAGAGTGGGAGGAAGGGCACAAGAGCGGAGGATTGAAGAAACAGAAGTAGCCAAACTAGACAGGTAAGAGAGATTTCCAGAGAGACCAGATTCTCAAAGGTTTTCAAGCAGGTGGAGATCCAGCTTCACCTGTTAGCACCACCTGAGACTAAGGACTGATGGAGTGGAGTGAGGGGAACAAATGTGGGGTACATACACAGAGAGACATCTCTTTGGTATCCAGGTGGGAAAATCTCTGCTGGCCCGAACTTGGCATTGGTGTAGATGACACCTGCCTTCAAGAGACCAGGGGGACTTGAACAACAAGCACATCACCAGAGGCCACCATGTAGATTAAGCCCAGAGTGTGGTGGCTGTATAAGCCCCAAGACTCTCATGTGACCTGGATGGGATGGAAAGGAGCCCCAATAATGACTGGGTGAATTTCCTGACAACCAAGTGGGATGGAGAAATAATGCCTGCCATACTTAATAACTGTTTACACACAGTGCACAAAGCCTGGCACACAGATACCCAGCAGAGAATTTTTTTTTTTTTTTTTTTGGTACACGGGCTTCTCACTGTTGTGGCCTCTCCCGTTGCAGAGCACAGGCTCCGGACGCACAGGCTCAGCGGCCATGGCTCATGGGCCCAGCTGCTCCGCAGCATGTGGGATCTTCCCGGACC
>NC_041224.1:138358374-138387251 GCF_002837175.3 Physeter macrocephalus
CCGTTGCAGAGCACAGGCTCCGGACGCACAGGCTCAGCGGCCATGGCTCATGGGCCCAGCTGCTCCGCGGCATGTGGGATCTTCCCGGACCGGGGCACGAACCCGTGTCCCCTGCATCGGCTGGCAGACTCTCAACTACCGCGCCACCAGGGAAGCCCCCCAGCAGAGATTTTTGAAGTGAATAATAATAGAACAACAAACACTGTTGTTCTGGCTTACTCTGTGCCAGGCTGGCTGCTAAGCGCTTAACCTAGATTATTTTATTTAATTTTGACAATATCACCATTTTATACACAGGAAAAATAAGGTAAGAGAAGTTAAGAAACTTGCTCAGCTCGTAAGTGATGGAGGTGGGATTTGAACTCAGTTAGCCTAATTCCACAGCCCATGGACTTAAACACTGCCCTGAAAGGAGCACAGCTCCTGGTAGGCCAGGTACCACCATCTTCCTGGGCTCTAGAGAGACTACCACTCTGCTGAGAGGCCCACCTCACGGTTCATGACCACTTCCTGCACTCCGTGCATACCCTTGGTTCACCCCACGCTCCCCATCTGCTGCTCTTGCAACCCTCCTTTATTTCTACGAACATACATGCTTTATGTGCTACCCTCATGTCCAGGACATTGCCTTCCAAGGTGAACACTCTAGAACTTACTAACCCCATCTTCTTTCATGTGCATAGGGGAGAAAGTTCTCATTTGCCCTTCAGGTTGCATATTTGAATTTTAATAATAACACTTGATGAATGCTCCCTCAATTAACTCCACTGATTTACTGGCAGCTTATTCCCAATGTCCTGAGCCCATACTCATGATTGAACTAAATGATGCACTTAACATGGTGCATTCCCACAGGGGAGCAAAGCCCTTTTATTGGGTTTGTGGGGGGAAAATCCCACTAGGAATGGCACTAATTGCCCAGTCTGCCATACTCCTTCTCCTGACCACATGACAGAAGTCTAGTGTGTTCAGGCCTTCTTCATCTCGGCTTATCTTTGGCTTCACAGGGACCTGCTGTTAACATCCTTCTAAAATGAAGACTCAACTGTCAGCCTCCTCACCTTTTCCATCTGGAAACGAGTAGGAGGGCTGGATCTGGGGCATCCTCTTACAGGATGTAATGCCAGCCCCAGAAGCCTTGGGGCGTGTAGGGCTCAGGCCCCCAGAAGGGTCCCCTCTCCCTACTCTACTCAAGCTCCCATCCTTCAGAGAAAAGCCAGTTTCCCACTGGGCTCTATTACCTGGGAAGTAAGGGGCTTCTCCCTCACTCCTAAGGCTCAGGCAGAAGAAAGATGATCCATCTTATCTTACTTAGCAAGACAAATTTAACACTCTTGGGTTGTGTTATGGGTTGTGTTATGGGTTGTGAAACACTAAGTTGTCCTTTGACTGTCAACATTTTGAGACACTATTTGCCTTCTTCTAAACCCCAGTTATTAGTGTGTGGCTATTTTCTAAAGGGGAAGAAAAGAATCGGTATCAGAAAATCAGTGATTTTACTTTTCTTCTTCTCCAACTTCCAAGATTAGATCATCACAAGCAAACTGATACTTCTGGAGACAACGTTCTCAACTTTGGTGTTTAGTGTGGCTGAATGACAAACCATAGAATTTCAGGTCAGGGAGAAGGTAAAGAACAGGATTACAGCCCAACTGACCACCAGGGTCTTGGGTTATTGATCCTCAAAGAGCACCATCCAGGGACTCCATTGCCTATGCCCAGAGAGACCACTGCATAGTCTATGGAAGGTAGCCTTTAATTATATGTGGAATCACTACTTGTATGCATATATGTGAAAATATTTAGTTCATCTTATCCACTATGTTAAACTCATCAAGATATTACACATCTATCCTTTGGTAATTTTTCTTCTGATGTTGAAAGCATCAATGCAGGAAACCTGAGAGAGAAGAAAGTGTACTAGACTGGGAGTCAGGTCCTAGATCATTAACTATGCCTGTGATTCAGAGCTTGTAACTCCTGTCACATGGAAGGTCCTATATTTTACTAACTAAATGCCTTTAGTGACTGTGCTATGCTAGTTTGAGCAAGCACACATGCTGTGCATAAGTGGGTGAAGAACTCAGAGTTTGCAAAGGCAATTTTGAGACATAAGGGGATGAGAAAGAGAGTGAGTAGGAAGCTGGGGTTGTTGTTTGAGCATTTCTTTCCATTTCACTCGAACTCAAGCTTGTTTGGCATGAGTGGATCTCTGTGGAAACTGGAGAAAGGGCTGAGTTTGGGCTAAGGCAGCATGATTAAAGAGCTACAGACAGTGTGGGACATTACAGCAAGATTTCCCACCCCGGACATATTGGAAAGGGCTTTGGGTTGAGGGTTTTACCCAAGTTAGACTAAATCTGTAAGGAGCAAGGAGCTTCTCATATCACACCTAGGCTGCAAATGGATGGTTCGTTTCTCTCATATATTTTCATTTCTACTGAATTAAGTTTTAAATGAAGTAGAAAAGTATGAGTTTTACTTGTCCTATTTTAAAATCATATCCTAGAGTATTTCTTCTAAATTTAGATAATAATAATGATAGCGAATATTTATTGTGGTTCACAATGAGCAAGGCTTTGTTCTTTTCATTATTGTACCTACTCTTCAGACCAAACTTATGAGGATGGCACTACTGTTATTCTCATTTTGCAGATGAGCCATCCGAGGGCCAGAGAAGTTAAGAAACTTGTTCAAGATCACAAAGATAATTAGTAGAGCCAAGACTTAAACACAGCTGCTCCCTGAACTATTATGAAAACGCTTAATATAAGTTCCATAATTACTTTCTAAATTACCCTGTATAGTTATATGCCTCTTAAATTTCCTTTGTCATTTAATTTATCGCAGGTCTGATTTAGGAGAGACCTTCCTTAGGGTGGGTGGTTTAGATAGAATCTTTTCTGAAAACAGTTGGCAAAGTTAGACGTCCCCTCTACAGCTCTTCTACTGTCAATCATCAAATACTTTTGCATACATATTATGTTCTAAGTACTATGATAGGCACACTGGGATAAATCCACAGTCCTAGTATTCACTGTTCATTTTCAGTCTGATAGATACTTTTAAATATCATCTTCTTTACTGAATGTTAAAAAGTCATTATTTGAACTGAATTAGAACAAAAAGGTTTTGAAAATAGCTCAAACCATCAAAAACTCTAGTTGAATTAAGGTATAAGCTCACCAGATTTTGGAACAGTTGTACCATAATATTTAAGACTCTTCTGTGTTGGGGCCAGACATTTCTTTTCCTAAATATGTATTGGGTTAATGGTTTGAATTTTCCAGACATCTGCCTCAAATGTGTTTTCTTTTGCTCAGGCAGAAAAAAAATAATGTTTGTCCCATATATTTTCTTTATTTTTGTAAGAGGTCTTTTTGGAGGATGTATTAAAGATGGCTGTAAATTCTTTCCTGCTCCCTTTGATAGGTGGAGTCCAATTCCCCTCCCCTTGAATCTGGGCCGGTGTTAGTGACTTGTCTGACCAGTGGAATACAGCAGAAGGAAAATTCTGGGCTTTCTGAGGCCGTCATTAAAACAACAATAACGACAAAACAAACACACACAGAGAAACCTTGCAGCTTTCACCCTTGCCTCTTATAAGTCTCTGGTAAACAAACTTGAACAGGTAATAAGTTTCAGTACCCTGAGACTGCAACATGTGACCACTCAGATCAAAAGTTTCAGCCAAGGGCTTCCCTGATGGCGCAGTGGTTGAGAGTCCGCCTGCCGATGCAGGGGACACGGGTTTGTGGCCCGGTCCGGGAGGATCCCACATGCCGCGGAGCGGCTGGGCCCGTGAGCCATGACCGCTGAGCCTGCGCGTCCAGAGCCTGTGCTCCGCAACGGGAGGGGCCATAACAGTGAGAAGCCCGCGTAAAAAAAAAAAAAAAAAAAAAAGTTTCAGCCAAGCCCAGCATTCCCACCATTCCCACCAAAGCATCAGACATGTAATGAAGGTATCTTGGACCTTACAGACCATCTGCCAGCTGCATACCACAAAGTGACCTCAGTCAATGCCAAACAATGCAGAAGAATCTTCTAGCTGAGCCCTGTCCACGTTTCTGACTCACAAAATTGTGAGATATAATGAATGGTTGTTGTTATATGCCACTAAGTTTTGGGGTAGTTTTTAACATGAAAACAGATAATTAGAATCAAGATTTTCAAAATACTTTATGAATTTGTCTAATATGGATAAAATTCTATTTGCAAATTGAAATAGAATGGATAAATCAGAGAATTTTTCAAATGTAACTAATTAAGAGGGACAAAATAAATGAGTTGAGGGTATGAAATGTACAGTGTGGGGAATATAGTCAATAACTATGTAACATCTTCATATGGTGCCATATTGCAACTAGACTTATGGTGGTGATCAGTTTGAAAATGTATAGAAATATCGAAGCCCTATGCCATATAACAAGAAATAATATAATCTTGTAGGTCAATTATACTTCAAAAACAAACAAATAAACAAACATAGAAAAAGAGATCAGATTTGTGGCTACCAGATATGGGCGATCGGGACAGGAGGAACTGGATAAAGGCAGTCAAAAGGTACCTCAAACTTCCAGTTACAAGGTAAATAAATACTAGTGATGTAACGTACAACATGATAAATACAATTAACACTGTTGTATTCTATATATGAAAGCTGTTAGAGAAAATCCTGAGAGTTTTCATCGTGAGAAAGAAATGCTTTTCCTATTTCTTTAATTTTGTATCTATATGAGATGATGCATGTTCAGTAGACTTATTGTGATAATCACTTCATGATGTATGTAAATCATTAGGCTGTACACCTTAAACTTATCCAGTGCTGTACGTCAATTATATCTCAATAAAACTGCAAGAAAAATAAATAAATAACATGTAATTCAAACAGGAAACAATTGCTTTAGGGCAAATATTTATATCTCTCCTACTACGTTTCAGGCTCTTCACATATATTATAATCTCTAATTCAAAAAAAGCTATGGTTTTGGCTTCTTTTTACATTCTCATTTGTTCCTTTACAAATATTTTCCTATTTTTTTAATCAAAATAATACAATGCAGATGGCAAAATATATAGTAGTGCAGAACCACTGTAACGAAAGCCATATCTCTCATCCTACTTCTCCCCTCCCCATCTCCCGTCTCAGAGGCAACCACTTTTAACCTTTTCTGATTTTGGTTCTTCCCATGATTAGCTCCCTAAATAATAGGCCTCTAGAACGATCTGTTGATTTATCACTTTAAGACATTATCTATTACTCCCAAGACGCAATGAGGATTTGGCTCATTGCTACAATCCTCACCTCCACTTCTAACTTTGATAGTTGTAGGTTTAGCTTTTTTGTTTACTTTTGTGCCTTTAAACAATATTCCTTTTTTGTGTGATATCTTAGGGTTTTGTCTGAAAAAAAATTGGTTCATTAAAACTTTGAGGAATACTGACAGATACCAGACTATGAAACCAAGTATTTATTTTTGCCAAAGATTTTTGCCAAATTGAAGCACAATTCACAAAATTTATGTTTAAAAAGTAAATTGGTTTCAGGAGAGAGTTTAGTACTCTATTATATTATATCACCAGAAGGGATTTTGAAAGAGAATTTACTTTCATGCTGAAAGTTATTTTCCTTGAGTATAAAACACCTCCATATAACCACTTATATTACAGGGAACTAAACAAATGCAGAAATATTCATGAGTTATTGCATGCTAACTCAGGGTAATATTCTTGCTAGCATTCATTACAAAACTATCCATTAGGTAACAGCTCTGCAATCTTCCTTCCTTCCTGTCTACTTTTTTTAATCATGAGATATATCATATAGACAGAAAAGTATATATTATAAATAGTTTAAAGAATAATTATAGGACAGTGGAACTTTCCATGTCTGTCATCATTAGAATACCATTTTTTGGATTACTACTTAGGCTGGTATTATGATTTTGATTTATTAAAGACTGCAATTTATTTTAAACCCAAAAAAAAAAAGAATTATGGTAAAGGAAATACCCATGTAGCCACGACCCAAGTCAAAAATAGAAACACTGAAGAACAGAATAGCACTTAAAGCCCAAATGTACCCCTTCCCATCAAAGCGCCCACTCATCTCTAGAGGTAACTACCACTGTCCCAACATCTGAGATGATGATTTTTTATTTTCTTTATAGTTTAAAACTCTATGGATATATCTCTAAACTATTTATCTTTCAACTTTAAATAACTAGAATCCTTCTGTGTGTATTGTTTTATCTCTTGTTCGTTTTGCTCACTATTTTGGGGGGGGTCATCCATATTATTCCATGGTAGCTAGCTGTAGTGTGTTCATTGTTTGGTATACAGTATTTCATTGTATAAATATGCTAGGATTTATTCCTCTATTCCAGTGTTGATGAGTATCTTAGTCATTCCTATCTGGGGGCTCTTAGGAACAATATTGCCATAAACATATTGTATCTGTCTCCTGGTTTCTCTAGGTACAAACATAGAGTAGAACTGCTGAGTTGTAGGCTCTGCATATCTTCGGCTTTACTAGAAAAAACTGTTTGTTTTCCAAAGTGGTTGTACCATTTTGCTCTCCTGCTAACATTTCCATTGTTCTACACGCTTGCCCACTTTAGATACAGTTAGACTTTCATTTTTGCTAATCTGGTAAGTGTGGAGTATCCCATTGTGGTTTTAATTTGCATTTCTCTGATTACTAATAAAGTTGAACACACTTTCATATATTTACTCACAATTCTAGGTCAAATGATATGAGTATCTTACAGATTGTTGATACACATAGGTATATTGCCCTATAAAATGTTATACCAAATTCCTTTATCACCAGTACTCTAGAGATATTAAATATCTTTGGAATGACCATCATCAAAATGTCTACAAATAGTAAATGCTGGAGAGGGTGGGGAGAAAAGGGAACCCTCCTACATTGTTGGTAGGAATGTAAATTGGTGCAGCCACTGTGGAGGACAGTATGGAGGCTCCTTAAAAACTAAAAATAGGGTTTCCATATGATCCAGCAATTCCACTCCTGGGCATATATCTGGAAAAGATGAAAACTCTAATTTGAAAAGATATATGCACCCCAATGTTCATGGCAGCACTATTTACAATCGTCAATATGTGGAAGCAACCTAAGTGTCCACTGACAATGAATGAAGAAGATTTGTGTGTGTGTGTGTGTGTGTGTATATGTATTATATATATATATATATAAAATACATATATACACCGTGACTGCGCCATCCCAAGCCTCAAGGCAGTGTACAGATCGTAGCAAAGCCTGGGAGCCTCTCCTCGCGGGGTGCATGGGGCTCACCTCATAAGCTGCACAGCAGTCCAGTCTGTCTTTTCATCAGTCCTCCTCTCTTCTCTTCGCTTCAGCTTGGTTTTATGCAAACAATGACTCTGATGGATTTGCACCTGTGCTAGTGCTTGGGAAAGGTCCATGAATGAAGAAGATTTGTGTGTGTGTGTGTGTGTGTGTGTATGTGTATTATATATATATATATATATAAAATACATATATACAATGGACTATTATTCAGCCATAATAAAGGGTGAAATAATGCCATTTGCAGCAATACAGATGGACCTAGAGATTATCAAACTAAGTGAACTAAGTCAAAGATAAATATCATATGATATCACTTATATGTGGAATCTAAAAAAAATGAAACAAATGAACTTATTTACAAAACAGAAACAGACTCACAGACACAGAAAACAATGTTATGGTTACCAAAGGGGAATGGGGGTAAATTAGGAGTTTAGGATTAACAGATACATACTACTATACACAAAACAGGTAAACAACAAGGACCTACTGTATAGCACAAGGAACTATAGTCAATGTCTTGTAATAACCTATAATGAAAAAGAATCTGAAAAAGAATATATATACATGTATGTGTATATATATATACATGTATGTGTATATATATATACATATATATACACACACACACACATATATAACTGAATCACTTTGTTGTATACCTGAAACTAACACAATATTGTGTATTAGCTACACTTCAATTTTAAAAAATCTTTGATAATTAGAAAGGTGAAAATGGCTTTTCTTTCTTTTATTTTAAATTCCCTTGGTTACTAGTATATTTGAATGTTTAAAATTATTTTTCTAAGACACTTAACAGGGATGTTTGCATCTTCTTCTATTGTTCTATTGTAGATGGCTTATTGGATAGTATTCCAAGTATCTAATTTCTATTGTTTCTAATCTAAAATTTCACAGGTATTTGTAAGATTAAGATGCATTTGACTTTATTTCAAGTGGGGTTTTGGGGGATAATGACAAAATTTTCAGGTGAATTTCAGTGCATTAATATCTGTGAAGCTGCTCTGAATGCTCAGAAAGAATAAAACAAAGGGGAGGGACTTCTGCTTCCAGAGAGATGGAGTGGCCATAGTTTCCCCTATTCCTCTTGCTAAGTACAACTAAACACCCTGGATATTATATATAAGACAAACGTAATGAGACAGAAAGGTGGAGAGAATATGGTAGACCAGACAGGAGCCTTGAAACCTGAAGAACAACACGGTGGTGAGATCCCTGGATTTCTTTTTGCTTCGTGCAGTGCAGACTGCGTGCCAGAGAAGCGAGCAACCCAGAGACACCAACAGCACAGACAAAAAAAAAAAAGCCTGCTCTCCCTGGTCAGAGGACGAGGAAAAGGCAAGATAGACACATTTAGAAAATAACTCTCTACTGTAGCCAGAAACCAAAGAGAAAACTGTGGCCATCCACCCCAACTCCAGCAAAAGCTGAGTGGGGAACCTTGACCTCCACCCTCTCCAGTCGCCCCAGCACACCCACCAGGCTGATGGCAAAAAAGGCTGAACAGGGAGCCGGACCTTTCATCCATGGCATCAGTGGAGTCCGCGTGGGGAGCACAGACTCCCACCCACCCAGCAGTAATGAGCTGTCCGTCTTCTCCTTGCTGCGGTGGTGTTAGAGGGGCCCTAGAGGAGAGTCAGGACTTGTGCCCAGAAAAAGGAGGGCACTCCCCCGCTCTGCCTTCTCCTCGCCGTGGTGTCGTGTCGGAGGGGGCTACGGGGGAGAAGTCACGGGCACTCTTACCCCTTTCCCATTGAGGGAGGTATTTATCAGTGGAGGCCTGGTGGGGAACTGGGACACCCACCTCTGCCCGGCTGTAATGCGGAGCCCTAGACTGTCCATAGATGGTAGACTTGGCTTTCCCTGTGGATTTCACACTGGCCTAGCCAGCCCCACAATCACATGAGACAATTCCTTGCAATAAATCTCCTAATTTGTATCTCCCACTAGTTCTGTTTCTCTGGTTGGATCCTAAATGATCCACATATTTTTCTGTTGTACAGTACGTATTTTTTTTAATTTTTATTTATTTATTTATCTTTGGCTGCGTTGGGTCTTCTTTGCTGCGTGCTGGCTTTCTCTAGTTGCGATGAGCGGGGGCTACTCTTCGTTGAGGTGCATGGGCTTCCCATTGCGGTGGCTTCCCTTGTTGCGGAGCCAGGGCTCTAGGTGCGCGCAGGCTCAGGAGTTGTGGCACACGGGCTCAGTAGTTGTGGCACGTGGGCTTAGTTGCTCCGCGGCATGTGGGATCTTCCCGGACCAGGGCTCAAACCTGTGTCCCGTGCATTGGCAGGCAGACTCTCAACCACTGCGCCACCAGAGAAGCCACACTGTATGTATTATAGTAGCTGCCTCTAACCCACTGTGGAGTGAAGCAGAGCGTACATAACAGGTAAATAATACTCTTTGCATATTTTGCTAGTCTGCCCAAGGATAAGGTCCAACTGTCATGTGTTTCCCTCTTTCTTCTACAACTACAACTCTAACATTTTCTGTTTTCATCTCTTCTCTTCTTCTCTCCTTGTTTCCATCCCCTCCATCCTCCAGTACATCTTTATCTCCTTACTATTTCTCTCCAAATACTCCCTTGGATTACCAAAAACCCATTTGATACTTCAATCCCTGTGACTTCCCACACTAATTCTCTCTTTCCCCTCACTGCCAAACTTCTTGCAAATGTATTCTATTTTCCCTTCTTCCATTTCCTCACTTCTTACCCACTATTACCTTGTTTCCATATGTACTACTCTACTGAAACTCCATCCTCAAAGGAGATTAGCCATGAAGCTAAAAAGCTTAAATTTCACAGCCCAAATCTTATGGTTACGAAAGGGGAAGGGGAGGGAAGGGATAAATTAGTAGTTGGGGATTAACAGATATACACTACTGTACATAAAATAGATAAACAACAAGAACCTACTTATAGCACAGGGAACTATATCGTAATAACCTATAATGGAAAAGAATCTGAAACTAATACAACATTGTAAATCAACTATACTTCAATTAAAAAAATGTTTCACAGCCTGTCACTAGCACAAGCTCCTTCCAATGCCCATACCTAATTTTGTATCTGCAGTTTTGTATTCTTTTGCTTATACGATTCTCCAAATTGTATAAACTTAAGCCCCATAAACCTAGATGTGGCTCTCCTCATCCTTCTCCTCTCTGTGACAACCTGACCACACATACATCACTGATATCATTTCATCCTTAGGTCCCTGTGGTGCATCCCTCTCTTCCACTGTTCTCTCCTCTTCTCCTGCCATTCCCTAAATGAAGATGCGGTCTAACATTTGACCTCAACCTTGTTCTCCCTACATTATGCCTCTGTGAACTTATTAATTCATCTCATCCTTACGTGACAACTCCCAAATTCAAACTTCCAGCACTGAGCTCTACCTCTCAAACATGGGCAAATAATTATGCACTTTTTTTTAAGGGATCACTTGGAGCCCTTCTTTTTAAAAATTTTTTAGGGATTCCCTGGTGGCGCAGTGGTTGAGAGTCCGCCTGCTGATGCAGGGGACACGGGTTCATGCCCCAGTCTGGGAGGAACCCACATGCCTTGGAGCGGCTGGGCCTGTGAGCCATGGCCGCTGAGCCTGCGCGTCCGGAGCCTGTGCTCCACAATGGGAGAGGCCACAACAGTGAGAGGCCCGCGTACCGGAAAAAAAAAAAATAATAAATAAATTTTAAAAATAAAAATTTTTTAAAAATAAATTTATTTACTTTATTTATTTATTTTTGGCTGTGTTGGGTCTTCGTTGCTGCATGCAGGCTTTCTCTAGTTGTGGCCAGTGGGGGCTGCTCTTCGTTGCAGTGCACGGGCTTCTCATTGTGGTGGCTCCTCTTGTTGCAGAGCACGGGCTCTAGGTGCACAAACTTCAGTAGTTGCAGCACACGAGCTCAGTAGTTGTGGCTCGCGGGCTCTAGAGTGCAGGCTCAGTAGTTGTGGCTCATGGGCTTAGTTGCTCCGCGGCATGTGGGATCTTCCCAGACTAGGGCTCAAACCCGTGTCCCCTGCATTGGCAAGTGGATTCTTAACCACTGCGCCACTGGGGAAGCCCCATAATTATGCTTTTTTTGAAAGTAATTGCCATGATAAAAACTTATATTTTTATAAAGCTCATGAGCAAAAGATGAAATGGATAAAAAAGGAAAGAAGCATATGCTTGGCTCAGTCAGTATTAATCATTGGCATGCTCTTTCAGAAAAGAAATTGAAGGCAGGCTGCCTTAGTAATCTATTGCTGAGCAACAAATTACCCCAAATTTAGTGGACTAAAACAACAACATTTATTATTTCAGTTTTTGCAGGACGGTAATCTGGGTGAGACTTAGCTGGGTCCTCTGCATTAGGGTCTGTAGTCAAGGCTGCAGTCAAGGTCTTGGAGGGAGTTAGTCATTATCTCATGGCTCACGTGGGGAAGGCTCGGCTCCCTAGCTCCCTCGTGAGGTATTAGTGGGATTCAGTTCCTTGCAGGTTGTTGGACTGAGGGCCTCAGCGCCTCGCTGGCTGTTTGGCTGGAGGTGACGCTCAGTTTCTTGCCATGTGGACCTCTCCGTAAAGTACCTCACAACATGGTAGGTGGCTTCATCAGAGTGAACAAGTGGGAGGGCAAGAGAGTTAGCACTCGCCAAGGGGAGGGCAAGCAAGATGAAAAGTCGGTCTTTTATAACCTAATTTCCAAAGTGACATCCATCACTTTTTCCTTATGCTATTACAGACAGAACTGAGTCACTAGATCCTGCCCACACAAAAGGGAAGAGGATTACACAAGGGAGTGAATACCAGGAGTCAGGGATTACTGGGGGTCCATTTAGAAGCTGCCTACCTGCTCTTCAGGGCTCACAATGTAGCAGAGAAAGCACTATGTAGTACCTGAGATGCTGACACAATGGCTGCCTATCTATGCAAGTGTGTTAGTCACTCTACATTTGAGACTCTATGTTCCTGTCAGATTGCTTGTAACATGTTTTAGATTGTCACTGATCTTCAGTGTATTTTGAGATGCATTCCAGGGAGGTTGCCCTCCTCTCCTCCCACTCCAGAATAATTGCTATAATAATGTAAAACGTAAGCTTAAAGATCTCGCCAAGAGCCATGCTATGTGGTGATCCAAGAGTCCCCATTCTTTTTTGCATCACAGCTAGTTGGAAAGTGCAGTGTCTTCAGTTCATTTTCCATTGTGTGGTCAAATCTTCATCTAAATACTTCTCTTCATTAAAGTAGGAGACAACTTTATCACGGTGTAAATTATTTGTATTACTACAGAAACTCAAGTTTCTCAACTCATCTCCCAAGTTTCCTCATAAGAAAAAAAATAGACCAACTAGCTTATTTTAATCTCTCTGAAAATAACTAAGAGATTTAACAATTAGCATACGGGCTTATAATTATTCGTAGTAAACATGCGATTAATGTATGTATTGGCTTACTCGGCACATACTGCGCGCACACGTCCCCTCGGGCTGGCGGTCTGAGGCCCCTCGTGTAGTTCCACCCCACACCGCAGGGGGCAGTCGCGGCCCTTCCTCACGCCAGCTTGGCCACACGGCTGCTGTCTCTGTCAGACCCGACCAAGTCGCTAGGAAGTTGGGGAGGCCATAGAGACGGAGGCCCCGGGCCCAGGCTTCCTTTCTTAAAATAAAGCTGTCGCTTGTGATGCGCTAGTGGAAGGCACATTATAATTCTGTAAACCCTGGCGCGCGGTACGGCGCCAGAAGGCTGCCTGGGCCTGGCTCCAGCGAGACCCCGCATTTTCTCCCCCCGCGCCGGCGCAGAAGGTGCGGTCCCGTCCGTCCGTCCGGCCCGACCCGGAAGCCGCCGCGCGCCGCGCTCGCCCGTCGCCCTAGGGACACCCGGCTGCCCCGAATCTTGGGGCCTGCCGCGTCCTCCTTCCTCGGTCCCCTCTGGCCCATGGGTCTCCATGGCGACGGCGGGGGCCCGGCCGGGGGGCGGGCAGCCCGAGCGGGGCCGCGGCGCTCTGGGGGCCTCCGCGGTGGCGTCGCCGTGTTCGCCGCTGTGGCCGCCGTGTTCACCCTCACGCTGCCCCCCTCGGTGCCGGGGGGCGACTCGGGTAACGTACTCTCAGGGTCGTGCCTCCTGCCCCGCTCTCTGGTCCGCACTGTCTCCACGAGGTCTGGTCAGCTCGATCCCTCCATCCACCGCCGGGGCCCCCGCAGGGTTTTGCGTTCCAGAACCAACCTGTGTTTCCATTCGTGCAATTTTTCTGTAATTCTGGTCTCTTTAGTTCTCAGGCTTTCGAGACGGGGCTGGTTGCTTTCGCCTGATGGGACTTACCGACCTCTCTCTCCACTTCTCCAGATCATTTTCCTGGACCTGAGTTTTTGCTTTCCATTCCTTTTTAGTCCACAAGCATTACTTACTGAGTACTTATCGTGTTGCAGACAAAAGGACTAACAGGAGTGGTGGACACGTATCTTGGAGAGTGTTGTAATGCGGGCAGAGACAATACACAAACCACTGAATAGCTAGCAACATATTAGGTGGGGGGAATTTAATGGAGACAGTAAGAGGGAAATGTGATTGACAGCGGGGTAGGCAGTGGCTCCATCAGAATGGCTAGTTGGGAAAGGCCTCTGAGGAGGTGATATGTTAGTTGAAACCTGAATGTTGAAAAGGAACCAGCCTTGCAGACTATTTGCGGGAGAACGCCTGAAAGGGTGGAAGCCAGTTGCGGCTTAAAGCTGCTTCTATTGAAAAGCGTGACCCGTGGGCCATTTAAATCACATGAATAATCGTTATGTATTTGGGATGAGAGACAAGATGCAGGTTTTGTTTTGCTGCCAAATTGACCGTCTAATAACGCCTAATAATGATCCGTAATTTTGTTAGAATGGTGCTGTAAATTTGGGTCGTGAATGTATAGACTGAAAAAAAAAACTGAGTGCCCTAGTTCCTGCATGACAAAATACCCCCAAATTGAGTGGCTTAAAACAAGAAACGTTTATTATTTCACATTTTCTGTTGATCAGGAATCTGGGTGCAGTTTAAGTGGGTGCTCTTAGGACAAGGTTGCTGTCGTGGCATGGGGTAGGGCTGCAGTCCTCTCAGGGTTCAGCTTAGCGAGGATTAACTTCTAAACCCCATCCAGCTCTTTGCCAAACGGGTTTCTCTGTAAGCTGACTTTTGTCAAGAGAAAGAGATGGCACCTCTGCCTGACAGCTCTGTCATTTCGTAACCTAATCTTGGAAGTGACAGACCACTGCCCTGTTTTATTCTTGGAAGTGAGTCAATATGTCAGCCCACACTCAAGGACGAGAGGATTACACGGTGAGAATACTGGCGTTGGGAAGCTTTGGAGGCCACCTTCAAGGCTGCCTATCACATTGAGGATCCTTGATGTTCCTTTTACACGTCATTACCTTGACTCTTTTTTTCAGGTCCTATTGAACAAATAGGAGCAATGTTTCATTAGTATAGTGGGGAACGGAGTTACCATATTTCTAAGGTTTATACTAAATAATAGAAATAGCTTTATAGTTATGAGAGTTTTGACATTGGAGAGCATTATTCAGAGGTTGAATAGTTCTGTAACTTTCAAAAAAACATTGACAGTTCTTTCCCATGGTTGTTTGAGCCTGAAGGACGGGATTAGGATGAATTATAATAACACTTATTGAGTACTTACTACGTGCCAGCACTGTTCCAAGTGCTTTATGTGAATTATTTTAATCCTCACAGCTACTACCCTGTGAGGTAGGTACTATCTATTTCTTTATTTTATAGATGACAAAACGGTTAAGCTGTGTCCAGAATCACACAGCTAGAAAGTAGAGGCAGTCAAGGAAAGAAACCAAGTAGACTGACTTTGGAACATGCTCTCTTAACCAACCTGTGCTCTAAATTCTTTGTTAAATCTATCATCACGTATTTAGTGATAAAGTCTATTTAAAATTTACAGTTGTGTTACGGAGCCCAAGCTTGGTCTGCTCACCACATGATAGGCCAATAAGTCGGGAGATGTGTTGTTAGAGCAAGGAATAACCACTTGAATCAGAAAGCTAGCAGACCGAGAAGATGGCTGACTAGTGTCTCAAAAAACATCTTCCCTCAATCCAAATTTGAGCTCCTTTTATACAGATGGGGAGGAGGAGGAGCCCACTGCAGTGCCAACCAATGGCTGAGCGGGGCTGCTATAACTCGCACCTGTCCCGCCCCTATTACAACTGTTGCCTTGTTTTTATTAATACTGTCTTTTTTCCCCAAAAGAATAAAGTTTTCTATTCACTTTGAGTTATCAAACTTTGTAGGCATTCTGACTTGTTTAGGTTGACGCTGAATAGTGGTTGCTTCTAATATTTCTATGTTCATTTTTGGGAGTGATAAACTGTTTTCCAAGTGTTGCCAGTAAAATTTGTATAATCACGTCTGATGATTTTGTTTATATGTTGAATGTACTGTTCTCTTTGAATTTTGTGTTTATGAAATTTTTTTTACCAATAAACAGAACACATCTCAAAACCAACATAAAGCATGTATTCTTCTTCCTGATAAGTCTTAAATTATACAACATGAATCCATCACATTGTGTGGCCTTGCCAAAATTTATTTTTTGCACTGCTTGATACACATAGTTGATTTATGGGTGGGAGCACTCCTGGTCCTTCAGAGGAAAGGGTAGGAATCTAGCCTTCGCTTCTGTTTGTTACCCTTGGGAAAAATAAATTAGCTTATATATGTGTTTATATATTTTTAAGATACTGTCTTTAACACACTTGATATATGACAATATAATTTTATAATTAATATAAAAAGTATAATACGGAGGGAGCTGGGTTTTGTAAAGGTGAAGCTTCTGCTAACAGCTCTGAGCTTGCCACCCATTTGTGTCCCAGATGAAAAAGCTGTGGTTCTGAAACTTGAATGTACTGGAGAATTGCCTGGGAAACTTGGGCCCCAATGCCAGAGGGTTTAGTGTACGTAGATTTGGGTTATGGTCAATAAATCTTCATTTTTAAAAGTCATCTGGGTAATGCTGATGCAGGTTGTAGTAGGACAACATTTGAGGCAACCCTAGTGTAAAGGGTTGAGGGAAAGCAAGGACCCTTTCTCTTTTTTTTTTTTTTTTTTTTTTGCGGTACGCGGGCCTCTCACTGTTGTAGCCTCTCCCATTGCGGAGCACAGGCTCAGGACGCGCAGGCTCAGCGGCCACGGCTCACGGGCCCAGCCGCTCCGCGGCATGTGGGATGTTCCCGGACCGGGGCACGAACCCGCGTCCCCTGCATCGGCAGGCGGATTCTCAACCACTGCGCCACCAGGGAAGCCCCCTTTCTCTTTTATCATATTTACTTTTTCTTTTTATCATATTCAATTTTAAGAGTCGTGTTTAGCTTTTTATCAAGGGTGCATTCATAGACTTCGAATAGTAGCATCTTTTCTATTTTGATTTTAGTTTCACATTTGATAAGAGTTGGTGATGGAGGTTAGTCACATTCCAGATTCATCTTTCTACCAACAGAACTCCAGCAAAGAATAATAGCATATTGACTTTTCAATGGTAAAAAGAAATTAGAGAAAATAGGCTATTTTTCTTAATGTTAAATGTAATTCTAAGTACATTTTAAATGGAGGAGAATGAATAGCAACCTTGGAAGTCTGAACTGAACTGTGCTTCATAGCACCTACAGAAATATAAAAGCCAAAAATTGATTAAAACCATTTGGGAGTGAAGACATAAAGAGCAAACCCATTCTAGAGTAAAACTATGAAATACTATAAAATACTGGTAACAGCTACAAAGGGAGGAGTTATATTAAACATTTTAAAACCATAAACAATTTCTTTATATAAGATACGAGAAGGGCCTTTGGCTTGTAAGATGCTCTAGAATATCTCCAGCAAACGTCAAAGATGCCCTTAAGTAAATGACTTAAGTGAGCAGTATATGTCTTTGGTGCCCTCATGGGATTTCTGTGAAGTGAGCAGTCATTCAACCTGAGATGGGGGTGTCTGAGTAGCAAGGATGACAACGTGATAGGTCTTTTTGTCAGTCTCTATGCGCAGGGCTTTTCTGTGTGGCACGAGGAGGGAGAGGTGCTGATGTCTTCGTGACAGAACCCTGAAATGGATAGAATATTTTCAACTTAGTGGAAAAGACAAATGAGAACAACTAACCAGAATAAAAGGCAATCTAACTAAGTGCTAAATAGGTTCCAGCATGTTCTATGGAGGAGGAGGAAGTGATTCTTTCTGATGGGTGAAGCTGGGGAAGGGTATGTGTAAGGAAAGGTGTCACTGAGAAGGTAGCAACTGAACTAGGCCTTGACGGATTTAGGAGAGAGTGCTGGATGAGAAAATGAGTGATAAGAGGTGCAAAAGAGGACCATTCAGAGGAACAGTGGGTAGTCAAATCTGACAAAAGTGAGCATAGGTTTCATGCACATAAGCCTTGGAAAGGGAACTGGAAGCCATAGAAGGCTTGCATGTCACACTGAGGAATCAACTTCATTGAGTACACAGAGAGCAGCCATTGAGCAGTTTTAGTCTAAGGAAACAATCTGACCTCTGGGGAGTGCGGATGGCAGTAATTAGTGATTTCAGTAGGAAGATGCATTGGAATAGAACATTGGTCAAAGCTATTGCTGTAGCCCAGGCCAGAGAGAGGAAGGGTCTAAAATACGGTCAGGGCAGTAGAAATGAAGAGTACTGATATCCACTGAAGGATAGAAAATGGACATTAATACATTTCCCAATAGATAATAGTACTTTCATAAATCATCAATTAATATTGATTGATTTCCTACATTGTACTGATTAAGTGCACAGGGATAACCAGAAATAGTCCCTGTGGTCTGGATACTTAAAGTATTAACAAATAAGCATTGAATTACTACATCATAATTTTAGAAGTAATTACTAATGGTGAGGAATTACAAAGAACTGTGTAAATAATATGATTTATTGGTTTGAAAAAAATGTACTTTGGTAGTCAAAGCTTACCAAAATAACCTGGAGTTAATAAGCATTTGGCAATTGTTTAAAGATATCCAACATAATTAATGTAGAGAATGTATCCAAATGTCAGTTTAGGGCAGAATGGCACATTTTATAGACTGTTCAAATCTCCAGTGTCTGCACATTTTACATATCATAAAGTTGCATCTTTACCGACAGTTTTGTACTAAATTCTTGAGGGATAATACAGCATTTTACACTAATGCTCTGTAAGAGTTTTTATATATTTGCAAGGGTAGACAACTTTCAGGAGGGAAAGTAGGCATATTTTTAAAATTGAAGTATAGTTGATTTACAATGTTGTGTTAGTTTCTGGTGTACAGCAAAGTGATTCAGTTATACATATTACATATTCTTCATTATAGGTTATTACAAGATATTGAATATGGTTCCCTATGCTATGCAGTAGGACCTTGTTGTTTAAAATAAGCATTTTTAGAAACTAGAATTCACATATATTTACACTGACCAGTTATTAAAAACTATCAAAGATAGTTTGTTCAGTAATACCTAAGGGAGAACATATTCTGAGACTATTTCATGCTGTTAAATCTCTACAGATTTACAGTTTTATCCAGTCAAATTAATGCAAAACCCCAATGCAAGCATTTGGATTTTGAAAACTTTGGAGGAGTGTCATTTTCTAATAGTAATTATTGGTTTTCCATTATTTTTTCACAGGGGAACTGATCACAGCCGCACATGAGCTTGGAGTAAGTATTAGTTTTATTGTTTAATCAATGCTCTCATTAACAGTTTTAGGTATTAAGAAAGTTTAATTAAGCATGGAGTAAAGTAGATTAATTTATTTTCAAACCCCAGTTTTTAGTAACTTATAAGTACAGTACATGACAATTTACTTTAAGTTTTAAATCCAATTAAACTAAATCATAAAGCAAAGCCTTTACTATATATACAGTAGCTGGCTTATTATCACCCCAAATTTTGTATAAGCTATGGAGAATAAAATAAATCGGGTTAACAGTTTTAATAAGTTTATTATTTAATAAACTTTATTGTGGTGCATGATCCCTTTAGGCAAGACCTTAGGACTGTCAGCATGGTGGTAATCCGATAGCAGTGTGGTCTTTCAACTTACTAACCAATACGATATTTCAGAACCCGCTTTTTTTCAATAGCCTTTTAAATGACCCTAATGTACTGTGAACCCAGAGAACAAACTGCTTAAGAACTGACAATGAAATATGTCACCCTTTCTCTAGGTGACACACCATGTGATAGACCCTGCCAAATCCACTAAAGAAAATATTTATTTGTATTGGCACAAGAGGATTACAATAGAAAACCACTATTCAAACATTTAGTCATTGTCTCTTAATCTTTATACTTGCCTGAGAAAAGCGCTACTTTTCAATTAAAGCCAGTGTGACTCTTCCTTTATTAGATGAAAACCTTCTGACTGTTGCTAATTTTCCCTTAGGTTGCCCATCCTCCTGGCTATCCTTTGTTCACTCTGGTGGCTAAACTGGCAATTATACTATTTCCTTTTGGTTCGGTTGCCTACCGAGTCAATCTTCTGTGTGGCTTATTTGGAGCAGTAGCTGCAGCATTACTTTTTTTCACCGTTTTCAGGTAAAGTAGTTGATTAGTTAATTTTGACTAATTGGAGATGGCCCATGTACATACATTACAAAAAAAAATCTTTTGTTGCTTGGTTTTTCCTAATCACTCATGTGATTTCACTTTCTCAATTTACAGTAATTTCATATGCGTTTGACTGCTTAAATGATTACACAGTTGGTTCTGCTTCATACAACGGAGAGAAGGTGTCACCAGTTCATTATCACAGTTCTCTGGTTAGGCAGAACTAATAAGGTTTGTCATTTCAGGAAGATGCAGATGGGCCAGTTTAATTCAACAATATAAAGTTCATCTTTTGGTAAATGGTAAATATCACTTAATTACTCACAGTGTTGCTGATGGGCAGCTGCCTATCAGGTCCAGAGCTAATACCTAATTATACTGTATTTTAAATATGCACATGTATACTTTTTGAAATGAGGCTGTTAACTAAGGAAATCAGTTTGGGTTGTGGTTTTAGTAAGGTTTCACTTTGTTCCATTATTGCTGTAGGGAAGATAGGCGAATTAGACACCACTTACTTCATGATGGAAGGCTTTCTTAGTTTGGAAGGCTATGCTGCTTTTAAAAAAACAGGTCATTAGTTTAGGATATTGCTAAACACATTTGTCTTTGCTGTTTCTCTCTCCTTCGGTATTAACTCAGTCTAACCTATGCCTAAAAGGATTATAGTCAAAAATACAAATTATTCTTCCTGCAAAGGGGAAACCAAGTTAAAACATTTCTTTCAAAAAGTATTGCAGATTTTATTATGAAAACAAATAATTTTTGTATGTAAATAGAGTATAATTTGAATAGACAATTTCAGGTGTCATTTTTGGAGACTAATGTTTTTATTTACATTTGTCATATCACTGCCTTTTGACTAAATTCTTTGTAAATTCCCTTTTGATTATTTGTAGAAAGGTAAAAGTTACAATAATTATGGCTAAAGCTTACTATGAAATCTATTTGTGGAACGCTTTCAGATTCAAAGTTGTAATTGTTGATCATTTACTAAACTTTAATCTGTATTATTTAATTTGTTTCTATTTCAGTCTTACAGGTTTTCAGTGATAGCCATATCTTTAAGTGTGAAATGTTTAAAATAACATTTCTGCTTGGATTAATTAGTGTTATGAATACTTTCTTTTTCTAAATGATTAGAATAATCATTATTAGAATTGTTCCTTCTGATGTTTTATAATTAAGGCTCTGTCATTTTCGTTGAGAGAAAAACTCTTTTTTTATTTTTAAATATCTAGGTTGAAATTTAGAACTTACCTGTCTTTTATTAAATGTATGAGTTTTTGCAAGACATTTAAGACAAAGACATTTTAAAGAAAACTAATACTTGTATTTGTTTTGTTAGTTCATCTGTATTTTAGATTATTTCTACAACATATACATATATTTAAATGCTGTAGCCAGCTCTTAAGCAAGTAAAGTGATTCGTTTTCTAAAACTTTTCCATGTTTTCCACTATATTAATTGTCAGTGCCCTTCCACATAAAAACCACCGTAAAAATCATATATAAAAATCTTTATCTTTCCAGAGTCCGAATAGTTTGGGACAATAGTTTTCCTTTGAGTTGTCCACATTTTAAAATAGCTTTGATTAGTTATTATGCTTGATTCTACTGGGTTTTAGATTAGCACACAAGCCTGTGACCCTTTTCTTTTAATATACAGTCTAATGATAAATTCGTATACTTGCTGACATATGTTTTAAATCAAAAACTCTTCATAGACTAAATTGGATATTTGCATGCTTTTAGTAATCTAGTACTTTGGAAAAGTTGCTTTCTTTCTGAAAAGGGATCTGACAACATTATCTCTTACATACTTTTAATATGAAAATACTTCATTATTTTGAATACAAATAATTGACAAGGTACATGTCCTTTGGGAACAACCTAGTTCAAGTGGCAAATCTGTTTTGTCAAACAATAGCCACCCTTCGGGAAAGAGCAAGCCATCTCTATGGTAATAGGACTAACAGTAGCCTATTGATCGAGTGGAAGAAGACATTATACAATGTCAGCTGGCTTGTTACAATTTCATTTGTCGTATGACCTGAACCTAGCCTTTAAAACCTTCCTTCTGTGAATATAAGGCCAAGAGCAGGACGCGGTTTTTGTGCAGCCATTACAGTGACGGCTTTTTTCCTGTCCCAGTGTACAGTAAATGTATTCCTTCACAGGTTGACTCCTTCACCAGAACTCATTCAGGAGACATTTCACTACTTTATTCATTTGCCGACCAAGTCATCATTCCATTTTGTTGTTGAATATTGAAGGGTTTTGATCCAGGAGACAGCTGTATTCTTTCTTTCCCCCATCACTTAAGAGAACATTACTGTACATCTAGGATTAGTGCTGACTGGTGTGCAGGAAATTAATTCTTTTAACAGTTTTAGGTTTTTTTCAGGTAATTGTTCACATAGCATTCACTATATTTAGCTCTTGGGGTGGGTATAAAGACCTTCTGTACCTTTTAAACAAAGATTGTATTTCAAAAGCAAATTTCTGTTTAAATATGTTGATGTAAAAAGCTCCATTTTTTCAGTAAACATGACTTAGATTGAAAGAACAATTTATTCGTTGTTTCCAATTACTTTGTAATTTTTGCTTTTCTTACATCTTTCTCTTGCTTTTAAAAGCCTTTAAGATGTCATTAACACTGCATATTTTGTCAATCTTTCCTAATGGTTGGCAAGAACTCTTTTATATTTGCTTTGCCCTGATGTAGAAAGCATATGAGTAAAACAGCACATTGAAAGCTGTGTCACTGTAGTTTATTGAATTAAAAATAGTAAGATTGTGGCAGTTGTTTCTGCATGTATTTATTTATGTATTGTCCCCTTCAGGGGTATTTTAAAGCATGCACTATGTTAAGGGAGTTTAAGCTAATATATTTCATTTATAGGAAATAGTATTCATTTTATTAATATGTACATCTGGTGCATTTGACTGTACTACAGTTAGTGATTTAGAGAAACTGGGATTTTCTCTTTTAAGGCCAATGAAGTAAATGATTTTAGTTTGATAGTATGATATTTAAAATGTCATATTTGAAATTCACAAATCCTATTAATATAAAATTTTAAAAGTTATAGGTATGTAAATCACTAATAGGAACATCATTTAGCTTTCCTTAGTACTTGAATTTCAAAATTGTTTTCTAAGAAACCTCAAACTAGATCCTATATACTTAGTAAGGAAGGAGTACTGAAATCACTGTAATTAATTTCAACATGCTTACATTTCATATGTTCTGGTAACACTGAAATAGAATGGAGTCTGTTGATAGTATCATATAAAAATTCTTTACTTGAGGGAAGATTTAAATTGCTTATGATCTCAGGTGAGGGCATGTCTTGTATCATGTATTTTGATACTTACAAGGCAGGGAATATATTTTCAACAGGCTTGAGAGTCGGCATATCCTTTTCAAGCTAGTATGGGCCAAATGGAACTATAGAAGAATTCATTGAGCAGTATTTGTTACACACTCATATGAATGGAAAGTAAAATTCTTTTAGTTTTTATAATCAAAATTCAGTGCTTATTTTAAAGAGAGTAAGACAAAGTTACTATTAAATAAACAGTTTTTCTAAAAGGCACTGTTTCAGGAAACTTGCATAAAAAAACTTTCTAACACCATTAACATTGTACAGTAAGAAATCAGATCTCTTAATGTCAAGCAGGTTCCCTAGAATATATGAATATTAATTATAATTAAAGGTATCTTGAAACTGTGCCTGCTTACTACAAAGAACTTAAAACCAATTTCAGTGATATTTAAATATCTCCTGGAAGACTGTTTTGTGCCAGTATTTTATTTATGCATATTTTATTTTTTATAAGTTATATATTCCTAAACATTCTGCCGCTGCTAAAAATTAATTTTATTAAACTTTTGGAACAGGAACACTTGATTCTGAGCACTGTGTCTGCTATTCTTACAGCTTCAGCTAAGATTCCATTCAATAAAAATCGAAAATTAAAATGCCATACCTTAGAGAGCGTAGAATCTCCTGCTTAAGAGACATTTGGATTTTCCAGCTCAAAGAGTATTTTAGATTATTGCCATAGAGAATAATGTGAAGCTCTTCCTAATTTCAGAGGTAACTATGCATAAGTAACAAATAGTCACCAAGTTTTTGTAGTTGAAGAAGAATGGAAAGCACTGGAGCATTAATTTCTATTCAGGAGAATATCTGTCTTGATCCCTGGTTAATTGATCATATATTTCTCTCATACTTGTATTAAAATTGCATTGACTCAGAATGGCTAAGCATATTAAGAGCTTGGTTCATTTGCATTTTCTTATAAGTAGAGGGACATATTAGGCTCAAATAGCATTTCGTTTTGAAGGGAAAAAAGCAGGGCAAAAACTCTTTTTTAAGACTGTAGAGTCTCTTCTGACAGCTAGTCAGAGTTAGAATTAGTTCAAGGAAATGTTAATAATGCATTGCCTGGCCTAATCCCTTTGATATCACCAGGTATCCTCCTGTTCATGGGTTAATTGCTTTAAAAGCGAAGGCAATATTCTGAGCGGTGGGCCGCTTCACCTTTTCACAGCTGTTACCATTGAGTGACAACTAAATCCCATGTGTAAGATGAGGAAGAGCTCAGTCTCCAATTGGGAGAAAATTTATGTAAACCACAATCCCTTCAGAATGTGCGGAAGTCATAGACTTTCTTGATTTACTCTGCTTTTCCCAGAAAGCTCTATTGTTCACTTTCCTAAGTCCCATCAACCCTTTGTAGCAGAATATCACAGCGGCAGCAGATAGCTTGAAATATATAAATGCTATCATAGCTCTGATTAATAGCAGTGCTTATGAGTCAAGTCTGATAACAGTGCAGCTCTCCACTCAATTTCAGATACTGCTAATGGAATCTGTCTTCTCCAATTGTAATATGAGAAGGCCTAATTTGCCATGGAGCTTGGAGCTGTCACCAGTAGGGGATTGTGGGGTCAGATGGGAGCTGCCAGGTTTTTGCCCTGCAGCTTGTATCTCTCACTTTGAATAGAGCAGCCCCCTGCCTGCCAGTTAGCTGATAGGCCGCCGTGGGGTTTATGCCACTGTATACAATAGGAAAGGGCTACATAGGCTGACTTTATAATTGTGAAGCTAGCTCATATTTCCACAGCTACTGTGCTGCATAATTTCTAATAAGTGGTTTTAACAAACGTCAGATTATGAAAAGTTTCCTCAATTACAGAAACTTATAAAACATTTAAATTGCTAAATCTGTTTCCTGCCGAGATTTTGCCACTGGAACTAGTCATCAGTCATTAAGGCTATAATAATAAATGCATATATTTCTTAAAGTTACAAATAAAATTATAAACCATAACTCATATAGATTTGCTGCTTTTCAAAGCCATAAAAAGTAGAAAACAGTCTTAATGAATTGAAATATTACAATATACTTCATAACTTTGCATAATAAGACTACTTTATATTAAATCTCTATTGTTTAGTAAGTTAGTGTTGCTGATGAAAGTAGTTTAATACCCTCATTCTGTTGATCTTAGTTATTTGGATCTTTTAAGTTTACTTCATATACCTTTAGTATATAACATTTTAAAAATTATGCAGCATTTTCTAAGTTTTCAGTTAAAAAGGACTTTGAGAATAATATGCTGGACTATACTTTTAACCAATTTCAGTTTTGCTACCGAATGCAAAATACACTGTCAAGATTGAGTAATAAGCTAATCTTGAGGCTTTGTGTGTGTGCTTTTTTCTTTTCTTTCTTAAATTAATTTATTTGTTTATTTTTGGCTGTGTTGGGTCTTCGTTGCTGCGCGCGGGCTTTCTCTAGTTGCGGTGAGCGAGGCTACTCTTCGTTGCGGTGCGCAGGCTTCTCACTGTGGTGGCTTCTCTTGTTGCAGAGCACGGGCTCTAGGCGCGCAGGCTTCAGTAGTTGTGGCTCGCGGGCTCTAGAGCGCAGGCTCAGTAGTTGTGGTGCACGGGCTTAGTTGCTCCAGGGCATGTGAGATCTTCCTGGACCAGGGCTCGAACCCGTGTCCCCTGCATTGCCAGGTGGATTCTTAACCACTGTGCCACCAGGGAAGCCTAAGGCCTTGTGTGTTTTTAAACATTTCAAACAAAATTGATGAAAATCTGTAATTTGGGAGTTATTTTAAGCTAGGCTGTCCCTTAAGATCTTGCCTCCCATAGTGCAAGTCATTTGGCATACTATGGAAACTTGGTAAAATGTAAAGTAAATGATGGTGATTCCTATAAAGCTCAGTTCGGTGTTTTCCTTTTAGATATTTGGATATAAGGCTGATGAGCTGTAATAAAGTGAATTGTTCTAAGCCTTGAATAGTTTCATCATTTATTGGTTAGTGAACAAATTTTAATTCTAATGGAAATTGTGTAATTACATTTTATTTATGGAAGCTATTCATAATCTTGTTCCTTCCATTTCACTTGTGCCTTTTTCCTTTTCGAAGCCTTTTCCATTTTTTTCCCCAAGTTTATTTAGTGGTTTTAAATCAGGAATAATACTTTGTATTTTTCCTTTAAGTGTACTGGTAGTTGATATTTACATAGCTGAAAATTCAGGGTAGAGCAGTTTTCATCCTTTTGATAGAATCGCATGGAACAGAATAAACCTTGGTAGGATTTTACCTGGAGTGAAAGTAAATTTTTATAAAATATAGGAAAATGGGATTACTTGCAAATTTATTAAAGATGGAAATGTTTTACATTATTTTTTAGGTGCAGTGATGGTGGCTTCAGAGGTAGAACTTTAATATACCATGTCCCCAATTATTGATTTATGTTTATTAGGTCTAAACTTGAAAATGACAAGAAAAAATTTAGATTCTACTGCTCCCCAAATGCCCACTGACTATAATTTGCCCACCTGGAACATGGTCGATACTCAATACGTATTTGTTGAAATGGTCTTTAGTGAACTGCCACTCAATGAGAAAGGTTTAGCTGAAACTGAAAACCTTTCTTGTCAGTAGCTTCCCAGTTTGACCATCTCCAGGTACATTGAAGAGAGAAATATATGGGTGTTGATTTTGTGAATGGGAGCCAGAGATAACATTTGTATAATCTTCATGAACAAGACCCAGAAAGATAAGAACCTGGGAGGACAGGGGCAGTAGATTTGCCACTAATTGTACCCTGCTTTACCATATCTCTTCCCTGTAATCCACTGCATTTTTTTAAAGTCGTGAATATGAGTTGACACTAATACTAATTTATTTAACAGTAATGCTCAGATGCTGCATTGTGGCCTTCCTGTTCGATTCTACTTACTTCAAGTAGGAGTTTTCAGTGTTGAAGGAAAGTAGTGTACCCTCCATGTTGGGTTCTTTGCACACAAGTAACACTGAAGACAAATACATTCATGAATTTTATGAGGCACGTCAAATGTGTGTTCTGAAAGAATTTCAGGTTTCTGTTATTTGCCTTTTGATTGAGGGTTAGACAAACATGTGACTACACATGAAAATCAAATACTGTGTAGCAGAAAGAAAAATATACCTTATCATCAATAGCAAACCTGTGTCAATGGTGTAAATTGTAACCTCCTGATTTATCCATTGTGTCAACAGATGAATAGTATTCCATAAGTGAGAAAACTGCTGCACAATCAGTACCTTTCTTAGGAATCTCATGTAGGCCTTATAGAATTCTGAGCCTCACATTTGTTAGGATGCTCTTAAAAGCATCACATATTCCTTACCCTAGTGGAGAATTTCTGTCATTTGCATTTTCTGGGTGAAATTTTAAATACTTAACCACCTTTCCCATACTATCTGTCATGCTCTTGGTATATCTTTTCTCAGTGACTGACCACTGTGATCTCCTGGAATGTGAACTACATGGTTTTAGTGTTAGCCCAAGTTAAAAACAATTAGGAAAATTTATTTACTGCCAATATACTGCAAAATATATTTTATATAAAACTTATTTGTAAGATATATTTATTTATATAAAGCATACTTCAATGACTTTTAGATTATTTGTTATTTTGAATCATCCATATCATTACCTTACTCTGTTAGTGTGAGACCTTGAAAATTAAGCATGCCTCTCTAATAGTGTAGAAACTTGATTTTGATTGTTGACATGAGACTATCTTTTAAAATACAATGGTTGTCTTATTAAAATTTCACAGTAATGTTTGAAGTGTGTGTTCTTCATCTAGCCTTGTAAGATGTTATCTTTCTGTAAGTCAGGTTAGATTCTAAGAATATGTATTTCACTTGAAGAAGTGTCTCCCTTGATATCCTTCTATGAGGCTTTATGAGCCTCTAGATTGGGAATAGAAAACAGTTTTTTCTCATGTTATATATAATTTATCATGAGGTGTTCTTTAGTTCAAGTGGAAGACAGTTTAGATTATTTTGCAATTTATTAGTGAGTTCTGCTGAAAACAGTTCTCATTTTATTCACAACCTCACTTGAATTTCCCTTTTTTTTCCCTCCATCTTCCTATTAGTGTGGTTGAAGTAGGTTCATCAATTTCAGTAGAAAAATGTACGTCTTTTAATTTTAATGAGCTAATTTTAAGATGTCACTTTAGCATATGAAGGGTATATAAACTCATTAATTCCTTAGTTGCTTTTTAAAAAAATAATAATTACTTAAGCATATTTATTTCAAAGAACGAAATGAAAATTGAAAGTAGGCCTCCTTGACTGCTAAGTGAAAACAAAATGGTGTTTTTGATTATGCCATTTTTCTTTGGGAAAAAAAACCCTTCATACTTAGTCTACAGCTAGATGACAGTTGTTTTGTCTTATTTGGGAGGTACTTATATTTATACTCCATCTGTACATTTGACTTTATGGATGATACCAAACAGCTCGTTTTGTGGGCTCAGAACAATTTCATTTAAAACTCATGTTTAAATAACAATATCAGATTAGATAGTCTCTCCATATATATATATATATATATATATAT
>NC_041224.1:138387273-138388138 GCF_002837175.3 Physeter macrocephalus
TTCAGTACGCGGGCCTCTCACAGTTGTGGCCTCTCCCGTTGCGGAGCACAGGCTCCGGAGGAGCAGGCTCAGCGGCCATGGCTCACGGGCCCAGCCACCCCGCGGCACGTGGGACCCCCCCGGACCGGGGCACGAACCCGTGTCCCCCGCATCGGCAGGCGGGCCCCCAACCACTGCGCCACCAGGGAAGCCCCTCCATATATTTTTGAAAGAAATATTGCTTAGCCAGAAATTTGGACTACCAATTCATGTACCAGTATTTATGCATAGTGTTTCACTCTACTTATATAATCTAACTCTGCCAAAAAATTACAAATATATGTTGTAGCCTTTTCAGGGGAAAATAAATGTAGAGTGTGTGTTCTGGTTAGAATTATTGCCCAAAAGAGTTAGATTATAACTAGTTTAATCACCCATTTTGGGGAACCCTTCATCGAGAAGGCTCATAATTGGTCCAACTCATAACAAAGACCCCAGCAATCAAAACAGATGCTGGATTAATTAGAGGCTTTAAGAATTCAGTAGCCAACAAACACATGAAAGAATGCTCAACATCATTAATCATTAGAGAAATGCAAATCAAAACTACAATGAGATATCATCTCACACCGGTCAGAATGGCCATCATCAAAAAATCTAGAAACAATAAATGCTGGAGAGGGTGTAGAGAAAAGGGAACACTCTTGCACTCCGCAACGGGAGAGGCCACAACAGTGAGAGGCCCGCATACCGCAAAAAAACCCCACAAAACTACAATGAGATATCGTATCACACTGGTCAGAATGGCCATCATCAAAAAATCTACAAACAATAAATGCTGGAGAGGGTGTGGAGAAAAGGAAACCCTCTTGCACTGTTGGTGGGA
>NC_041224.1:138388497-138434972 GCF_002837175.3 Physeter macrocephalus
GAGGGGTGGGATAGGGAGGGTGGGAGGGAGGGAGACGCAAGAGGGAAGAGATATGGGGACATATGTATATGTATAACTGATTGACTTTGTTATAAAGTAGAAACTAACACACCATTGTAAAGCAATTATACTCCGATAAAGATGTTTAAAAAAAAAAAGGATTCAGTAGATTCATAGAATTCATGGCTTTTTAAAAAAAAACTGATAAACAGATTTAAAACAGTGCTTGCTAAGTCATCTTTTGTTTTTAATTAATTTATTTATTACTTATTTGGCTGCATTGGGTCTTAGTTGCGGTATGCGGGATCTTTTGTTGCAGTGCACAGGCTCTTTGTTGTGGTGCACAGGCTTCAGAGCGCGCAGCCTCAGTAGTTGTGGTGCATGGGCTCTCTAGTTGTGGCACATGGGCTCCAGAGCACATGGGCTCAGTAGTTGCGGCGCGTGGGCTTAGTTGCCCTGTGGCATGTGGGATCTTGGTTCCCTGACCAGGGATTGAACCTGTGTCCCCTGCATTGGAAGGTAGATTCTTAACCACCGCACCACCAGGGAAGTCCCGCTAAGTCATCTTATTTGCTTAAAAAGTTTAAGACCAGATTCTCCTACAGACATATTTGTCAATGTGATTTTTGCAGCATCACTTAGATGAGTCTTCTGCACATTTAATGTCTTTTTCTATCTCAAATTCGCAGTGGCTTATTGATATGAAAGATTCATTGATATTTGGCTCAAAAAGACATAAAATGGAAACTCTGAGGTATTTCGTTTGAAATTTCACAAAAGTTTGAGAAACTGTAAGGGATCTTCTTTACACATCAGTGTGAAAGGCAATATGAGTAACTGTGAACCTTCCATATTTTATTTTTCCCTTTGAAATATTTGTGTTACAGACAAGAAATAAATCAAGTAATATGAAAAAAACTTTTAAAGTAAATTATTATTTCTATACTGTTGCCAAAAGAATATTTAAACACTTGAATTAAAGTACAGAATGATGAAATGATTATTCCCTAGTTTCTGAAAGACATATCCATATGGACCTCACTTTATTTTTAAAAAATCAACGTAACAAAATCAAAATGAATCTTTTAGTTTTTTTCCCTTAATCGCATTTGTTACTAAAACATCACTTTTATAACAGTAAAGGACAGCAGTGATAAAGGACATGGTTCTTAAAAGAAACAAAATTTACTCCACTACCAAAACATCTTTTCTTTCAATTTTTTACAATTAAAAAAGAATAATTTCTAAGTAATGGCATAAGTTATTTTATAAAGCATTACTAGAGATGGTTGGACTTAGGTTGAGGTAATTAGAAACCATTGCTATTTGGATATTTGAAGAGCATTAAAAACTGAAGATAAAGTATATCTGAAATTAAATACATATATATAAACATTTAGTTTTCAAAAAATCATGTAGCTTTTCTAGGGATACACAAATACACATATATGTAAAGTGCAATATACTTTTACCTTTTAAAAAGTGCTGATATGCTGACATGGCTATCTAGTGGTATCAGTAGTCCAAAAATAATTCTCTCGACTTTGTAATACTTCAGAGAGTTTTAAGTTCCTCACATCTGGTTTCCTTACTATGTTTTGATTAGGTTACAGTTAAAATATTCTATTCCTCAGAAATACAGAAAAATCTATTCAGTACACATTTAGTATGTTTAGTTTAATGAGAATCTGGAGATGGAGCAACTACCCTAGTCTTGGTGAAAGAACTTTCGGGAAAACTTCTCAGAAAGGTGACGCCCGGGTTGAGTTGTAAACAATGAGTGGCAGTGGCCAAGTGAAGGCAGAACCATGTTCCAGACACAGAGAAGCTCCTGTGCAGAGAAACCCAGAGGCGGAGGAGAAAGAGCCTGTGGGCACAGGGGCTTACAGGTCATTCAGTGTCGCTGGAGCACAGCTCGAAACGGGCTATGTCAAAAATGAAGCTACAGGTGCACTGAGACCAGACCACGAAAATCCCTGTCTGTTGTCATGGGGAGCTTGGGATATGCTTGATAGTCAAAGAGGAATCCTTGAAGGGTTGGAGGCAGAAAAGTTCAAGATCAGATATGCTTGAGGTCCCTCACTGGTGGCAATGGTGGGCCTAGCACTGGAAGCAGGCAGCACGCAAAGCTGCAGTATTGGTGTGAACCTGAGGTGAGGATTCAGATGAGCTGAACTAGGGCAGTGGTGATGTGGGTGGAGAGAGGAGCGTGAGTTTTTAAAATGTTGATGAAGTACAGTTGGCAGGATGTGATATGTTTGGCAGGGAGAAGGGGAGAAGAGCTCTGGTGATGACTCCTAGGTCTCTTAACTTAGATAACTAAACGAGGAAGATAATGAAATTTACTAAGATAGAGAACCCGGGAGCAGGAATGATTTCAGGGAGGAGGATGAGAAATCAGTTTTGCATGTACGGACACTGAGGTTCTATGGAATATCCAGAGTTGGGATGGCTTTGTGGTGAGGGTACAGCAGTAAGTTGGGGATAAGGTAAGTTCAAAACTAAGGGAGAGGCATTTCTGGAGACATTTGGTTTCTTTAGTTTGTAGCTGGCAGGTGAAATCAAGATGGGGAGTAAAGTCACCCAGGCAGAGCAGAGTGAGAACAATGTCCTGAGAAAGAAATCTTGGGAAACACTGGCTTTAAAGGAGTTCAATGCAAGAAGAGGAGCCATTTGGAGAAAACACATAAGGAAGATCCAGAGCCATAGAAGTAAACCAGAGGATGTGAGGTCCAGATGTCAACTCAATGAGTGTGGCTGTGGGAGTGACCCAGTGCAGCAGAGGGGTCCCCAGAGCCTATCGTATTTGGCCGTTAGATGGTCATTGGGGACCCCAGTGAGAACAATTTCAGTAGAGAACTAGGGTGAGAACAGAGGGTGGAGGCTGCAGATGTGGACAGTGTGAAGCCAATCCTGAGCCTCGCCATGACCCTGAAACTTGCCTTCAGGAAAGCATCCTCGACATCAGCTTGCTCTTTAGTCATTTTACTCCATCTCAATAAGGTGAAACGAAGCACGCGCAGATAATGTGTATACAGTGAACAATATAATGAGACTGCCTACCTACAGAGCCCGTGAATGAAATGCAGACCTCCGAAGTCTTCAGAAGCTCCTCTTCCTCACCATTGCTGACATTACCCTTTGACTGGTTGGCCAGTCACAGACTCAGCTTGCTGTGTACTGACGTGGGGTGTCACATCTCCTCGTTAGCCTGCGTGTGATGTGGCACTGGGCTACACGCCTGTCTTCCTACATTGGGCTCACCCTGCAGACTTATTGTATGATGTACTGCTTGTCTTTGGAGACAAATGCTTAATTTTAATGAACATCGTATGATTTTGAGAACAGCTTTATTAAACTCTTCCATCACAGGCTCCTTTCAACAGTAGAGTCCAGTCTTGCTTGACAGGCCTGTTCCATCCTTCAACAACTTGCCGTCCCCTTTCCCAACCCGCTTCCCACTCCCTGCCCGACTTGAGCTTTCAGCCCCTCGTTGCCTCGCTGCCCCTACACTTGTCTTCCATTTAATTGAGACCTAGATCCCTTTGCTCGTCTTTTTGATCCCTCCATCAGCCTCCTGCTGGCTCTGCTTCCATCCCCATCCAGTGTAGACCCTGTGGTTCGTACTTTAACACCTTTCCCTCTTGTCCTTCTGTCTTGCTTACCTAGTAAAGCCCCTAGCCCCAGCTCCGCCCAGCCTGCCCAGGCCCAGCTCAGGCTGCTGCAGACCTTTCCATGCATACTGAGGCTACTGCCCCATATCCACAGTCCCTGCGGTCTCCAGCCTCAGCTGAGCGTTTATTATTACGTGTTATTTGTTACCTACAAGTCCTTGTTATGTAGCCCTCCTCAGCTTGTGGAGTTTTCTCACAACAGATGTTTCCAATTATCCCTACTTTTCTTAATCCATTAATTTGTACATGTTACATGGTCAGTAAATGGTTGATTCTGAATCTTAGTATGAAGCAAACTTTTAAAGGCGGTGTGTTCAAACGTGTGTGTTTGAAGGGACATTCACAGTTTGATTTATAAAAGGCTGTTGGAATCAAAGAAATTCTCACAGGCTTAGCCTGTATACATTATTTTATGGAAAACATAAATAGTAAAATGACGAGGCATCCAAAATGTTTTAGTATATTCTCTTTATGAATGCACACGTAACTTTCTGCTCTTAAGCATACTGCCATCTCTTCTGTGTCCCACAAAGCTCTGACAACTTAAGCATTTATTTTCAGAATTTCCTCACACAGTTTTTCTTGAAGACTTAATAGAAATAATAAACAGGGAAGGCAGGTTGTTTTAGTCAGGATTCTTGGTTGCAAGCAATTGACTCTGGCTGTGTTTAGCAGAAAAGAAACATACTGAAAGGAAGTTGGGAAGAATGCTACAACTCAATAATAAAAAGACAACACAATTTTTTAAATGGGCAAAAGATCTGAATATACATTTCTCCAGGGAAGACGTACAAATGGCCAATAAGCGCTTGAAAAGTTGTGCAACATCATTAGCCATTAGGGAAATGCAAATCAAAATCTCAATGCGAGGGACTGCCCTGGTGACGCAGTGGTTAAGACTCTGCACTCCCAATGCAGGGGGCCCGGGTTCAATCCCTAGTCAAGGAACTAGATCCCACATGCATGCTGCAACTAAGAGGTCACGTGCCTCAACTAAGGAGCTGGAGAGCTGCAACTAAGGAGCCCGCCTGCCATGACTAAGGAGCCTGCCTGCCACAACTAAGACCCAGCGCAACCAAATAAATAAATGTTTTTTTTTAAATGCTTTAAAAAAAAAATCTCAGGGAGATACCACTTCACACCCACTAGGATGGCTAGAATCAAAAAAATCAGGTAACAGGTGTTCACTAGGTTTTGGAAAAATCAGAACCCTCATCCATTGCTAGTGGGAATGTAAAATTATGTAGTGACTTTGAAAAATAGTCTAACAGTTCTTCACATGATTAAATGGGTTGCCATAGGCTCCAGCAATTCCACTCCTAGTAACATACCCTAGAGAAATGAAAGCATATGCCCACACAAAAACTTGTACGCAAATGTTTATAGGCGCACTATTCATAGTAGGCAAAAGGTGGAAACAATCCAAATGTCCATCAACGGAAGAATGAATAAGCAAAATGTGGTATATATATATATATATATACAGTGGAATATTAATTCAGCCATAAAAAGAAGTGAGATACTGATACTACAAGTTGGATGAACCTCAAACACATTGTGCTAACTGAAAGAAGCCGGTCACAAAAGTCCACATATTCTATGATTCCATTTATAAGAAAGCCCAGAAGAGGGAAATTCACAGACAGAAAGTAGATTAGTGGTTGCTTAAGCCTGGCAGTGAGATTGGGGGTGGGGATAGGAGATAGGGGAGATAGTTAAAGGAGAGAGTTTCTTTCTGAGGTGATGAAAATGTTATAAAATTGACTGTAGTGATGGTTGCATATATCTGTAAATATACTAAAAATCTTTAATTGTACACTTTAAATGGGTGAATGTACAGTATATGAATTATGTCTCAATAAAGCTTTTTACAAGAGGAAACATTCAAATCTAGCATTGGAAAAAAAAGAGAGAGAAGGAAGTTGCAGAGCTTGCAGAATTTCTAGGAGGGCTGGATTACCAGGCTCTGAGCCCAAAATATTCAGAGTCCTAGGCAGGTGTATGCTAGTGAAACCACCACTGCTGCCATCTCTGGGCCCCAGACACCCCAGCTTACACCACCAACACTGACCTGGATTCTGAGCACTGCCCTTCAAAGTGCTGCCATCATTGTCTGTGAAAATGATGCACAAATCCCACCAGCCATGTCTGATTCTGTCTCCATCCCTGCTTCTTGGCCTCACGATTTTCCAATTCAAAGAATGGAGCAGGTAATTCTGACAGACAGAGCCCAGGTCATACACCCATGCTCTAGCTGCAAGGGAGATTGGAAAAGTATCTCGTATTTTCAGTGTGTATAATAGGAGGGACCGTGCCTCATAAACTCGTATCCCTCAAGCATAGGAGAGGATTTTAGATGTTAAGCAGCAAAACCAAAAGAAAAGAAAAGGTCCACTACCTTTTTGTCTTCAATTTATATTAGGACTACAACCCAAATTCCTATAGACTGAGTTGATTTCTAAGCAAGCTCATTTGAGATGCTAAAAAGATCAAGATTATAGGTTTGATTTCCATGACTGGTTTTATAATCAGTTACCTTCTCTTCTATAACCTTACTCAGCAGTCTCAAATTATTTCTCTGATACCAAGAAAAATCTAATGAAAGAGTATATGGATTATTTGTTGTAAAACCATCCTGACCTTGGCAGGGGGATGGTGTGGGACAGAAATCAGGTGGGGAAAATTCAGATTATACAGACCTTGCTGCTGTAGGATAAGTCTTCAATAAAATGCTAATGTACATAACTATCTGTAATAGTCTAAGGTGACTGGATAAATTTTATCACTGAAGTTGATAATTTTACCTTTACTCTTCAATTTCTAAAACCTTATGAAATATTTGAAAAGGCAGTTAACATAGTTCATAATTCCAATAATTAATGTCAACAGTTCAAACACTAGGATGTCTTCCTGAGCATAATAATGTGTTAAAAATCATTGTAGATTAGTGAGTCATGAGTTTTCTTCCTGAGGATTTGTACATATCAGTTCTCTTTAATTAACTCTTTGGTGGTTTTAAACTTTAACTAATTGCCCTTTCAAAAAAAAACGGTTAAAATCAATCTTGACAGGTGCTGTGTACAATTCAAGCTGGTAGTATGTTGTGTTGATAAAACATAGACATAAACACGATTCTAATAATGGACAAAACTTCTGTTCTATTCTTCACTCAAGGAGGTGCACGGTTAACCAAGTAAAAGTACAATGTATCATTATTCTGGAATAAATTATTTGACATTAAAACTAAAATAACCATCTTTCACCCCATAATGTCATGGTCCTAAATAGCTAGACTAACAATTTCAATCCTGGTTCTACCACTTAATTACCTACCATAGGACTTGGAAAAATTACTTGGCCTCCCTGAGCCTCAGTTTCTTCATTTGAAAAAAGGAGACAAATCACATCTACTCATAGGGTTATTGTGCAAACTAAATGAATTAATATAAAGAAGGCACTTAGAGCAATACCTGAAACACAGCTAGCAAGAAACTCAATAAATGTTAGCAAATTATCTTGGAAATTTGCTGATTTGTTTTTTTAACTTCTTATTTTGACGTAGTTTCAGATTTATAGAAAAGTGGCAAGAAGAGCCCAACTCTTTGTCTACCCTTTACGCAAGTTCCCCAGATGTTAGTATTTTACCACATTTGCTTTATCCTTGACTCAGTGGGTATGTATTTATTGTTTTGTTTTGTTTTTTAACCATTTAAGAATAAGCTGCAGTCATAGTATCCTTTTACCCTTAAATGCTTCAAGATATGTTCCTTAAAAACATTTTCTGGTATATCCACAGTGGAGGTCTCAAAATAAAGAAATTATCAATGATACAACACTGTTACCTAACCTTCAGACTTGATTCAATTTTTCCAGTTTTCTCAGATAGTGTGCTTATAGTAGAAGAAAATCCTAGATCATGTCTTTTATTCTATTGTGTTATCCCTTTAGTGTCTTTAATCTGAGACGGTTCCTCATGATTTTTTGTGTGTGTTTTGTCAAGACCTTGACATTTTTTGATACATACAGGCCAGTTATTTTGTACAGTGTCCTTCAGATTGAGTTTGTCTTTCCTCTTGCTTAGATTCCGGTAATGCATTTTTGGCAGGAATGCCATAGAAATGATGCTATATTCTTTTTATTGCAATAGATAAGGAAGCATATGATGTTTGTTTGTCCCATTACTGGGCTGTTAACTTTGATCATGTGGTTAAGATTGTGTCTGTCCAGTTTGCCACTGTAAAGTTACCATTTCTCCCTTTGTAATTAATCTATTTACAGGACGATACCTTTAGCCTATGTACATATTTCTGTTACTGCAAACCTTTTACCCACTATTTTGGTATCCATTGATTATTGTTATGACAGTTGCCAAATGGTGATTTAAATTCCATCATTTCTTCTACAGTTATTAGTTATTAGTTGACCTTCCATGGACTTTCTCTTCTCACCCAATTTTTGTATCACTATAGATTCATAGATTCTTATTTATTCATTGAGTTACAGTCTATTACTATAATTATCTTGATGATCAAGTTATCCACAGTTTGGCCATGAGAGCCCTGTAAGCTGGCTCCTATGTCCTTTTGTCATGTCTCCGTTTGAGCATTTCCTTTCTTTTAAGTAGAGGAGGGAATCTTGTATCTTATGCTGACTGTCCAGAGTCATATTGAGAGCTGAAACTTAGAAGTTCCTTTAAAATGTTACTAATACTTGAAGATTAATTCATTCTCTCATTTGCTAAGTTTCCTTTCTGTGCTTGGGGCTAGATGCTTCCAATCTAAGTGAAGTTTAACTCCAGTTCATATTTCAAAAACAATGTCAAAATAATTGTTACAAACAATTAAATGCTATCGATATGCAGAGATAGGCTAGAAACCAGGGAATTGAAGAGAAAATTGAGAAAAGAGCAGAGTTCTAATAAAGGAGCAGCGAGGATATTCAGTTCAGCACTACAGCATGAGCAGAGGTGCAGAGCTAGGAATAGTCCTGTCTTATTAGGGAATTTTGAGGAGCTTGACTAGTTGGTGGGAGATCATGTTGGTAATTAGTGGCTAGGGGTGTCTGGTTTATTGGGAGCCTGGATTCCAGGCTAACTCATTTCTAATTTATCCTGTAGGGATGAAAAGTATTCACAAAGAGTATGTTTCAGAAAGTTTAATATGATGTTATATTGCAGAAGGGTTGGAAAAACATAAGACAAGTTAGGAAACTATTAAAATAATTGAGTCTAAGGCAATAGGAATACAAATGGAAAGGAATCTGGGAAGGAATTTGGAAGGAAGAAATAACTTTAGGGTACTGAATCAGGATAACTGGGAGAATGGGGTACTCTGCAAGAAATAAGAAACTGATAATTTTTATAAGGGAAAGAAAACAGAAAAATTGTAAAGAGAAACTCAAAGAAAAACAGGTTTGGTGATACTGAAATTTTTTAGCTTTTTTTTTTTTTCTATTAAGATTGATTAAAAGCCATACAATTACTCCATAATTTTTATACAAAGCAATACAGCTAAAAAGTAATGCCCTGGGGCCATATAATATCATAATTATTAGACACAGAGATGCTTGCTGAATAATGCTTGTAAGCAATAGATTTTCAGTAATAGCTTTAATTTTCATAGCTTTAGATTTATAGTGAAATAGGAAGTTGTTTTGGTTTGATATGCCACATTACCAGTCTCAAATCTTATCTCTGAATTGAGATCCAGTTTCCTTGACTGATTTGAAATGTGGGGCTCTTGTTGCCATTTGGGGGCGAGGAATTTGTTTCCAAGTGTAGCATTTGATTCTTCCGGGTTTCTAAAATTCACATTCCCATCCTCCTCTTTAAAAGATATATCATTTTTAACTTTGACTTTGTGTAAAGAAGAAATCATCAGAAACTAAGAATCTAGTTTACAGGATCTTAAAAGCACCAAATATTGTGATCAAGACATATTTTGCCAAATGTTGGGAGATAAATGTAGGAAGTACCTAGATCCAAACATTCCACAATAAGTGAATGTTCCTGAACAGATATTCTACCGTTTCATTAATTTTTACAATTAAACACATTTCAGACTTAACCCGTCGTTATCATTCTTCTTCTTAGATATAGCAAGAAAAATGACACAGGTTTGTTATCTCTCTAGCTACTGTCTCTTCAGGCTTTCTGAACTGGCTTGAATCCTAAAGGTTACATCTGAGACCTAAACCTCATCCAATCCATAGGATGCCAAGCAGGTTTGTTCATTTGTTTGTTAATAGGTTAATATGTGGACTTCATAATTAAAATCTGTTGAAAGGAATTATTACATGAAGTAATGTATTAACCATCTAATGTGTTGGGATAGTGCTGGGCGACTGTCATAATTGCTGCTGCTACAGTTCACAAAAAGGAAAATAAAGTCGGTTCTTTTTGTTGGGAAAGAAGATTTCATGTTATCTGTATTTGCAGGCTTTCTGGCTCATATGCTGGAGGAATCCTTGCTGCGGGGGTGTTTTCATTTTCGCGTCTAACATGGCAGTGGTCCATTGCAGCAGAGGTTTTTAGCTTAAACAATCTGTTTGTGGGGCTGCTTATGGCTCTTACTGTACATTTTGAGGAGGCAACAACTACACAAGAAAGATCAAAGGTAACCTATTTTGATCAAAGTGAAATCACTTTTCGTTTTAATTTTTAGACAGATGCTCTATTTCTTTTTAACTTTGGTTTAGATATTGTTTATCTATTCTGATTACTGTCAAGGTAATCTAGGCATGTTGAGAGAGAAAATATTCTCAATTCTTTTACTATGAACCATGAGAGCCTTTATAAAACATGAATTTTTTTTTTTTCGGAGTTCAGAAGTTTTTTGGAGAATGAGGGTATTCTGAAATCCCTTTTGAGTCCTATGGGAAAGATAGACTTGTTGGTTAATCCACCATCGTGTGTGTGTGTGTGTGTGTGTGTGTGTGTGTGTGATCTTAAGATGCCAAGTCCTAGGTTGACTACCTTAAATTATTCACCATTATGGCACATTGACTTATTCTCTAATTGCAAAAAAGATCAAATTTGCACTTTTTTTTTTAACTAAAAGGAGAGGATCAACTGTAAAATGAAGTAGTCCCAAAGAGATTACAGTGACTTCTAAGGCCAACACTATCATCAAAATAATTTGAAATGTGGAGAAACCCTGTCTTCTAAGGGCTTACTGTCTATACATTGAAGAGTGCCAGATCATCTTAGTATATGCGCAGCCTGTGTCATTAAAGATTATAGAAACAGAAGAATATAAAAGTTTATCTGTGGCTTCCATAAACAAACCTGTGGTGCTATTAGAGTTTATTTTTTGTTTAAAATAAACTTTTTTCTGATTATGAAAATAACATATGTTCAAAAATAGCAGAAAGAGAGCACCCATGGAGAACCAGGTTTCTAAATAAAAGTGTTATATTCAATTTATTTAATTCAATAGGAGAAAAAGTAAAACAAAATTGTTGAACTTCAGTTCTAGATTTCACTTGAATGAGAATTACACAATATCCTGTTAGTGTTAGGACATGTCATCATATAGGACTTTGTAAAACTTAGTTTGAGGACAGTAATTTAAGGTCACTCTGCAATGATTTGATGAGAATGAAAAAAAATAATAAAAAATAGTAGTGATAAATATTAGTGCATGTTAAAGCATGACTGTTTGCATCTAAGAGGTTGATTTTAACCTGAGTTATCGTACAAATGCTTAGCTTTAATATAAAGAGTAGCTTTTTACTATTGTGCTGTTTTTGGTGAATTTTTAACTTGGATTTTTTTCTTTTATTTATTTTCAGATAGCTAAAATTGGTGCTTTCTGCTGTGGCCTTAGCTTATGTAATCAGCACACAGTAGTAGTCTATGTTTTGTGCATAATACCATGGATTCTCTTTCGACTTTTAAAAGAGAAGGTAAGTTTTTGAGTAAAAATGAAAATTCATAATATTTTATTTAAGCCCACTGTGACATTTATGGAATCAGAAAACATGGGGCTTGCTTTATTTATTTATTTATTTCATATAAAGCTTGATAGGAATATCATTGAATCTATAGATGGCATTGGGTAGTATGAACATTTTAACAATATTAATTATTTTAATCCATGAACATGATATATCTTTTCATTTATTTGTGTCTTCTTCAATTTCTTTCATCAATGTCTTACAGTTTTCAGTACACAGATATTTCACCTCCTTGGTTAAATTTATTCCGAAGCATTTTATCTTTTTTGATGTTATTGTAAATGAGATAGTTTATTTTTTTCCAGATAGTTCATTGTTATTATATAGAAAAACACAACTAATTTTTGTGTGTTGATTTTGTATCCTGCAACTTTCCTGAATTTGTTTATTAGTTCTAACAGCTTTTTGATGGAATCTTTAGGATTTTCTATATAAGATCATGTCATCTGCAAACAGAGACAATTTTATTTCTTCTTTTTTTTTTTTTTTTTTTTTTTTTTTCTTTTGGCCCTGCTGAGGTGCATGGGGGATCCTAGCTCCCGCACCAGGGATCGAACCCCTGCCACCTGCAGTAGAAGCGTGGATTCCTAACCACTGGACTGCCAGGGAATTCCCACTTCTTCCTTTCTAATTTGGATTCCTTTTATTTCTTTTTCTTGCCTGATTACTCAGAGTAGGACTTCCAGTACTATGTTGAACATGAGTGGTGAGACCGGTGAGTGGGCACCCTTGTCTTGTTCCTGATCTTAGAGGAGAAGCTTTCAATCTGTCACCACTGAGTATGATGTTAGCTGTGGGCTTGTCATATATGGCTTTTATTATGTTAATGTATGACCCACATCCATTAAATCAGAATTACTTTACAGTGGGATCAGCCACTGGCTCAGCTCTGCAGACGGGCAGAACTGCTGGCTGAGATCTCTGCTCTGGCACTGCTGCAAGCAGGAACGTGGTCTGCCAAGATGGGAGACTGGTTGCTGTAAGCCTTGCTCCCCTTCTCCGTCTCTGTCTGGTCCCCAATGGTTGAGCCCTGAAGATCCCCCCAGTGGTCCCTGCGAGGTGAGAACTGAGTGAGCCTCCTGGGAAGCATCCTGCAATGCTGGGAGAGCTGGATATCCACCTTGGGCTCTCTTTTCCCACTGGAAAAACTGTAGTCCTAGGGGAGTCCTCTTGGTGCAGTGCTGTGCTGGCCTAGGGGAGGGGTGACGTGGTCAGAGTGCCCCCTGACACTTCAAAAGCAGTCCTTCTCAGTCTCTGTGGTCCAGGAGTATGCTTTAGCCTCAACCCCAGTTTCTGGGATTTTCACAGTGGGGCCATGTCTCTGGATAGTTGCTGATGGTGTTTTGTGAGAAGGACTGAAGTTGGGAATGATTTATGTTGCCATCTTGATGGTGTCACTCTTAGCCAGTCTTCTGATATCACAGGAGGTGCATTTAGATATCAGAGAGGTACATTCTCTGGCATGAACTTAAAAAGCAAATCTTTTGTGTTAGTTCTTTGAAGGTAGAGCCGTATTCTTATATAAAACATGCAAGACTCATAGTTGACAAGTTAGGAGCCTGGTCTGAGAGCCTGTTTACTCTGTTCTTAGATCAGCTACTGATGAATGATGAAATTTGGGGAAGTATGACTCTTCAAAGGACCTTTTATTTTCATTGTTTAAAGAGCAGAAGCTAGAAAATAAGATCTACCAGTGAAGTGACAGGGAGTTGGATCTCACTGGTCAGGTGATCTAAGGCAGAGCCGGAAGTCCTGAGTCAGTTGGTTGCAACCCTGACTGCTCACTTAAATTATCTGGGAAGCTTTAAGAAAGTAAGTAAGAGAGAGTGTGCATGTGTGTGTGGCTGTGTGTATCTGTGTGTGTGTGTGTGATCCCACCACCCTAAAATAATTCTGATTTAATTGATTTGGGGTAAGGCCCAGATATTAATATTTTTAAAAAGTTACCCAGGTGATTCCAGTATACGTGCAGCTGGGACTCAGAACCTCTCTCCTGCACTCTCTGAAATAGTTCTCATGTGATTGTTTCCCTGTTTATTTCCCATACAAAAGGAAAATTCTGCAGCAACTGCATCTTGCCATGCTAAACTGAACCTTATAATATGCAGGAACTGCCAAAATCTAAACATTTACTTTCTTTAAAGCTACTTTTAAGAATAGCAAAGGCATATTTTTCAATTAGTTATTTCTTACACTTTTTTCATCCCATCATTTTTATGAATCTCATTACCACTTTAGAAATGTCAAACAAAATTAGTACTATAGTAAAAACAATCCATTTTCAATTAAGAATGTTTATTTGAAAATGCTGATGTAAGTCAACTGCTTTTCTACTTATGGTGAATGCAAACTTTGGTACTCATATTCACTGTCACCTATGAATTTTCCTTTTTTGTAAAGGAAAAATGGACAATTTCCAATCACAATATTTGTAAGAGACCCTTTTCCCAGTTACTAAAGCAACCACTATTTGAATCTTTCTAGTATACCAGAATTCTTCTGGACTTAATCTTTATAAAAATTTGGCAGTGTTGTCCATTGTTTTAGAAATGTGAAGATGAGAAATATATTCTCCTTGAGGCAAGACTGTTGCATGCAACAACAAATTTCCTTCCTTCCTATGTAAACTGAGAAAAAAGAACATTTGGATGAACTGGGATGTTACTTAAAAGCTAGCTTCATTTGTGCCAAGTATTTCCATGAAATGTCCAAAACACTAGTAGAAAGAACATATTGTCAATGTACAATCATAATAAAGTATATAGTTGATGTCTGCTCCTGATGATGGGAATGAAGTGAATCAGTATTAGAACAATATTTTGGGCATTTTCAAAAACGGCCAGACACCGTAATCACTTCCAAGTGGGTTATCTCAGCTGTGCAATGCTGCATGTCATGACATGGTTTTAAATGTAAAAGATGCAATAAACATGATACTCATGAATCTTTGCTAATATTATTTGCTTCACTCAGATTTCACCTGCCATGCAAGGGAATTCAGACTGATGCAATTTTCTAGTAATCCACAGTAATCAGAAAGTTTAACATCGTATTCTGTGGTGACTTAATATAAATTGAGAGATCAGCTCTGAGTAAACATATTTGATGTTTTCCTTGATGTGTTCTTGAAGTTCCAGGATGAATCTGACTAAAATAAACATTATTATACACGTGACACCGTGTGCTCTGACGCAGGAACTCTCCCTGGGCTCTTTGTTGAAGTTGAGTCTGTACCTCTCTGCTGGTTTGCTGCCCTATATCTACCTTCCTATCTCATCCTACCTCCATCAAGCCCGTTGGACCTGGGGAGACCAGACAACATTGCTAGGATTTTTGACACATTTTCTCAGGGAAGAATATGGAACATTCAGTCTGGTAAATTTATATTTCAAGCCCTTTTAAGGAAATAAGTGGCAAAACTTCAGTGTTCTGCCTGGACCTTGAGTGGAAAAAAAAAAAAAATCAGTGTTTGTATCAATGACAGTACCTGGAATTTTCATTTGTTATTTGTATAGCAGACTTGCCCCTTGGAATGTAGCCTTTCACATATGTTAGAAAAAAAATGAATCACTTAATCCGACATCATCCTGTTGTATATCCTGAATGTATTTTTCAGGATAACAAGCAGTGAAAAGACTGCTGCCAGCAGTTGAAGCATTTCAGTCTTGTTAGCATTGGGTATCACTTTGGGCTCTTGGTCTGTGATTAAAAATATTTGGAAATGATTAAAGGGAAAAAATCTCAAAAATTTTAATATACCTTAATGAGTATATTTGTTTCTTTTTTTAAAACATATTTGATGAATCAGTGTTCATGTTAGTATTCAGTGGGGGATCTAAATATGTAAATGCTTCATAAAATATGATCTCACTCAATGGGAACTGTATGTTCTAAAGAATTTCAAAAGGTCTTTCTTTCCCTAAGACATAAATTAGGGGAAAACACTAAATGTGGCTGTAGGTAATGGCTATCTGAAAAGTGAAAGGATAAACAGATGGGTTTTTATTTTAAGAAAGACAGTTGTATCTGATTTTTCTTTCATGGTTTGCACTTTCTGTGTCTTAAGAAGGCAAATCTCAGAAGACTACAATATTATATGATACCATTTATACAAAATTCTAAACCATGCAAAAACTAAACAGTCTATTGCTGAAGGATACATAAAAAGTAGTAAAACTATATATTTTTAGAAAGTAGGGGAATAACTAACACAAAATTCTTATCCCCCAGTTACCACTGGGGGATAAGAAAGCCCCTTTGAGAGCTTTGTGAGATACCTTATGGTATTCGTGCAGTTCTGTTTCTTCAATGAGTGGTGAGTCTATAGATTTTTTAAAACTCTTTATTCCCTAAATATATATTATATATGTTTTTTGTATGTAGGAGGTATTTCATAATAAAGTCATTTAATAAAAGGATAATTATTATTTTTTGACTTAGAAAGTTTGGTACTTTAAATTTATACTCTGGTTTACTTACATTGGTTATTCCATTGAAATATTGCTGGAGGGCCATTCCAGATTTGAAATGTGTATAATTCACACATAATTGTGAAATTACAGGCAGGCGATAATGAGCTTTAACCAAAGTGCCCAAAAAAAGAGCTTAAAGAGACTTTGTAATGAAAGTGTAAAATCTGTTAGTTCATTAATGTGTTAATCATTCCTGCTGGAAGAGTTTAACTGATTTTTAGCCAATTATTGTCTCTGAAATTATTCCTAAGGGATATCTGTGTTTAGTTTTCACTGACTTCTAAAAAATCCAATAAGGCTCTGAAGTAAATAAACACTTTGAATGAAGAGACAAGTTGCATTGTATATTTCAACATGTATCTTTTAAATCAGGGTAATTAAAACACAATAGTCTACCAAAGCTTCAGTTTAATGCTTATGCAAATAAACTTTTTTATGTTTAGGCCAAATCTGAAATAGGATCCAGTATGTCTGAAATATTGCTGTGAGTATGAAATATCTTAAACTATTTTTAAATGAATTCTTTATTAGTTCCTTTAAATGATTTTAGGGATTTCTGAGTTTATCTCTTTGTGAAGCAGTACCTCTGAGATGTAGTTTTCACCTCTGTGGTTAACAGTTTTTGTGTATAATGACAGATATTCCAGCATTTCCTTCAATAAGATAAAGCTTAAAATGAGCAATAAATAAAACAGTAAATAAGACTATTAGGAGACTAAATAGAATATATAAAATGAAAATGTTTCAACTTTCAGTTGTATACAAAATTACCCAATGTATTGTTGCTTTAGAAATAACTTTTTCTTTGTTTATATCTTCTTTCTTTTGGAGACATTTTAGAACATTTTATTTAGCACAGTTTGAACAGTTATTTTCTTGTTATTTTGGTTTGAGCTATATTCATTTAATTCTTCAAACATTAATTTATTTAATGTTTTTTAAGACTTCCTTTAAGCTCTCCATAGGCTCAATTTTGACTTGCATATTTTTAAACATCCAGCCTTATTAGAACCAGCTTAAGCAAATATATTTTCATTTATTATCTATTAGAGTTCTTTGAAAAATCGGTTTATATTTGCTTTAAAACCTATACAAAGCTGGGATGAAGTGAGAGAGTAACATTGACATATATACACTACCAAATGTAAAATAGATAGCTAGTGGGAAGCAGCTGCATAGCACAGGGAGATCAGCTCGGTGCTTTGTGACCACCTAGAGGAGTAGGATAGGGAGGGTGGGAGGGAGACACAAGAGGGAGGGGACATGGGGATATATGTATACATATAGTTGATTCACTTTGTTATACAGAAGAAACTAACACACCATTGTAAAGCAATTATACTCCAATAAAGATGTTTTAAAAAAAACTATATAGATTAAGACAACTTGAAAAATATACATACCAGTTCTGTAATATTCTTACAATATTTTCAATATAAAATTAGGAATGAATAGGTTTCTCTGACACTAAAGTGATCTCCTAACTATTAATATGGAATTCACAGGACTACTTGAAAACTATTTTTTAAATATGGGGAAAATATTTCAAATCTATATGTGAGGTAGTTCACAGGTTCTCACGATTTCTGTCTTGTTCATTTGCTAGCTTGCTTGCTTCCTTCCATACTTCCTTCTTTTCTTTTTAAATTACTTTCTTTTTACTCCAAGAAATGATAGATAATTATTACAGAAAATTTAGCAAATACAGGTAAGCAAACCAAGAAATTAAAATTACTGTAATTCCAACATGCAGAGATAACCACTGTTCTTAATCCATTAACATTTTTGTCTATATCCTTCCAATATTTTTAATATTTTTGCTTGTTTTTAAAAATATAATCATAATGTATACTTTGTTTTGTTAGCCTGCTGTTTTTCATTTAATACTATACCTTGAAAATATTTCCCTGCCACCAATTATTCTTATATAACCTTTTGAGGTTCTTACAGTTGACTTTAAATATTTCTTTTTATGTCTGACAGAGACTTTTGTGGCTCCTTTTTCTTTTCTGTTGGGAAGAAGGTAGCAAGAAGCTCAGTTCCCCTTTTAAAGATAAAGACAACTTTATCAGTGTCTCTGGGCTTCTCCTTTGTTCTGCTTTTCTCCATGCCAAGACTCCCTGCCTGCTTTTTTCTACCTACCTTCCAAAGTTGTTATCATATTCAGGATCACTAGTATATTTTGTCTTAACAATCCCACATGAACTCCAGAGAAGCCTCAAGACTAATCCTAGACCATACATCTAACTTTCATTAGTTGCACATAAAAGTCATTTATTGGGGAACTTAAAGGCCTCCTTTACATTGAAATAATAGCAGTTAGGTCATATACTTAGAAAAAAAGACTTGACAAGAGTGATGACCACTCACACCGACACTATTTGCTCAAACAAAATCATAATATGGTATGGGGGCATAATCCTAGCACTCTCTGAATGAGTGAGAGAATTTCTAGTCTTTAATTATTTCAGGTGGACAAGAGTATTGAGAAAGGCAACTCATAATTAACTTACTAGAAAATCCTTCAACATGATGGAACCTAATCATCTACTCTTTTCCAGTCAAGCAAATTACATTCTTTCTCCATGCATATCTTTAAATTGCAATCCTGTTGAATTGCATACTGGAAATTATTGAATCTAACCCTAGGCAGTGACCATGTTTTAGAGCTTACATTTAAGCAACCGATCTCCAAGAATAAATTTTGAGACTGACTTCATTCCTTTTGAAGAATGGTTTGAAATGGGCCTCATGCTGGAATCAATTTTTCAAGTGTATTTGAAAATGAGTAAGGATATCTTCTCATAGTAGATAAGTTTCCATTAGTAAAATACACATTGTGTGGTTTCCATAATTATGGCATCACATTTTCAACAGTAAAATTGCCAGTAGGGAGAAGAAAGTTCTTTGAGATAGAGTATAGAGTCATTTCTTTTTAAAGAATTGGAGACTGCTAGAGCTGTTTGAGAACTCAGATAACACTTAGAACATGCTTATTAGTTAATGAAAGAATTTAGATTAATTGTAGGGGAAAAATACATTTCTTGGAGATTGCTTAAACATTTTTTGAACCAAATAGTATAGAAAACAAGGAAACCTTTTACGGAAGAAGATAACCTAGAAAAGGGTGGTTAGAGATCACTTCTCTTCCCTTTTTTCTTCGTGATTGGATCTCCAGAAAATTATTTGAATTGTTTTATTTTCAGTTTCACACGACTTCTTATCAAACTAATCTAGGATACAAATTGGTTTATAATATCAGTATAGTATACCAATATCAAAAATACTGAATAATTATTTGTTCTTATCTCAGGTCAAATTGTGTAAGTTGTTAACCAAATGTTACAACTGGAAAATACCTTAGACTGTTTAACTCTTTCTTGTGGTACTTTTTCTCCCAAATTTAAAAGAATACAAAATAATTTTAAAATCTGACTCAAAGCCTTAAAATTATTCAGTGCATATTCAGATATGGTCTATAAAGAATGCTTTATTTGGAACTAACAAATTTGTTTTTTGCCAACAATAAATTAGATTGTCTCTTACAGTTCTCAGGTGACAAATATGAGGACCCAACTCTCACTCAACATTCAAGCCCTTGCAGTTTGGGCAAATATATGTTTAGTAAGAAAGTGAGTAAAGTAATTCCTTTTTCCATTATTTTTCCCATGTTCATTAATTGAATTAATATATTCAATATGTCATTATAGAACATTGCCAGTAGTATTTTATATTCCAAATAAATGACTCTAACCAGTTCTATTAAGGCAAATATGTATTGCTTTTTTGCTAGGTTTTTTTTCTAATTATAAATGAATGACTTTGCAACATTGAACAGTATATTATAATCTAACTAGGTAGGCCATCTGATATCTTAAACCTCTGGTTTGATCTCTTACTATCCCATAGCCAATTATTGTTGCTTTGCAAAAGAGGCAAACAATTATTTAAACTCCCCTGAAGAAAAAAGTAACCTCCAATGATAAAAGGAAACCTAAAAAAATATAGCACTATTAACCTCCATTAATTTCTTATTCATTTACTTTCTAGCCTGTTGAGTATATTTTATGTAAATATATATTTGTATATACATTTATAGTTTTATTTCCTTAACATTATATTTTGAGCTTTTTCCCATACCATAAGAGATACTTAGAATCATTTAAATTTCTGTATAATATTCCATACTATAACCTAGGACAATTAATTTAAATGTTCTCCTATTTGAGGGTCTTAGATTGCTTCCACTTTTCCCACTATTATAAGTAATACCAAAGCATTGTTGTGGATTAATTCTTATCCACATTTCTGGTTCTTGCTTAAAAATTTATGCCCACATGTCAAATTACTGGGTCAATGAATGTGAATATTTTCTTTAAGGCTCTTGATATATATTATCAAATTAACTTTTCTTGAACATTGTACTAACATATATTCTCATACAACTGCATTCTCACCAGCACTGAGATTTGTCATTTTTAAATCTTTATTATTTTGATGCATGAAATTACTCTCTTGTTTTGCATATGTTTAATTACATCTTAAATTTAACAAGATTAGTAATTTATATTTCTTCTGCAGATTTTAACTTCATATCTTTTGCTGCATAGTTCCAAATCATGCTGTCGACAATATGTAGTGCAGTGTATGGTTTATTACTATGCTTTGGTTATCTATTCCAACTCATATTTTTAAACCTAAGATCTTTCTTTTTTCCTACTTAAAAATGGAAAGTTTTTTAGTTCCAAATATTTTTTTCATAGTTTAAAACTATGTAATATTATTATTGATATTCGTGTCACATAAATAATTTTGGACATATTTTAATTTTTTTATAGGGACAGACAGAACTCATCATTAGTATGGCTTTTTACTGGAATGTTTTGCATTTATTCATTGTTCTTTGCTTGGAGGGCAAATTTAGATATTTCAAAACCACTTTTCATGGGTGTGGTAAGTTTTACTTTGATATATCCTTTGACCAGAAAGTTAGTGAAGAATGTACAAATTTGTCTTTCATGAATCTTGCAGAAGAGCAAGTTATCTCAGAAATAGTTAAAATTGTATATACATTATTATAAATCAAAATTTAAATTATTGAACCAGTAAGGCTAAGCCTTCTTTTTTTTGGCGGGGGCGGGGGGCGGCGGGAAGCATTGTTTAGTTAACACAATAGTTAAACAGAAAAATAAATGTAAGGTAGATTTCAGTGAGTCATTTTATATGTGTGCTTGCAGATATAGGTACTACTGCATTTCTCCTGGGATTTTTTTTTAAAAATAGCAAAGAAATATGGGTTGTAATTAGGGGCTCTACCAACACATTCCCTTATTTCTTACCTCACCAGTCCAAGCCTGTGCAAAAGAGCAAGTATATTTCTGTTTTTCCCTGACTACCATATCTGAGATTAGAGTATTTCTTCTCCTTACAGAAGAAACTATATAAATGTAGATAGCTCTTTTTTTAACAGCTGAAACAGTTTGTGTGTGTGTGTGTGTGTGTGTGTGTGTGTGTGTGTTCAAGAGGCCCGATGAATAATACCTTACTTGAGCACTTGAGTTCTGAATCAGTTGAGAACACAATAAACCAGTACATTGGGTGGGAGAATCACCTTTGTTACCCATAATGCTGAGATTGGAGAATGTGGTTAATATCTGTGGGGAAGGGAGTCTCCTCACCCTGCATCCCTGAATGGGCTAGTCACAGGCAGTGCTGCACAGGGCAGGCCTCTCCCCTCCCCAGCTCACCGCACCCCAGAGTCTGCACCTGGACAAGTACTTCCTGTGGGCGTCTCACTTCCAAGAGGAAGAGAGAGGAAAGAGGAGGGCTATGCAGGCCCAGTCCCAGCTCCCAAACTCCCCAGTCAGCTCAGTCCCTACAGTCCTTCAGGAAGAAATAAGTGAGGGTAGAGAGAGGCCAGGAGTGTTATACTAATGGAGCTTCTCTACATGGAAGGAACATCAGGAGTTAAGCAAAAGCATTTCTCCACCTCTTCTGCTTTGCATGTTAGAATAAAGAGTTCAAGATGAAGTTTGTAGTATAGAAAAGAATGTGTGGATCCAAAAAGGGATATCCAAACGTCAAACAGGGAAGGAGGAATTCTTGAAAAATGAAAAATAAAGTGACATGGAGTTAGGTTGGAGAAGTCAGTTAAGAATACCTAAATGACACAGGCATAAGCAACTAGATACATGCAATATATTTTAAAAATATATAAATACCTGATTGGTTGCATGAACCAGTCAACTGGACACACTGTTTGCATGCCTCTTTCACAGGTGGAACGATTCTGGATGCAGAGCAATGCAGTAGTGGCTGTCCTCGCTGGCATCGGTTTGGCTGCACTTGTTTCTGAGAGTAACCGAGTACTGAACACCAATGGGCTTCAGTGTCTGGAATGGCTTTCAGCGATTCTTTTTGTAATTTACCAAATATATTCTAATTATAGGTAACACATGGTTATTTTTATGAAAAGTAGCATTCAAGCCAGAGGCATTTGGATATTTAGATTCTAGGGGCTTGTCTTATTTTTACCTTCCACTAGTTTTCAAAGTGAGACAGCTTGGTCTGAATGCAGTGGTTCTTAAACTTTTGAACAAGAATCTCATCATGAGTGATGTGTAGTTTCAGGCCATTGCAAACAAGGTTTTGGGTGGTGCATGTAAACACTCTGTATATTTTCCACTAAGGAATCCTAGAGATACTTTGTAGAATCTGGAGTGTACGTAAAATTCCATGATCTAAAATACCACTTAGATGGAGACTAAAGACATTTGGGGTTTTTTTGTATGCCCTAAAATAATTCACTTTATGCTTCAAAGATTTATCTTTTGAGTAATCCTTGGCCCTTATCTAGTACTCTCTGTAGTAATGTATATTAAGTATTTTAAATAATCAAAGTTCTAGAAGTTTCTTAACCCTTATGCATTATTAGTATTATATGTGTTTTTCAAAATCTGCTTAATAACCATTATAATGAAAACTTCAGTCTAACATAAAAGATGTAGAAGTTTAGATGATAGTTCATTTATTTGCAGCAGTATTGAGTAAACATTACAGAAGTGGAAGAGTCCACTGGAGTTTTGTTACACTGAGATTTGATTAGTACTTTAAAAGGTTACATTCTCCCTTTCAACTTAACTTGAAAAACTGATGTTCTTTATAATACTGAGGAAGAGCCCGTGTTAGGAAGGCTGTGTCACCAGGAGGCCTTGTGGGAAGGGGATGCAGGTCCCAGATACAACTCCAAGCTCAAGAAGGGTTTGCCGAGCCCATAGTGTGTTTCCCACCCTTTTTTTAAAAAAAAAAAACCTTAACTATTTATTTATTTATTTATTTTTGGCTGCACTGGGTCTTCGTTGCTGTGCACAGGCTTTCTCTAGTTATGGAGAGGGGGGCTCCTCTTCATTGTGGTGCGGGGGCTTCTCATTGCGGTGCCTTCTCTTGTTGCGGAGCACCGGCTCTAGAGCGCAGGGTCAGTAGCTGTGGCTCGCGGGCTCTAGGCGCGCGGGCTTCAGTAGTTGTGGCACATGGGCTTAGTTGCTCCGCGTCATGTGGGATCTTCCCCGAGCAGGGCTCGAACCCGTGTCCCCTGCATTAGCAGGCGGATTCTTAACCACTGTGCCACCAGGGAAGTTCCACTCACCCTTTTTTATCCCAGTCTTCTCGTGGCTCAGGTCTTTAGTAAGGCAATTCCAGTTCCACGCCAGGGATGCCTGCACAGACTGGGTGGTTTGGTTTGGTTTTGATTCTTTTTTTACCCCAGGTGAATGGAATAGACAGCAACTTTCCTGGGTGGCAAAATGTGAGGCGTCGCCCTGCAATGTAGGGAATCACAGTAGAAAATGGTTGCATCAGTTACAAAGGCAAGGATAATATTTTGTTCCTGGAAGTATTCATTTGCTTTGTGATGCTAACCCAGTGATTCAACTTTAGGCTGTGTTTTTCAGTACCATTACATGTAATGGACCTGATAATAACAGGAAGGACATTGCTTGTTCTGTTTTTCGATGCTTTTCCTTTCTTGTATTCTTTTTCTTTTTTCATGGAAAGCTCTCAGAATTCATGCCAGTTTTTTCTTTGAAGTTAGAAAGTCCACTTCATCATTGAAAAGAATTGTACTGCTATTGTTGGCAATGGCAAATAATGCCTGGAGAGAAGTAAACATCTCAACAAATTATTCCTTCCCTTCTTTCTCATTGGTCTCATTCTCTAGTGATTTCTCAGTCCTAGAAGGGAGAGAGGAACACAGGGAGTCTTTGGTCCAGGGAAGTGGTGGAAAGGATCAACCTCTGTGTGCAAGAGAGTCAGACAAACGTGCAAATTTATGCCAGAAACTGGCAGATTTCCTTTTGCATTTCTGAAAATTCCTTTGAGCTAAATGGAATTAACATGAAATTACCTTTAACTCCAAGTGGAATCAGAAACCTTACTTCTTTTTAGTGAAATTGGATATGCTTTTAGGGAAAAAAAGTACTTATTATTGACCACTAACTGATTCCCTTTTTTTATGGAAATGATAATGAATTCCAGAAGTAAAGCAGTATGCTGATTATTTTCAATTGCACAATTAGTTCCTTCTTTTTTTTTTCCCAGTTAATAGTGTTCCCTTTTCAAATATATGCATCCTCTTAGAAGATATGTTAGAATATTTTAAAGCACTAAATGTAGATTGTGTGATGGGAAACGAATGGAGCAGGAAATAAGGCCAGTCTTATTAAAACTAAAACAATGTGTTGCTATTTTAATATTTTGTAATCCTTTTATTTAGCATTTGTGACCAAAGGACCAACTATGTGATCGATAAGTTTGCAAAGAATCTTCTAGCCTCTATGCCTCATGATGCAATTATCTTACTCAGAGGAGATCTGCCAGGGAATTCTCTCCGTTACATGCATTATTGTGAGGGACTGAGGCCAGATATTTCATTAGTGGATCAGGAAGTAAGTATATGAAAGATACACTTAGAATATAGTAGTAGCGATCGTTTTAAAACATATGTTTTTTAAAGAACTATTTTTTTTAAACATTGAGTGGGTAGTTTCTATGATCACTCTTAGGTAAAATATATATCACATTCTTTTCTTTATTTTAACTAATAGGAAAAGTCATGGGTTGCTTCTTTCCTTTTTAAACTGAATGTTCTAAGAATTAATGTGTTTCATATTAGATTCAAACAGCATCCTAGGTCTCTAGTTCACATGACAGACCATGAAAATGTTGTGTTGTAAATTTATTTTTAAATTGTTCTTTTACATCCAGCCAACTCAACCATTCAAATTAACACTTCCCAGTGATCCAGGGATTAAAATAAATTAGGTTGACTATAAAATAAGTCATACTGCAGGTTGGTATACATTTCATGCAAAATAGAAATTATTAACCACAATTCTGCTATAGAATTTACTTGTAAATTTTGTTGATCTTATGACAAAAGTATTTTTGGAGCGGACTTGTGAAAATTTCAAGGTCTATTAAAACAATCTTCTTGAACTGAAAAAAATATATGTAAACTACAGGATTTATTGTTTAAGCCATAAATAGTTAAAGGGAACAAATCTTTCTCTGGTGTTTTTAGAACGGTTGTCAGGAAATGAGAAATTCTTAACCTTGAAAAACTACATTTAGTTTGATTGAGCAAACTATTAGGCACAATACTTACTTAATAAATTTCATTCAATTAATGAATAATTAAAATTTTTTGAGAACACTATAAACAGATTTGCAAATATAGGGAAATTTGAAAATTACACATATTTTTAGAAGGAGTTTGCATTTATATCATGTACACAAATGATTAATTTGATCTTCAGTCTAGCATCTGACAAAAGCTAGATCATTTGTTGAAAATACGGTATCATACTATGATTTTAAATACTATTTGGGATGACAGCTACTATGATTGAGAAGCTTGGATTTCAAAGTTAATTAGACCCAAATTCAAGTCCTCATCCTCTCACTTCCTGGATGTGTGACTTGGGTCTATTGATTTTTCCTCTCAGAGCTTCTGTTTCCTTATCTATAAAATGGAAATGATCATTAGATAAGTAAGTTAGGATGCTTCTGAATGTAAGGAACAAAATCCCTGACTAAGAGTAGCTTAAACTCTGGAGGTTTTTTTTTTGTTTTTTTGCTGTACGCGGGCCTCTCACGTGTGGGATCCTCCGGGGCGGGGGCACGAACCCGTGTCCCCTGCATCGGCAGGCAGACTCTCAACCACTGCGCCACCAGGGAAGCCCAACTATGGAGTTTTTAATCTCACAAGACAAGTAATCTGGAGAGAGGAGGTTTTAGGATTGATAATACAAGCAGTTCCATGATGACAGTGTTCTGCGGCAGCTTTTCTGCAGGTCTCTTGAACCGATGGATGCCTGGTTCCAGACATCACAAGCCAAGTGCTTCTTCTGGGGTCTCTCTCTCTCTCTCTCTCTCTCTCTCTCTGTATTGGGAGTAACATGTACCCCAGATGCCCCCAGCAGACCTCTACTTGGGCCCCACTAACCAGTATTGGGTCACATGACCACTCCTAAACTACTCACTAGCAAAGGAGAATGACTAGAACTACCTGATTAAAACCAGGATTGTGTTAGTTGGAAAGGATTGGCTGTTGAGTGGGCAATCAACAGTATCTGATATAATTTAATTATTCTCACATAATAAGGTTATTATGAGAATTAAATTAGAAAGAGTAAGGCCATAGCACACAGTGGGTATTTAATTAATGTTACTATACCCAAGAACTGAAACTATTGGGTAATAAACTCTAATTCAATAAGTATTTTTTGAGTATTTACAATGTACACTTAGATTAAAATTAATTTGTCACTTCTAGTTAAATGACTTGTATAGACAAGTAAAACATAAGCATAATTGCTCAAACGATGATATCCAAACTTAGTGAAGCTTTGAAGGTGTAAATAGGAGTCTTTTCTTTAAAAAAAAAAGAAATCTGTACATATAAAAGTATAAAATGAAGTATATATTAAGTATAGAATTAAGAAAAAAAATTGATACTAATGATTTATTTTAATCAAAAGAATATGTAATTAATTTGGAGCTACTAATAAATTCAGATAATTTAGCCAAAGGGTTTTTAATTTCGAGGCCTAGGTTATCATATAATTGAGCTTCTCAAGGGCAGGGATTATATCTTCTTCATTATAGGTGAGCAATACTTGTTTTTTGAATGACTGAATGAAAGAACAGAGTAATGACATGTCTCTGTATTTTGCTTAGGTTGTCTAGTCTGGCCATCAGAAAGACATTTCAGGTCCAGCAAACATAGTTTGGGAAGTATTCTATGCCAGGCAATGTGATAGGTGCAGAGGCAGTGAGATGAAAACAGCCCCTTTCATGTAGGAGCTTGCAGTCTAGTGAGGAATAGGCTAAGAGCTATAACTGAGGTAGGTACAAAGTGCTGTAGGAGCATGGGGCCTGGGGAGGGCATCGGAGAGGCAGTGGTGTTTAAGCCGGTTCCAAAAGCTCGGTACTCTCTCTAGGCATGAGAGCGGGAGGTCATTCTGGGTAGTCTGGCAAATGCATGGAGGTAAGTGAAACTAGGTGCTGATTTTATTGATGGCTGATAGTTATAATTTAAGGCATGAAACCTAAGGTCTAAGGCATTAGAAGAAGAGTCAGTGCCACATACCTCAGTGCATTTGTATGTACTTTTCAACTGTTTATATTTAATGAGTACCTCCACATTTTAGAACCTTTTCACTGTCCTTGATAAACTTGATTCTTTTTAAAGAAACATATTAGGGGCTTCCTTGGTGGCGCAGTGGTTGAGAATCCACTTGCCGATGCAGGGGACACGGGTTCGTGCCCCGGTCCGGAAACATCCCACATGCCACAGAGCGGCTGGGCCCGTGAGCCATGGCCACTGAACACGGGTTCGTGCCCCGGTCCGGAAACATCCCACATGCCACGGAGCGGCTGGGCCCGTGAGCCATGGCCACTGAGCCTGCGCGTCCGGAGCCTGTACTCTGCAACAGGAGAGGCCACAACAGTGAGAGGCCTGCGTACGACAAAAAAAAAAAAAAAAAAAAAAGCAAGAAACATATTAAAAGCATGATATCATATTTTATCTTTCTGGCAGATGATGACTTACGAGTGGTATTTACCCAAGATGGCAAAGCATTTACCAGGCGTCAAATTTCCTGGGAACCGGTGGAATCCTGTGGAAGGAATATTACCTAGTGGAATGGTCACATTTAATCTTTATCATTTTCTTGAAGTAAATAAACTGTAAGCACTCTTTTCATATAATAGCTTTTCTAAAATCTTAAGCTTTTCTAAAATTGTTTATGTAGCAGCTGTGCTTCATCCAAAAGACCAATTTTCTACACCTATTTCCCTGTCACCGGTGAGATTATCTCTGTAATTAAATTGAATATCTGTGCATAAATGAGGCCAGGCAGAAATAAATGTTATTGTTCTGGGTAAAAGAAAAATAAAGACAGATTAGCAAGAATAGCAAATAAGATCTTAGTACAATTCAGAGAAATTGGAGATGTGCCTGCCTACTTGAAATCATTGCAGGTAGATCGCAAGCAATTATAGTTTCCCCCTGATCAACACCATGGCCCCCTTTTAAGTTTAATGCAAATGTTTTCCAGGAATAATCACTATATAAAAATAGCTTAAGGATTTTTTTTCTAAAGGATAAGGCATTTTTATAAATTAGAAAAACACCTACAGTTATACTGGCTGAGATAACATGAGAATTGTGAATTCTATACTTGAGAACATAAAATTATTCATAGTTAAGGTCAAGAGTAAATAACTCCTTCAGTGGTAGAGTGTTGAAGATTTTTCCTGTCGGTGAAATGCTTGGGATTGTCCAGAGCGTGAAGAAGAAAACTTATTTCATAATTTCTATTCTCTTATAAAGGGAACTTCAGAAATTCTTTGTAAAAGTTAAACTATCCCTTACCAAGAACCTAATGATGTGGTACTTTCGGTGTTCAGAGTCTGAAGTTTACTTTGGCTCATGAAGTAATATGAAGGTGATAGATATAAATGTGCTGTGAGAGTAATATTTAATTGTTCTATTGTGGAATAAAATGTTAACAATTAACATCTCCAAATCAGCATTTTTTGGTGAATTTTATTTAATTCAACCTTATAAACATTAATTGAACCTACTATGTACCAGTTTGTATTAGGCAATAAAGTGAGACAGTTCCAGATTTAAGTAAGACTACAATCTAGTTGTATCTATACACAGATATGAATACAATTGGCCATAATATGATGGCATAAGCTCTATACTAACAAAGCCTTGTAAAGTGTGAGACACAGTAAATGTTCAATGTGTGTTTACTAAATAGATGATTTAATTGACAGTATAAGCCAAGTGTTCTGGGAGCATGGATGAGGAAGCAATTAATTCTTCCCAGGGGCATTCATGCAGTATTTATTTAATAAATATTGGGTATTCAAAATGTCCCAAGACCTATACTAGCTGCAGATGCATGGGTGTGATCTCTGCTGTTGCAGTCTTTCAGAGAGGTGTCAAGTGGTACCTTAAACATGAAACAGGTAAGTTATAGTTATCAGCTGGCAAGCATGATAATAGTGGTATGGATAAAATGTTGGAGACTTAAAGGCTAAGTAAGAATTTGCCAAGTGGGTAGGAACAATTAGGATACAGAACACATCCATGACTCCAGAAACTCCCTTTTACTGTCCTGTGTCATCATACTGTCCCCGAAGCCCTAACCCGCACAACCACTGATCTATTCTCTGTTCCTATAGTTTTAACTTTTCCAGAATGTCATATAAATGGACTCATAAAGTATGTGACTTTTTTTTTTTTTTTTTTTAAGTATGTGACTTTTTGACATCAGCATATTTCACTTAGCATAATGCCTTGGAGATCCATACAGGTTATTGTTGTATATCAATAGTTTATTCCTTTTCCTTACTGAGTAGTATTCCATTGTATGGATGTACTACAGTTTATCCATCTACCTGTTGAAGGACATTTGGGTTGTTTCCAGTTTGGGGCATTTGTGAATAGAGCTTCTATAAACATTCATGTACACGTTTGTGTGTAAATATGTTTTCATACCTAGGAGTGGGATTACTGGATTGTTTGTTTTTTTTACTATTGAGTTGTGAGAGTTCTGTGTATATTCTAGATTCAAATCCTTTGTCAAATATGTGATTCATAAATATTTTCTCCCAGTCTTTTTGTTCTCTTCAAAGTGTCTTTTGCAGATAAAAGTTTCTTTATTTTGATGAAATCCAGTTATCATTTTTTTCTTTTATGGATCATACTTTTTGATCTCATATCTAAGAACTCTTTGCCTAATACCAGGTCACAAAGATTCTCTCATGTTTTCTTCTAAGAGTTTTATAGTTTTATGTTTTACATTTCAGATCAATGGTCCCTTCTGAGTTAATTTTTGCAAGGGTGTTGCTTAGAACAAAGGTCTTTTTTTGCATATGAATATCATTTGTTGAAAACATTATTCTTTCTTCATTGAATTGCATTTGTACCTTTTTCTATATTTACAAAAAAAATCCTTCTGGGTTTTTGGTTGGTTTTAATTTGATTAGTGTTTTCATGGTATTTCTCTTTTTATCCTTTTGCTTTTAACCACCTATGTCACGTTTAAAGTGGGTTTCTTGTAGACAGTACATATTTGGCTCTTGTTTTATTATCCATTCTGACAGTGTCTGTGTTTTCATTGTGTATTCAGATCATTTGCATTTCATGTAAATATTGATATGTTTTAGATGTACATCTATCATTTTATTATTTGTTTTCTGTTTGTTTCTCTGTTTTTCATTCCACTGTTTCCCTTCCTGCTTTCTTTGGGATACTTTGATTTTTTCTAGTATTCCATGTTAAATTATTTTTACTATGTCTCTTGGTAAATTTTTTCAGTGGTTGCTCTTGGAATTACACTAAACAGACATATTTAACTTTTTACAGTCTACTTACTACTTCAAGTGAACTATAGAAACCTTAGTAGCATATAAGTTCCTTTAACCTCCCCACTTTTGATTGAGTTGTCAAACATATTAGACATGTGATAATTTTTGTTTTCCACCATCATACATATATTTTTAAATCTAAGAGAAAAGATAATCTAAAATATTTGTCCACATATTTACCAGATCTGTTGCTCTTCCTGCAATCCTGATATTCCAGGCTTCCCTCTTGTATCATTTCTCTTCATCTGAAATTAGTCCTTTAGCATTTCTTTTAGAGCAAGACTGTTAGCAGTGAATTCTCTTAGTTTTCCTGTATCTGAAAATGTCTTTATTTCACCTTCATTTTTGAAGGATATTTCTGGATATGGAATTCTGGCTTGATAGTTCTTTTTTTTTTCCCCACCACTTTAACAATGTTATTTTATATCCTTTTGACATGCGTGGTTTCTGATGAGAAATCTGCAGTTATTCAAATCATTGTTTCCCTTGTGTGAAATGTGTTGTTTTTCTCTGGCTGTTTTCAAGATTTTTTATTTGTCTTTAGTTTTCAGCAGTTTGATTATGATGTATCTGGGCATGAATTTCTTTGAGTTTAACCTACTTGGGATTTACTGAGTGTCTCGAATCTGAAAGATTATGTCTTTCACAAAATTTGGAAGCTTCCTGACATTATTTCTTTAAGTACTTTTTCTGCCCCACCTTCTTTCTCTTCTCCTTCTGGGATTCTGATGACACCAGTGTTAGACCTTTTGATATTGTCCCACAGGTGCCTAAACTCTGTACATTTTTCTCAATATTTTTTCTCTTTGTTTAAATTGTATAATTTCTCTTGATCTGTCTTCAAGTTCACCCAGTGGAGGAGTAATAGGAATTTGCTCCCAACCTTTGGAACCACAGCTCCTCTGATTAGTGAGAAGTGTTCCCCTTCGTCAGAGCTATAGGGACCTGCCCAGCCACCACTGCTGTAACTGTGCTGCTGCTGGCACAGTATTGCCCGGTGCCCAGGGAAGGAAAGAAGGGGAAACATCCTGGGGATTTCCTCTGCTCTCCACAGTCCATACAAGTTCCTTTTCCTGCCCTTTGGGCTAGGAAAAAGGGGGGGGGCTAGTCTTGGAGTTCTTTCTGTCCTTACTTGGTATGTACTTTTGGGTTTCAGGCTTCCTTTGAGTCCAGGCCAGGTAATCCTGGAAGGGGAAAAGGGATAAACTCACTGCGGATTTTGTGGAACTTAGAATTCTGCTTTCTTCCTTCAATCTTCTTTCTACCATTTACTTTTCAGAGTCTTCAGATAGTTGTTCCAGGTCTTCTGTTCAGAAATTATAGTTGTGTGCAGTGAGAGAGACAGAATAGAATATGATGACTCCATCTTCCCTAGAACCAGAACTCTATTATGTTTTACTTTATGTCAGATATCTCATTTAATCTTAAACAGCTGTGAAAGATAGTTCATACCAATTTCACTGATGAGACCAGACACAGGTAATTAAGTAATTTCCCCAAAATCATAGAGGTAATACATGGTGGAAAAAATCCAAAATCTAAGCCAGAAGTGTCTTGTTTCAAAGTTCATGAAGTTTTTACTTTCAAGTAATTGCTCCTAATATGCTCCTTTTTTTTTCTACTTGGTAATAACTGTTAAGATATACACCAAAAATTGGAATAGAACCAGTCAATTATAATGTTTTTGAGCCAAGCTTATTTAAACCATTTCTATTACTAATTTTTGCAGGATTTGAAGATCCTAATAGTTAGTCAAATCTAATTAATTTTATTCAGCAAATATTGTTTATTAGCTATGCATCATGCTATGTGGGATTTAGAATTAATTCAGAGATAGCCTATCCTCAGGATGCTTCTGGGCTTCTCAGAAATATTTATAAATGTAGATAACAAGTTCAATAAAATAATGTTAAAAGAGATTAAATATAAAATGCAATGGAAATTTGAGGAAGGAGAGATTAGTAGTAGTAGTAGTACTATTACTACTACTATGAAGACATATTTCCACCTATAAAATTTTAAAGGTATCAAATAATATGTATATTTACACATGAGACAGAACCACAGAAGCGTTCCTTGTAACAGTGCTTATCCCCAAGTGATTTCTTACAATGTCACAAACAGGTAGTTTTATCATTTATGTCTGTGTGCTTCGCCTCAACCTCCCAAACAGCATTTTTTACACTAATATCAATGTACATTTTTTTATTTTTAAAATTTATTTATTTATTTTTGGCTGCATTGGGTCTTTGTTGCTGTGCACGGGCTTTCTCTAGTTCCGGCGAGCAGAGGCCACTCTTTGTGGTGGTGCACAGGCTTCTCATTGCGGTGGCTTCTCTTGTTGCAGAGCACATGCTCTAGGTGCATGGGCTTCAGTAGTTGTGGCATGTGAGCTCAGTAGTTATGGCTCACGGGCTCTAGAGCGCAGGCTCAGTAGTGGTGGCGCACGGGCTTAGTTGCTCCGTGGCATGTGGGATCTTCCCGGACTAGGGATCGAACCTGTGTTCCCTACATTGGCAGGTGGATTCCCAACCACTGCACCACCAGGGAAGTCCCTCAATGTAAATTTAAAACAATCTATTTGGGAGAGATTGAAATAAACCAAAGTGTTCACAAATGGTTTATTGGTAACCAAGGTTTAAAGAGTCAGAAATGACCCTTCATGAGTTATACTTTAACATTTAGAACTTCAAGTTAAAAATGCATATTTTTCTGTTTTCAATAGAAAAGAAACATTTGTTTGCATAGGAATTCATGAAGGCGACCCAACCTGGAAAAAGAACTATTCACTTTGGCCGTGGGGTTCTTGTGACAAATTAGTTTCTTCGGAGATCGTATTCAACCCTGAGGAGTGGATTAAACTTACAAGAAACATCTATAACTGGACTGAAGACTATGGAAGGTATGGAGAGCAGTTGTGTTTTTCATCAGTGTATAGCCATTTTGTGTGCCTAAAAAACTTACTAACAGACTCTAGGTCCATCCACCTCAAAAAAAAAAAAAAAAAAAAAAAAAGAAAACTTACTAAATTTTGAGATGCCTTTTAATTATTTGATATATTTTGTGTTGTTTTATTAGTATTTAATATTGTTATTTGCTGCCCACAGAGTATTGTAATAGAGAAAGAGAACATGTATTTCTTGTCCTCAGGCTTGGAGATGGAGGAAGGGCGGCGGTGGTTGACTGGGCACCACAGTAGTTAAACATGTGCCACCGTCCACCTCCAGCTATTGTAATGCTACACGGTCCACCACCCTGTAGCTTAGACCCTAAAAGTGGAAGAGATTTATTAACTGCAACAGAGCTTTAAAAGGCGCTCACTCTGTTGCCCATGATAGTTTCCACCTGCATAAACTCATTTTTTTTTTTTCTTCAAGAATGGCAGATCACTTCTCTGTAGGGAAGACTGGGATTTGAGTAACTTTTTCTTCAGTTGTTTGTCTTCAGCCTTGGTCTGTCGTTGTGCGCCTGATTAGTCTTCCTGGAAGCATTTCTACCTAGACTTGACTCTCTCCCATATGGAAGATGAGTCACCATCTGAAGATAGGTGTCTCCATTGCCTATTTTTTAAATTATGAATTATTCAAAGATTAGATAATTATTGCTTATAATTTAAGAACAACAGTCAAGATCACATGAACAAATGGTACCAAAGTTTTTTGAGTCAATATGAGCAAATAGACCACATTGCTGTGCACCAGCGAGAGCTGGATAAGTAGTTCTACATCAGAGTACTCTGTGATGGGAATTCCCTGGCAGTCCCGTGGTTAAGACTCAGCACTTTCACTGCCGTGGCCCAGGTTCAATCCCTGGTCAGAGAACTAAGATCCCACAAGCTGCACGGTGCGGCCAAAAAAAAAGAACTCTGTGACGTGACCATTGTGAGGAAAAGTTAGAAAATCGCCTGTTCTCCAAACAGCTGACGACAGTACAGGTACATGGCATCACTCATTATCTCCATTCTGTCAAAATAGATACATAATAAAAGAAATTTTAATTAAGTGAAAAAAAATCAGCAAATGGTTCAGCCAGTGTTTTTGGAGCAGCATCCTAGCTCCAGCAATGATTTATCCAAGCCAGGAGTCCCCTCTGTTTACAGCTCAGTGGCTCTTAGCTGTGTCCATAGAGTGACCCAGGCCTCACCCCTGCCCCATCGCCCACCTGACAGTTCTTAGGAACAGCTGGCTCCCCAAATGCCTCCAGCCTCTTCCCACTAATCTTCAGTTTGCCCCCGTGAGGCACTGGGGCTCATTATGCAGTTTAAGAATACATTTACCAAAACCTCAAATTCCTAATGATCAGATTTTTCTAGGAGAATAAGTTTGTTATTTTGGTCTCTATCAGTACTTCAGGATGCAGCCTATTTTATTTGCCTCGTAAGATTATAAAACAAGAATTACATGTCCACAGCAATAAAGGTAGCTAGCAGAAACATGTTACCGTTTTCTTGTAACTGCAGGTTTGCTCCATCTTCCTGGGAATCTGTGGCCAATGAAGAGATGTGGCAAGCCAGGTGAATAATGTACACGTGTATGTTTGCAGTCAGTTTGTAATGCAGCAGAAGAGCCTCTGGCGCTTTTCACCTGGGGAGTAGTGGTGCGTGGGGATCATAAAAATAATACTATGAGCAACTATTTTGTTTGAGGCATTGTACTAATCATTACCCATGCATAATCTCATTTCATCCTCCCAATAACCTGTGAAGAAGTCATTATTATCCCCGTTTTACAAAAGCAAAAACCGGAGGTAGAGAGGTTACTTGTCCAAGGCCACATAGTTCTACCAATAGAGTCCAAAATTCACATCTGTCTGACTCTGGAACATTCCTAATTCCTATGCTCTCCTATCTCAACTAAACCAAAGTGAGTGTAATTGATTGAGGAGAAGTTGATAATTACAACCCTGTCTCCATGTGTAATGTGCTAGTTAATTATTTAAGCACTTATTGAAAACTTCCTAGAGACCAGGCACTGTGCTAGGCATGGAAGCTACACATATGAATGTGACACAGTTCCTCCTCTCAAGGAGCTCAGTCTAATGGAACAGAGAGACATGTTCAAAGAGATCTGACTATTCATGTGCTAGATACTGTACTTTCCTGTTGTTCCTGTGTGGAGCAAACACTTCATGGTGATGCTCTTGGCTCTCTGGGTTCCTGTCATTCTTTTAAAATATTCAAAATATTTAACACTAACAGACTTTGGCCTAAATATTGATGTAAAAGTCCTAAGTGATACAGACAGGGGTACCAAGTATGAAGTGCTTCCTCCAGTAAAAATGTGTTGATGCCCACTCTGGGCCAGGGACTGTACTTTGCACCAAGAACTGAGTTAGGGTGTAAAGGGTTTACATACATTTAAAGAGGTTTTTTAAAAAATTGTCAAGAGGGACTTCCCTGGCGGTCCAGTGGTTGGGGCTTTGCCTTCCGGTGCAGGGCGTGCGGGTTCGATCCCTGGTTGGGGAGCTGGGATCCCGCATGCCTCGCGGCCAAAGGGCCAAAGCATAAAGCAGGGGCAACGTTGTGACAGATGCAGTAAAGACTTTGAAAGTGGTCCATATCAAAAAAATCTTAAAAAAAAAATTGCTAAGAAATGGTTCTTGACAAAATAACAATTACAAAAAAGATACAGTTTTTGCAGTAGTATTTTTGAAAAAGTCAGCAAATTGCATATTTCAAGTTATCAGCCCGGTTATAGGAACAAATACTTGCTTTGAAGAACTAATCAAAGATACACTGAATGTCTCCACAATTCCTCACTGTGATTGAATGCGGGAAAGCTGGGGAAGAAATCACATAAAAGAAGAAAGCAGGTCATTATTCAGGCAGGTATTGATTTAATTGGTGTGCTGAATACAATTTGGATGAGTTCATGTGGTCAGAGAGTCCAGCCATCTTTGAAGAACTGGTCACACATGGCATGAACCGTCGCAATGGGTACCTTCAGGGATATGCTGACAAACTCAGCAAGTCTCCGCCTCCTCGCTGCTCTTGCATAATGAAATGTACATCTGGAGGGAAGATGATGTACAATAGGGATGATGAACATAAGCTTTTTTCTAAAAGATGTGGCAGTAGGTGTGAATGCAGTGTCTTGGGATGGCGGGGGAGGATTACCGTTGGTTCAGAGTAAACTATTAATATGAGAGAAGTGAAAAGAATACAATAAATGGTTTTGCATGTTCCTTATCAATGGAAAAGTCTGGCAGATTTAGCTTTGAATGTAAAATTGACATGAACACCCTCCCACTCCCAGGATGAAAACACCGTTCTTCATCTTTAACCTGGCAGAAACTGCAAGTTTGCCTTCAAATGTGAAAGCTCAACTCTACACTTACGCGTATAACGTATGTTGTACTTTTACGTATATAAATTTATTTGTTGGGAGGGTGGTGGCTGTTTGGGATGGAGAAAGGGTGTATCACAGTAGAGTTTTTACTTTTTTGTTTCCAGCTTTATTTGGTATTATAAAGCAGTATAAATGGAAAAATAGTCATGTGTATCACAAATAATATCTAAAGTAAATGGCTGTGGTCCGCAAAATAATGAAAGAAGTTCATGTCCTAATCTCCAGAACCTATGAATGAATATATGGCCTTACATGGCAAAGGGCACTTTGCAGATGTGATTAAGGATCTTGCGGTGGGGAGATTATCCTGGATTATCCGGGTGGGCCCAACGTGATCACAAGGGTTCTTAGAAGAAGGAGGCAGGAAGGTCACAGTCAGAGAAGGAGATGTGGCATTGCAAGCAGAGGTCAGAGAGAAAGACTTAAAACACGTATGGCCTGGAAGATGGAGGAAGGGGCCACAAGTTAGGGAGTGCAGGCAGCCTCTGGAAGCTGGAAAGGGCAAAGAAATAGATTCCAGAGCCTTCAGAAGGAACACAGCCCTGCTGATTTTACAAAAACCTTGATTTTTATGACTTTTGACCCCTAGAAGTATTCGATAATACATTTATATTGTTTTAAGCCACTACATTTGTGGTGATTAGTTACAACAGCAATAGGAAACTAATATGATGGCTTTATTTTAAAAAAGAAACAAGTTCTGATGGGTTGCCCTCTATGCAAAATCATGATCCTGGCTACACTTGAAATGGTCGGGCCGTGGCTGGCTGGGATTTCTTTTTTTTAATTATTTTATTTTATTTATTTATTTATTTATTTATTTTTGGCTGCGTTGGGTCTTCGTTGCTGTGCACGGGTTTTCTCTAGTTGCTGCGAGCAGGGGCTGCTCTTTGTTGGGGGGCACAGGCTTCTCATTGTGGTGGCTTCTCTTGTTGCGGAGCACGGGCTCTAAGGTGCGCGGGCTTCAGTAGCTGTGGCACTTGGGCTCAGTAGTTGTGGCTCGCGGGGTCTAGAGCGCAGGCTTAGTAGTTGTGATACACGGGCTCAGTTGCTCCGCGGCATATGGGATCTTCCTGAACCAGGGCTTGAACCTGTGTCCCCTGCATTGGCAGGCAGATTCTTCACCACTGCGCCACCAGGGAAGCCCTGGTTGGGATTTTATGAGAGAGATAAAGGGTCATGGAAAGTGGCTCTGTCTTCTGATGTGGCCCCAGGAAACCAAACAGCCTTCACATCCAGCCACACTGAGGCTCTTGCTTAGCTGGTCCTCTGTGATGGCAAGGGGAGTACAGAGCAGAGGCTTGCTTTGCTGTAGCGCTGTGTTAACAAGTGCCTGCTTTTCTGTGATTTATAGCACTGGGCTCTTCATCGCCTTCAGAGGTAGTCTTGGAGCCTGCTGTGTAGGAAATAGATATCCTGGCGAAGGCCAATAAGAACAGAGCCCAGGAGCTGTATGTCTAAGCAAGTGAGGAGGTATTTCTGCTGTCTACTGATCTACTCAGCCAGGGCATTTGTTTGGTGCTAGTCAAAATTGCATGGTGTCCAATTAGTATGACAGATTTTACTCTTCAATTTTGTGCTCATTGGTCCATTGTTTATTCATTTATTCATTCACTCACTGAGCATTTATGGAGCGCCCAGTCTGTACCAAATACTGTGATGGAGACAATCAGGAATATTCCCTGCTGTCAAAGAGGCACAAGCTAGAGAGAGAGATGGAAGATAAGGTCCTCAGTTACTTCAGTCATGAGAGTTACGAGAGGTTTGCAGGTGGGAGCAGAGAGCAGCATATGAGTACAGCCTTCTGGGGAGGGAGTGGTGAGGAAGGGAGGGAAGGCTTCTAGAGGAGATGTCACCGCAGTGTAATCCTGAAAGATCAGAAGGAACTGGCTAGGCAGAAGTGGGGCAGGGTAGCGAGAAAGTGGGGGAGGGCAGACAGTCCATAAGGACGGAACCACAGGGACAAAGGTGGAAACCTCCTAGGTGCCCACGCAAGGACAGCCAGGGACTAGTTATAGGAAGCGGCATGCTGGAGTTCAGTCAGGAGGTCCAGGTTCAAGGCCTGCTCCACCATTCACTGTCAACTGTGAGCCAGTTAACCTTTCCAGACCTCTATTTTTTCTCAAAAAAAAAAAAGTGGACTGTAAACTTTATAGATTCTCTCTCATATCCTGGTCATATCCGGTTCATCTCTAATAGCCTGTGATTCTGTGAAAAACAAGTAGTATTTAGTTGGGAGAAATCTGAGACTTACTAATATTTTATATTCTCATCAGTGATCTGTTCCATGGTCAGTTGTTAGGCCACTCCTGAAGCTAATCCATGGATTTATTGTCCCTTTGGGCCTGTGAGCATTACTCTGTTCAGTGAACACAAGTCTGGGGCAGTCTGTAGGTATCACCTTCACATCTGTCTCCAGATGTGTGACATCATTTGCGAGACAAATGAGGCCAAATACTCCATGGGTCAACACAAAGCAGCCCCTGGTACAGGTTTTTCAAGAACTTTCTTGTTAGGTATAAAAGATATTTTTGTTATTATTTACATTATCCTGCTCAATAGCTTATTACAGAACATTAAGTTCAGGTACAGTGGGAGAGCAAGAAAGATCTTTGTTATCTTTAGGAATACATCTGGTACATTGAAGATTTCCCCCCAAGACAGAATACGTTCCACTAACACTAATGTCACAGTGAGACACGCCTAGAGGGGGAAATGTAATTCCACACGATGAGAGATGACTCTTAGCTTTTTAAGATACAGCACATGTGGCCTAATGGGCCATCCAGAATGAGTCGATGATCTAGAAAAGGGTAGCGTAGTTGTTCTGATGCCTGAAGACTGAAGCAGGGAGGTCATGAGCGTGCCTCTTGTTCTCTGGTGCCACTGGGAGATGAAGTGCTAGCATCTGTCTTGCACACCAGAACCTTATCAGGATTTTGAAAACTTGGGAAAGAAAAGAACCTAAGCAGTTCCTGAGCACCTACTTTGTTCCGGGCAGCCTGCCATGCATTTTACAGATGTCCCTCATCAGAGGGGGGCTTGGGAAGAGGAGCAACGGATAGGGGGAAAAAAACCCAAAAAAACTCTGAGGAAAGGTAGAGAAGCTTTGAATATTTTACTAAGAAAATAAATGGGTAGGAGGCTGACTTAATAGCTTTGATGTCTATGAAAGCGCGAGGTGACTCTCCTATTTTATGGAGTGAAGAGAACTAAGGGGAAAATAGCTTTAAAAGGCAGCTTGAGGACTGAGCGTTATTAAATATCCAAATGACATATCAAATACGGATTGGGGACTTTTTCATGGGGATGTTGTTTTGAAATAGATTAGATAGGCATTTGTCTGCTCTGGAGTAGCAGTTGGGGAAATAGATAATATAATTGGGTCCCTTTCAACTGGATGATGTAATGAGGATAGTTCTAATTCAGAAAGCCCTTGTCCCTGGAGAAAGCATCATTGCTTGTCCTGTGCTCTCATGGAGGCTACTGGTTAACTCAAGTGCCTGTGGATCTGACTCCAATTTGATAATCCCCAAGAAGGCTGTGAAATTCCCAAATAAGCAAGTATAGTATTCTGTTTTGTAGATTTGCAACTACTTTTGGGTTTATTTGTTAAATTTTGATGTTTTTCCTCTGGAAAACTCAATATTAAAGATTCTAACTCTATCCAATTAATACTATCTCTGATATTGAAAAACAAAATTCTGAATTCCTATGGGCAAAGTTTTAACTATGAAAATTGTAATTTTAGGACACTGTGAAGATTTTCAATACCTCACTTTAAGGATGTCTCTTAAATTCTATTATGCCCAGTCTGTTTGATGCTGGATTTGTTTGATGTGTTTTATCGTCGCTATTGTTATTACTGTTGTTTATAATATAGAGAGAAATTTATGTAAAAATGAGGGACAAAATTTAGATTTCTTCAAGTTCTTTTTCCATGCAGTTTTCTAAAGAAAGCTATTTTTTTCTCCACTAGCTAAATTTAGAGTTTCAACCTTTCTGCCTGTTGAGTAAATAGCTTTCCATGAATCAGAACTAAATCCCTTTCTCAGAATGCCTTTCTGGAGGAAGAGCATTTTGTCCTGACACAGTGTGTCTTAGGTTCCCTCTGCAACATCCAGAAAACCCCAGAAGCAGTTTTAGATGAAGCACATTTGCCTCCTGCTACTGTAATAATTACAGTAACATCCTTGCATTTTCTGCATGGCCTAGCAACAATTAGATTTTTACTGTAGGCTGCTTGGATTTTTTTTTCTGTGTTAATTTCTCTGTGTGTGTTTTTTTTTTTTTTTGAAAAAAGTCAAGGGATAACAATGGAATACCAACATTTTTGCTGTCTTCCAGCTTTATAAGGAGATTGTCTATTTACGAAAGGAACATCCAGTGAACTGGCATAAGAACTATGCCATCGCCTGTGAACGGATGCTGCGCCTTCGGGAAAGAGGTGCAGACCCTGAAGTCTTGTTATCTGAAACCATCAGACACTTCCGTCTCTACACTCAGAAGGCCCAGAATGATCCACAGCTGGCCGATATTTCAGTTGCTCTAAAACACCTAAGAAAAGAACTGCAAAGTCTGAGAAATATGAAAAATGGCTGAGACAGCGAACTGTGAAAAACCTGCTTGGCGTTTGGCTTCCAAAATTCCAAAATCTAAAAGTTTTTCATCCAAGAAAAGAAACAGCATAAAAAAATGGAAGCCTAAGTCATCTCGCAGATATAAGTACATGGTGCAGCCGTACTGTTTCAGAGGGGGGGCGGTTAGAGACTGAGATGTGCTATTTATGCAAATTCTATTTAGCCCATGTTACTGAATTAGCATTTCAGCGAGAATATTTTGAAAAATCTTCCTACTTCCACAGTCTTTCACCAAATGAGTTGCTTGATTAGATTCTAGAAGAGAATGAACTGTTTTCATATACTTAAAATATCGACCATGAATCTTAAGTGCCCTGCTTACCGGGATTGGTATTGAAATTAAATTCTTAAAACATTAATACCATACCAAAGACATTCTTTGTTTCTGAGAAGTGAAATCACTTTTTTTTAAGAATGAATCTTGTTATGCTTCAAGTTAGAATACTGGTTTTTTGTTTGTTGTTTTTCTTTTGAGTAGCTGTGGTTGTTACATAATCTCACACTTCAAACTGAATGCCAACCAAATGATATTTTGAAAAGGTTGGGGTTTTATTGTCTTAGATCATTCTCTGAAATCACTAAAAAATTAAGCTAATTGTTGTTTGCTTTTTTTTCAGTTGCTTAAACTGATTGGCAAGTAAAAAGGATTTCGTCTTTCCTTAATTAATTTTATATTCATGTTTTACTTCTATTTGGGCTCATAAATCTGGGCCCAATAATTAGTCCTGCTGCCAAAATGCCAAAAAAAAAAAAGGGCAGGGGCTCGGGGGGTGTGGGGAAGTGGTTCAATAAATTCATTTCTGTTACAAGCATCTTTTATACATATTACTAAAGAGAACATAGTAAGAAATGCAAATAATAGTTCTTTATTTTATTATGACAGTTAATTAATAGCAACCTGTTTTAATGAATAAAGTCACTCAGAGTCCTTCAGCACTTCCTAAGTAGAGGGCTGAATCTGTAGGGATTCTTTTCCCCCCAATTGTATAGCTCCTAGACTCCAAGAACTATATAGGCCCCTGTATAGAAATGCTCACTAATGAAGAGGGAGGGCTAGAAGCTTGTCTGCATTCAAAGATCACTGGTGAGTCATTCAGCAAGAAAAGGCCCCTTACCAGGAATAGTCACAGTTCCGTGGCATTGTACTAGCAAAAGGGTCTGATCAAAGGTCTCCTGTGGAGCTTGCATGGTTCCCTTTCATACTACGACCATAATTAAAACCACTAATTCTCTTTTAAAATGCTGCAGGATGCCATGTAGGCATCTGTCTGGAGTGTCCTTTGTGATGTCATAAGCTGTTAAGGACCAAGTGCCGAGGGCTTTTGAGTGAAATGCCAGTCATGAAGGTGCTTCAAGACAAGGGTGCCTCTAAAAGCTTGACAGGGCCTTGACTGCACAATTCGAGCTGAATTTGCCCCTTGTCAGCTGCCAGTAAATAAATCTCAAAGGGGGAAAAGCTGAAGTTTCATTACCTGATCCATGGGGCTTTGTTGGTTTTGGCATCACACAGGGGAAGCTCTTGCCCCTCCATTCTCTGGATTTGAAGATGTCCATTGGAGCCTGCAGTGCCTGGACGGGGTTCAGAGCGGAACCTTTTGAAGAGTGTCAATAGTTGTAACAGTTCAGCTGTTAGGAAGACAAATAAATGGAGGAGCTCATTAATCCGCTTTTGGCTCTCAGTGCCTTTTGCCCTTTTATCACAGCCTTATTAGGCTCCTACTCATCTTGAACCAGAAAAAAATGAATTGAAGTTGTTGAGTACTAATTGGCAAAGACTTTTAATCATGGGCCAAGAACTTTCACTGACTTGAAAGTAACTTCTCCACAGGGAAGAACCAAAAACCTGGTTTACCTTAAAACAAAAACCTGTTGGAGTGCAGTGTGGTGTAAAAATTTAAGGAAGCATTGATAAATTGGCTAAGTTGATCCATTTGAAAGAATTATATAAGATTATGATTTCCACTTTTCTTTAAAAAGAGTACAATAAAATTCATATATGCATTCCCTGGAAACGCATTGTCTTTATTATTTCAGAAAAGAGATTGCATGCGTACGTGAGATGATCATATTGGTTTTGAACATCTACATATTGTATATGGAATAATATGTAAATATTCACTTCAGCATCTACATACACATCTGGTGTTGGAGTAATATTTCCTATTTATGGCCTTAAGAATGGAAAATGAGGGCCTCTTTTTGAAAATATCTGCATTTTAAATGTGTCCATAATGTGGTACTACATATATGCCTGAATATGCTTTGCATATTGACTGTTGTCTGATGGTGCATAGAGTATTCTGTATTTGTGCATCAGTGGCTTTGGACCACTCTCTGTTTGAGAAAGCAATGATATGATGGCCCACAGTAGACAGGATCATAATCATTGAAATGTCCAAAAACCAGCAGTGAATGAAAAAAGAGCAAACTGAGCTGAGATTTTGGGATGTTGGGCTTCATTCCCAGATCAACTACTTTGAAGAATTCTTTCCTTTCTACTGTGTGAGGTTAAACAAGTTGCTTTCTTTTTCTTTCTCTTACTTCTCCTTGGCTAGTACACAAACACCGTAAAATCTGACAGAAGGGGTATCCTTTAGTCTAACCCCCGACATGGAAGAGAATGTGAAGCAGGTGACTTCTGCAGGTTTTGGCTGGCATTCTCCTAGCAGTGTCCCTGGAGTGCTGTGGGTTGGCAGGATGACAGGAACCCTGCAAGGCCAAGTTCTGCCTGGACTTTGGCCTGAGGAGCAAGTGGGAGCCAGCAAAACTGTCTGCCTCTCCACATGCTGTGGTGCCCTCCTGCCCGGCAACGAGGCTGGCACACACCAGAGAGTGAGTGGAGAGGGAGATTGTGGCTTCCATGTTCCCTAACAAACCTCCCCAGCCCTGTTCCCGCTGATGGAGGTATGCTTGCTTCTTGCTATTGACTTTCCTCTTTTCTTTGTTTTTTTCGAATGCTTTTTGTTCTGTAACTCAAAATGCAGCCAAAATAGAAGTGAATCAATGACTAGTGTCCTATTTTGAAGTCTTCTAATAGAAATTGTGAAATGTTATTTCTGCCTATATTCGTAGTCCTTTCTAATGACAGAACCATGATGTTTAGCCTTTATTATACTTAAATAAAGCCATTTGGAGTGTTAGGATTATTGTGTGATACCCTGCTGATTTCTTTAAGTCATCAGATTAGGATATGAAAAGTAGTTTTTTAATTTATGTTTTGAAAGTTAAACAGTGTGAGTCCTTTTTCATAGTTCCTACCAATATCCCTCAGAACTTAGAAATGTTAATACTTTTAATATTCAGGACAAAAAGTTAACACCAAAGATTTTTTTTTTTAATGGATCCTATTACAGCAAATCCTTCTACTCTGTTTTAATTCCGGTATATTTTGTAAAAGCACCAATGTAGAGTATTACTTAAAATTTTGTTCTTCTAACTGGCTCCAAGTCCTGTGGTTCGGTAAAGAAAAAAACTCAAACTCAGTAAGAGATTCACACTGCTTTGTTCATCCTCATATTTTGTTGTGAATGCAAACCCATTCTAAGCCTTATACTCACAAACAAATAAGTAATGTTTCCAGGGATTCTGGAAACATCTAAAGGCCAAGATCTTGGCACAGCATTACAGAGCAAACAGGGAGCTAAAGCTTTAGCCGCGATCATAGTCAATGAAGACGTCATTGTCAGTACCTTCTAAAGGTCTGTTTGATTTGGATCAGCGTGGACGGTATAAAACAAGCCTCAGGAATAGCACGATGTGCTTACCTGGATATCGGAAGGTAAACTAGTAGGAATATATCTTGAGGAAGAGATTTTTCTGAAAAAAAATCGGATTGCTCTTCAACAATGTAACATATATATATATTTGTATATCCTGGAAAGATTAGCTCATGTCATATCGCAAAAAGAAAAAGATGGGAGAGACAGGTAGAGGTTACAAAACTGTAAACATAGAGCCTGAAATTATTGCCCTGTAAATAGAGTTATCTGGATCTTTTCCACCGATCCCAAGTGTTATTGGTGAGGGTTAATTTTCAATAGCACAGATATTGTGATGATTTTAAAAAGTTGATAAGGTTGAGAAAGTTTCAAGGTATAGATCGAATACAAAGGCGAATAATTGGACCATGTTCCCATCCACGTGATCCAACTTCACAGAGCACCTAAGTAGTTGCAAGTCTTTTTGCACATAATTGCCATTAGATGAGGTTAATGTTAAATAAATGTCTAATAAAAGATAAATAGAAATAAGCCCAATCGAAGTTTTAACCCATTCAGAATGTTAATTGTTTAGAATCTGTTATAAATCTGTACAAGTAGTATGGGGGGTAACATAGGTGAATTATAATTTTTATATTGGTAAATTCATTATATATTATAAACTAATAAATGAAGATTACATCCTGTTTTTTAAAATATGCAAACAAACCATAACCATCTT
>NC_041224.1:138435189-138436846 GCF_002837175.3 Physeter macrocephalus
CAAAAAAAAAAAAAAAAAAAGAATCCGCCTTCCAATGCAGGGGATGCAGGTTTGATCCCTGGTCGGGAAACTAAGATCCCACATGCCACAGGGCAACTAAGCCCTTAAGCCTCAACTACTGAGCACATGAGCCACCGCTAGAGAGAAGCCCATGTGCCACAACTAGAGAAAAGCCCGCGCGCCACAACTAGAGAGCAACCCGTGCCACAGTGAAGAGCCCACGTGCCGCAAGGACGGTCCCGCGTACTTAGCTGCGTTGCAACTAAGACCCAACGCAGCCAAAAATAAAAAGTAAATAAATAAATATTTTTTTTAAAAAAAAGAAATGTTGTCTGAGGAGTTATTTTATAATATAACCTTTTAAAGAAAATCTTTGGAGATTTCTCTCATATAAATAAAGTATTCCCTAATGGTTGAACCATTGGAAATACCCTTAATACCTGTGGTTGTCACTTATATGCAAAAGTATGTGTGATTAAAGCCACAAAGGGAACAATGCTTGTGAAGTCAGACCCAATTTTCTCTTCCCTGGATTATAGTGTGATGGAACCTCAATGAATCACTTATTACCACACATCCTTGAGTACCATCTGAGACACAAGAAATCCCTGTAATGTCTGGCATGCCAAGACTTTTACTCAAAAACTGCCACAGACGATTTGAGGACAGGGTAAAAGATGCAAGGACTAAAATCTTGTTACAGTATCTCCCCCCAAAATGGGTTTCGAAAGTGGAAGGAAAACATTATATAATTGTTTTATTTATTAAAAAAATTTTTTTTTTGCCTGCACCATGCGGTTTGCGGGACTTTAGCTCCCTGACCAGGGATCAAACCCGGGCCCCCTGCAGTGGAAGCACGGACTCCTAACCAGTGGACCACCAGGAAATTCCCTAAAATTGTTTTATTATTAACAGTGCTTTTAAAAGTTAATATTTAAAAAAATCAAGGGCTCTTTTTTTTTTTTTTTTTTTGCCGTACGCGGGCCTCTCACTGCTGTGGCCTCTCCCGTTGCGGAGCACCGGACTCTCAACCACTGCGCCACCAGGGAAGCCCCAAGGGCTCTTTTAAAATACTCTAGCAAAAGCCACAGAAGCTTTAAAAGGGGTTGTTTATAAATAGAAGATGATTCATTTATCAAAACTCTAGGTTCCTTTGCTTGAAGACTTAAAAGCCAATCTACCAGGTGAGAGGAAGTTTCAAAAATAGTTTTGCTTATAGAAGAATGAAAAACCAAAGTTCAATTATGCAGAGCTTAAAATGGGTAAGTTCACTGATAGAGAGTACTTGGACTTAGTGGTTGTTTCTATTTAGTGTGTCATAATTTTTCACTAAAATTAGAGCATATTTCTTCAATATGTGGACTGGTATCCACACAGTTTTTATATTTTTCTTTCAGTGATCAGAGTTTTAACCATTAACCTGTGCAGTAACCTGCATTCATCTGGAGGCAGCTCCCCAAAGTGCAGGACTGTGCCTAGTTACAGTGATAGTAAGGCCGGGTCATAAAGCCAATTTAGTGGAAATTGACCAGCTTTTTCATAATGAAATAGAATAAAAAATATAATGCATCAGGGCTTCCCTGGTGGCGCAGTGGTTGGGAGTCCACCTGCCGATGCAGGGGACACGGGTTCGTGCCCTGGTCCGGGAAGATCCCAC
>NC_041224.1:138437058-138440122 GCF_002837175.3 Physeter macrocephalus
GAGGCCCGAGTACCACAAAAAAAAAAAAAAATATATATATATATATATATATATATATAATGCATCAGAGGCAACAAGCGTAGCTATTGTTTCACGAAATTTTGTTTCATTTCATATATATGTGTGTGTGGTTTATGTATAGCATATATATCATACTATGAATGATATATATATATATAGATACAACATTTACATATAAATCTATAAATGTATGTGAACTAGGTCATAATATAAAATGTACTTCTTATTGTGGATCACAGTAAAGAATAAATGTGAAAGCCACTGGCCTAGGAGAATTTATCCCAATTTATTGAATGTTAATGCCAAAAATGTTGGTTAAGGGATCATCTAGTATAACTAGCACAACTAATCTAGTTAGGGACTAGAACACAAGGTTCTTGGCTCAATCTGGTATACTTTCCCCTCTTCCATCACAGTTAAATGAAACCAGTTACATTCTACTATCAACTCTGTGTCACACTGACCCAAATTATGCAGTCATGTTAAAATTATGATCAACTTTTCTAGTGGTAAAAGGTGTGTGAAATCAAGAACTATGTCGTAGGAAATTGTTTAAAAGCCATACACTGAACTTCTTTCTTGCCCTCCTCCAAACCTCTGGAATATAATTTCTTTTTTTTTCTTCCTTTCTACACAGGGCCAGTTGTATCCCTGGCTTTTGATAGAGAATCTTCCTACCCATTCTGGATTTAGGAATATATATCCAAATTAAAGGTTTTAGTGTGATAAGAAAAAGTCACTTTGAAATCCAAGAACTTATTAGCATAAATTACATTCCAGCTGAATCAGCTACTGAAAGCTCCATTTGAAAAATGTCGCTCTAGTTTTTATACTCCTTCCCCCTCCTATGCAGGGTTCAGAACATAATAGTATTTCTATGTTTTGCAGAAGGAAATATGTCCCAGCTCCAATGGAAGGTTCATTGAGTTGGGAATTAGACTTTTCCTCCCAGAAACCAAAACCACCTAGAGCCAGTGTTCATGATTGTTCTGTTTGCTTCAGCCACTCTATTAAAAATTTTTGACAGTGTCCAGAAGGTCAGAGGCCTCTGTGAAGAACTAAATATCTGTTTTCCTAATTATGAGCCTTAGCAATTCAGTGTTTAGATGATAATGATTTCTTCCAAATTTGGCTCTGAAGTCATAAGTATGATTTGTAAAAATGTATAACAACAATAACAATTATTGTTATAACAACCAATTCCATTTAATATCCATTGAATGGCTTCATTCCTGCATTTACTATCAGAGCTGGAAGTAGTTTGGCTTTTCATCTTTGGGAGGCAACTAAATTTAGTGTCATTCATGCGACAAAGACTCCTTCTGATGTGACCACACAAGCCATGCTGCATGCGTTTATGTGACAATACTTTTCTCCTTTCACATGTCCCCTTGTGAACAATTAAATAGTTGATCTACAGAGCCTAAACCTGTTGAATACCATGAGCTAATTTTTACAAGATAAATGTGGGAGCCTGTGCAAGAATCAAACAAAACTAGAACTTTATTTTAAATCAATTCCGTAAGATTTCTTAATAATTGTGCTTATAACTGTCATGTGAAACATGTGACCTGCTTGAAATTTTGTAAGGTAGATATTTTATGTTCCTTTTTTATTATAGTGCTGCTGGATTAAATAAATACTTTAACAAACACCTTCATCTCATCTGAAAGCTCCCCCAGCAGTGTGCAGTCTCCTGCAGGAACTCACTGTCACCTCCCATGGAGGGAAGGACAGCTCGAGATCTTGTTGCCTGCATGAAGCAGTACACACACACACACACAGAGGGACGTGTGCCTGGTGGGTTCACTGTGTCCCTGAAAGAGCAGAATCCTAGTCCTTCCCAACTCTTCCATTCACATTTCCAGGTGCCAGGCTGTTCCAGAAAGCACAGGCCTTTTCTAGACTGCACTAGAACACTGTATAGTACAGTGGTTAGGGCTGGACAAGGGCTCTGCCACTTGGTAGCTGGATGACGTGGTGCAAGTGTCTGTGTGCCTTAACCTCCTCATCTGTAGAAGGGAGTTACAGCAGACTTACCCCACGGTGTGTCAGTAAGGACGAAATGGGCTGACGCAGACAGCGTGCACGGAAGCGTACCCGGCGCATAGCCACTGTTCACAGTGCCGTCCTCATTAATGCGCCAGAACACCAGTGCCCCACTCTACACACCTGACTACACTAAGTCTTCAAAGCCTCCTGCTGCTTTGCTTCTCTCTTGAATGTTTAAAAAGTTCTCACTAAATATACATCTGAAAAACAATTCAATTTAAATTACAATGATAATTATAAATAATGTGTTATTTAAATTATACGGAAAACTGGCAATTATAAGAGCATAACCAAGAAGAACTGAACACATGAAGAAATGAAGTCAGTCCCATCAGTAAGGGAAACACGACTCAACCTGCGAGTACGTTTGTGCGTGTGTGTGCGCGCACACACACACACACACACACACAAGTAAAATCCATTCCACGCAACCCCAGTACCATCACTCTCTTCCCTTCTTTACTGGCTTCCCCAAACCATGCTCCACTAGGCAGGAAGCTCCAACATTACTACTATTTGCCTCTTCCCAAACTGAGATTTTGCCATCTACACATTTGATCTGATGCCACTTTCCCCCAAAGAGTGTAGATTCCGTTGTAGATTCCCAGGACCTCTCAAAGAACAACAGCCTCCTCCCAACACAGCTTCGCCAGGCACTTTGAGGACAGATATGGGTCGGAAAGCTTGGAGCCCTGAACTCACAGCCACCACTGGGCTTCCAAAACCATGCTGGGGGCGGGGCCACAGACTTGCAATAAGGAATGAGTGGAGTGCCCGTCAGTGTGTTTTGTAAATGAGAATCTCATCCACTCAATCTTTTAAAACTCATTTAAAAAAATTCATGTAATCTTGGGCTTCCCTGGTGGCGCAGTGGTTGAGGGTCCGCCTGCCGATGCAGGGGACACAGGTTCGTGCCCCGGTCCGGGAGGATCCCACATGCCGCGAAGCGGCTGGGCCCGTGAGCCATGGTGGCTGAGGCTGCGCGTCCGGG
>NC_041224.1:138440235-138544677 GCF_002837175.3 Physeter macrocephalus
AAAAAAAAAAAAAAAAAAAAAAAAAAATTCATTTAATCAATAAACACTTTTTGAGCTCCTACAGTGTTCTAGGCCCCGTGTACTAGGTTTTCAGAGGGGGATGGGAACCAGACAGACTAGGGCCTGTTCCCTAGGGAACTTCCAATCTAGAGAAGGAGAAAACCAAAATGCAAGCGTTTAAAATCTACCGGAGGATCCTTTTGTACCACCACCACATTTAACCCCACTGAGGAAATCAAACCTGCTCTCTCATTGTTACAAATGCTGATTGAGAAATGTTTACCACCACTGCCTCAACACAACACGGTTCGCACCCACGGAGACGTCCTCATCTCATTCCTAGCTCATAGAGAGCCCTGCTGAATCCACGAACGGCTGCACTGGATCACAAAGCAGTTCCTTTCCCCACACTTCCATCTTGGTCCTCCTCTCCTCACACTGGCACCATGGTAACGGAGAAGGGAAGAGACAGGTAAGAAAAGCATGCTGAGTGCTCTCAGGCTCAGTGCCTGACTCTCTGGGACCCACCCCCCAGGTTCTAAGAGGTGCAATGGCTCCCTCAGGCCCTCAGCACATGCTGTTGCTTCACTCCGTTGCTGGAAGAGAACAGGCCCCTCTTCCACAAAGCAGTGAGAAGGAATCAGCACTTCTGTATCATTCTTGCCAAAAATGTATAACCTCAATGTAGTCACAAGAAAATAGCACCCAAACCCAAATTAAGGGACACTCTGCAAAATACCTGACCAGTACTCTTCAAAAGTGTCAACGTTGTGAACGACAAGGAAAGACAAAGAGTGTGACACAGATTGAAGGGGACTGAGGAGTTGTGACAACTAAATGCAATAAGGGATCCCGGATTAGATTCTAGAACGGAAGAACTATTAGTGGAAACACTAGTGAATCCGAATGCAAGTCTGCCGTGTAGTTAATAGTTAATAATGTTGCACTAATGTCAGTTTCTTGGTTTTGATCATTGTACTGTAGTCATGTAAGCTATTAAATTAGGTGAAATTGGGGGAAGGGTATACAGGAACTCTCTGAGTTATTTTTGCAACTTTTCTATAATTCTAAGATGATTTCAAAATAAAGCGGTTTAAAGAATTTTTTTTAAGGCAAAGCACTTCTTTTCTCTCTTAGTCCTTGTCGTTCTTTATTGAAAGCTTTAAGCCTCAGGATGAGCAATAGCTAGCACAGTGGTCTTTACTACTTGGGTGCACCAATGATCAAAGAGACAAGATCCTTAAGGCCAAAGGCCACAGCCCTGCCATTCGGGTAGGTGGTCCTCACTGGCCCTGGGCCTGAGTCCCCTCCTAGTGGCTGTCCAGTGGGACCTGGGTGTGGACTGGGCATCTCCAGGGTGCCTGAGGCTCTGTTTCAGCATCTTGGGGGAGGCTCAGGAGAGGTCTGTGGGATTAACTTCCCCGAAAAGCCACTGGACTCAAACCCAGTTTGAAGACAGCAGGATCTCGCCTTGGATTATTCCTGTGGTCTGGGTTTCTCTCTTCAGGCAGTCCTTCTCCAGGAGAAGAGGGAGTGAAGGCAAAGCACCCTTAATTCCCTAATTCTTTCCAAAGATGATTCAGGTTTTTGCGGCTTCATTAGCATTTGCAGATAGAAATACATTTTAAGTGGCATTATGCTAAGTAATTATTCGTACAGGATGTGAAATTAAACACATTTTACTCAGCATGAAATTATTCCTGCCACGTACAGAGTTTCGTGACAACTTGAGAGCTGGGACAATGGGTTGCACGAAGGGGAGAAGCAATCTATGTATTAAAAAAAAAAAAAGGCCAACCCAAAATATTCCACCAAAGGTAAGTCCTTGTAGCAAAATAATTTTGGCTGGATGGAATATTAAACCTGCTACTATAAATTTCACGCCTTGCATTCTCAAAGCAGATGCAGAGGGATGATGCCAAAAATTAATTGGAAATAATGCGACTTGTCTTGTGTACTCTATCCAGTAGAGGGCATAGCAGATAAGCGTTGTGTGTGTTGGTGACTCAGCGACTGATAAGGCTTGTTTGTAATTGCTTCTGTAAAGATATGTAGCAGCATGCTTGGTTGCTTATTTACATTTAGGAATGTGGTTCGGAATAGGAGGTTTAGATTTATAACTTTGTTTTTGTCTGTCAGCCCATGGGAGACTTTGGGTCGTTGTGAGCATTATATTTACCAATGCGTAATGTTAAATTGCTGGATTTAATTGTTACAGTACAGTGAATTATGCTATTATTTCTTACTTTTTTATCCTAAGGAAAATTCAAACTTTCCAGGCTTTAGGGCAGGATAAAATGGCTCTGAGCATGTCAATGTCTCAAGAGCACATTATTTTCTTATTGGATTGTATTAACTTTACAGACGGAAATTTGAAGGAGAATTAGAAGGCTTAGAGATGGGAAATTTGGAGAAGAAAAGAATAACGTCTTAAGATTTCTGGAGGGGTTAACCGGTAAGTCATTCTGAAAGCTGCTGATGCTAATTCTCATAGCAAGAGACAGAGCAGACCCTAAAATTATCAGGAACGAGGCACAGAACCGCTAAGAAAGAAGAGAATCTTGTGTCACACTCAGAATTGCCAGAGGATTATTCAGGTTTTCTGTCTCTGTCTCCGTCTCTCCCTCCCTCCTCCTTTCTCAATACCTGCTATAACTGGCACAGATTTTTCTTCTGTAAACTCCTAATAGGGCAACTTTCCACGATCTCTAGGCAGAGGGTGTTTGGCAGTTCCACTTAGTTTAAAAAACAAACACAGCCTCCCGCCTCAGATGCACGTATTTGGACCTGAAAGGACAGCAACATGACATATATAAACAAACATTCATCCATAAGCACTCTAATTTGCAGCTGAAGGGAAAGCTGTGGGAATAAACCACAACATAATAAAACCTAGCAGACAATAACGTTAAAAGGAAAACGGCACAGGCCCGCCTCCTGCCAGGGAACCGGCTATTTCCTGGGGATCAAGCGGCTGGGAGGCGGCAAGCACAGGTGTCCTGTCCACGCTGTGGGATCGGATCTCGGCCAGGCACCAGCCGGCTGGGCTGGAGTCCTGGCCGTCACCGCCTCCGCCACCACCACGGACTCCCCTTCCTCCACCTTTGCCCCCAGAGCTCTTCCCCACCATTTCGGAGGCTTCCACGCAATCCCCAGGCCAGAAGCGCCCCTTTGGGAAAAGGAGCCGGGGAAGAAACTCACCACAGTGCTGGCTTCTGAGTGGGGGGGCGGGGGGGGCGAGGAGCGTGGGCTCCAGGGTGGCAGGAGACTTGCTGTGTGCCCGTTTTTCGCTTTGAGTTTTGTACCATGAGCAAGTATTGCCTAATCTTAAAACTGTAGAGAAACGGAACCTGAACCGAAGAGAGATGAAGAGTGACTTGCCCGTTCTTGGACCTGCTCTTGTTTACTCTCTCCTTGCCGCATTGACTTTCTCCCCATGTGCTTTTCATAAAGGAACAATGAGTCTTTCTCCCGGGGACAGACTCTACTGCAGATCTTGTTATTTCTCCTTGGAAACTTTAATTTGTTGTTTATAGCACTCTGTTTCTTTACAAATGGACTCCTCCCTTGTGTGTGTGTGTGTGTGTGTGTGTGTGTGTGTCTGTCTGTCTGTCTGTCTGTGATGGGTGACTAGCTGGAGGTGGTGAAGGACCCCTGTAGGAGGGGAGGGAAGGAACCAGAGAGATGACAGGGAGAGAATGGGGAGGGCCCGCTCATCATTGGAAAAGTTGTGGCAGGAGAATTCGACCTGAAAGCTTATAAATTTAGGGTTGAGTTTTAGGATAAATTCAAGTTAATGTGAAAGTTAAGGCCTCCAGAACTCTGCCTCCCATCCTTCACTCAAAACCCTCTTGGCACAGAAAGTTATATATGCACCCAAAATGGCAAGAGCCTCGATTTGGTTCCTACATAGCTGCAGCTGCCAATAAAAAGCCTGAATCTTGCCTCTCTTCTTAGATAGCTGCTTCTCTTGCCTTAAAATCTTTCTAAGCAGAAGCTATATTTAATATTGCAAATAACTACTCCCATGGTTTATCCATCAGGGTCCTCCTTGCAAAGTCTGGAATCCATTCTAGCTAGTGTCAGCAGAAAGGGCCTCAGTACATGGCATTAAATGGCTCACAAATTAGCAGAGACAGGCTCTGGGTTAGTCCTTTCCAGGATGAGCTCAACACTGCTCTGCAGAGCTGGGTCACCAGCAGAACTGTGGCTTCCACCACCAGGAAGTTCTCTGCCAAAGCAGGAAGGTACTCCAGAACCACAACACCCCTGCCGCCCTCGGGAAGCCACCATGGTCAGGAAGCCCCTGCATCTGCTCCAGCCTGAACCACCCAAGGGGACACTAGAACCCACACCAGGAAACAGCTGACCTGCCATAGCTTTCAACACACAGAACCAGTGATCAGACACAGCGAAACTAAATGTGCATGACCACACCTCCAGCGAAAAGAACAGAAGCAACGGCTGTGTCTCACTCCTGCCTTCCAAACCCCATGCATCTGAATGGCTGAACGGAGCTCGCTTCCAGAACCCCAGCTGCAAGGTTGGTGTCTGAGAAATACAGTTTTCATTTCCCAGCCTCTGCAGTACGGAAGGCATTCTAGAAGGCGGTTGGAATAAATGTCAAACATCAGTACACTGTGTCTGCTACACTTCAAACAGTTACAGTGCTGAAAACATGGTTTTTTGGAAAAAGCTTATTTACAAACTGTACACAAGAGAAAATAGTTTCTTTTGAACCAAAAATAAATGTGCATTCTGAAATGGACAAATTCGTAAAGCGGGATTGTCCCAACAAGAATTTATAGGTATTGAGGTCAACACACAAAGAAGCCGGGGATGGAAATTCTTTCGTTTCCTCTATCCTAGCAATAGAGGAATCAGCAAAGGCCAATGTACTGTAACAGTTTCTGTGATATCTGGAGCATGGTAAGCAGTACATTTTTAGAAGATGGAGCAGAAGGGCAAATAGCAGCTGATCTCACCTCGTAATGGCACGGGAACTGGTGTGGACTCCCCTGTTGTGAAGGCTAGAACTGAGAAAGGAAACTATTACATCATCAGTGGAATGGGTTAAAGATGTAAAGTGGTCACGGTGGGAATTGGGTCTGCATACAGGAGTAGTGGAATCAACATGCCTCCAACAAGATCAGAGGGCCTGCTGATAGGAGGGAAATACACGTTGTATTTCTTTTCCGTTGTCACTTGAGAAGCCATCTGAGGACAATTTGGGCACGAGTGGAAGTATCTCCCTGGGCCACTGCTGGAAGGCAGAGCAGGAAGTACCACTCAAGAGTCGGAACTAGGACAAAGTTGTTTTTGCTGCAGGAAAAAAGCAGCTTAAAAAAAGAATTTCTGAGAACTCAAAATCCAATGACCCAAGAGACTACAATACACACACTGTCCCAAGACTTTCAGAAGCTGGAAGACCACTTATAAAGAAAAGCATAACCTATAACCAAGTAACAGAGGCCACAGATTGTGGAAGGAGGTGGATAGAGCAAAAAAGACACAGCAGAGATTGTCCCGTGGGGAACCCTTACAAAGCCTCACGCAATTTATGATGGAAAGTCAGGAGTCCAACTGAGAACCAGAGCGTGAAACAGGTAGCTGAGTTGCGATGGCCATGCAGAGTGCAGTTCCCTGATGTCACGGCATAAAGTTCAATCGCATCGTGCCTTGAGGGGAAGCAGAGTCAACCGCTCTAAAGCTCTGAGTCATTGGCGACCTTCCGCATAGACATTAACTTGTCTTAGTCTTTTCATTTGTTTACTTCTTTAATAGATTTTTTTTAAAGTATCTACTATGTGTAAGGTAATATGAAAACCATAGGTATGGTACTTTAGGGGGGTTATTGCTTTATGAGGGCCAAATAGAAATGAAAAATCAATTACATTGTAATGTGGTAACTGCTAAAAAAAAAATGGAGAGCACAGAGGGTTATGCAGGAAACCCACACAAACTCGGAGTGGGCGAGTGGCAGGGAAAGCTGCCTGGGGAGGAGACACTGAGAGGGGAGGAGGAGAGTCAGCCAGGCAGACAGCGGAGGGGGCTAGAGCAGGAGGAGAAAGTATTTCAGGAAGAAGGAATAGTGAGTGAAAAGCCTCAGAGTGGAGAGAGAGTGTAGCACATTCAAGAATGTATAGTAATTCTGGATGTTTGAAATGTGGAATTTGAAGTAGTAGTGGCAAGAAATGAGGCTGTGAAGCGAGCATGGACCAGCCCATAAAGGACCTGAAGATTCACATGACAGAGCTTGGGTTGTATGTTAGGGTGATGGGAAACTATTGGAAGAGTTCTACGCTGGAGCGTGATGCCATGTGAATTTAGGATGATCAGAGCGACGGCAGTGTAGAGAATAGACTGGAGTAGGGGCAAGGTTGAGAAAGAGAAACCCATCAGATGTGGCTGCAGTCACATAGAGGTGATAATGTGGCCTGAGCTGGGGTGACAGTGAAAGGCAGAAAAATGGACATATTCTAGAGAACCACAAACCTGGAAAGGGCTCTTAACTCTGCCTAGCATTCCTGGTAAGCTTGATCTCTCTCTCTCCAAGACAACTATCACAAGTTTCTTCTCTCCTCTAAATTCCAGCTCCTTTCCTCTACCTCTTAGCTATCTCCCATTTAATTGAGAAAATAGAAGCCATTAGAAAGGGTTTCTCTCTTCCTCGCCATCACACCTACCTGCTCCTGTGCCCATCTTCCCCTTCTCCGCTTTTGAACCCTCCTCCTCTCACAAGTCAACCCTGTCCCAACCGTGACATCCTATGATGGCCACCTTCTCAAGGACTCTGATCCTTCGGACTTCTTACCTTCCACATCATTGGTACCTCATTCCTTCCCTCTCCCTCTCCCTCTTTCCTCCAGGATCTGGCTTTGCCTCTCTCTCCAAGCTTCCGTGGGTCTGTTCTACTCCTTACACCTACACTTCAGCCACACTGGCTCCAAACACTCCAAGCTCCTTCCTACCTGAAGGGCCTGTGTAAAAGCTGCTCCACCTACTTGGAAAAGATCTTGCCATTTGTACTGGGTTGAATCATGTCTCCCCCAAAATTCATGTCCACCCAGAATTTCAGGATGTGAACTTATTGAGAAATAGGACCTTCGTAGATATAATTAATTAAGATTAAGTCATACTGGGTAAAAGTGGGCCCTAAATCCAATGACTGTTATTCTTATAAGAAGAGGAGAGGACATATAAAGATACAGACGCAGAGGGAAGGGGACCATGTGAAGATGGAGGCAGACGTTGGAGTGGTGTGTCTACAAGCCAAGGACTGTGGGTAACCATAGCAACCAGAAGGGGTGACAAAAAATCCTTCCCTAGAGCCTTTGGAGGGAGCATGGCCCTGCTGATACCTTGGTTTCTGACCTCTAGCCTCGAGAACTGTGAGAGATAAAACTCTGTTGTTTGCAGCCTCCCAATCTGTGGTCCTTCACTATGGCGCCATTCTCACGTGACCCATCCCTTCTTAGTCCTGTGCCTTCCCCGGGGGGTTCTTCCCTGGCCACCTTATCTAAGAGTGTCTCTCATATTTTTCTTCTTTGCTGAAACAAGTTCATTTTCTTTATAGTCCTTTTCATGAGAGGATGTCATGTGTATTGGCTTATTTTTGTCTATATTATCTATTTCCCACACTAAACTCTAAGCTCCAAGAGGGCAGGGATCACATCTGATTGTTTACCTCTCTAGTACTGGCCTAAAACCTGGTAAGTATTCAGTAGATATTTGGTAAATTAGTGAAATAATAAATAAAGGAAGGAAGGAATGAGGTACTTAGAAGTTGGAGTGGACAGGATTCATGACTGGTTAGATGCGAAGGGAAGGGGGCTGGGGTAGTCAGGGAGTCCAGGTATCCCATTCGAGTCCTTGGTGGATTCAGCTGCCTTTTACTGAACTGCAGAGCATGGGAGGAAGAGCAAGTTTGGGGAAAGGTACTGAGTTCGGTTTTGGAGTTTTGAGTCTGAGGTGTCTGTGGGTCATTCAAAAGTAGAGGTCAACTAACTGGCATGCCTGTTTCTACCTTCGCACCTCCCGCAGACTGTAACACAGCAGGCCAGGGGAGCCTTTGAAAACATGAACAGATAACTTCGCTGCTCTGCTTACCACCTTCCAGTGGCTCTCACTATTTATTTTACTGGTTTATTCATTCTCCGACTTCTCTGACTCTAGCAAGATACTTGTTCCATGAGGGCAGGGCTTTCTGTCTGTTTTGTTCACTACATATATCCAGTACCTACAACAATGTCTGGCAGGTAGGAGGTAGCCAATAAAATGTTGGATAAAGCAGTAAGATTCCATTAGGTCTCTGGGTTATGGGTCTGGCACTCAAGGAGTGAATTCTGGGCTGAAGATGAGGACTGGAAGCCGTTGACAGATGATAGATTAGTTAGGTAGATAGATAGACAGGTAGGTAGAGAAAGCTTCTGGAGTGGATGTGATCTCCCATGGGCAGGACATAAAGTGGAAGAGAAAGTGGTTTAGGACCAAGCCCCAAGAAACATGAACCTTTAAGAGAAGGGCAGAGAAAGTGGTATCCTCAAAAGAGACTAGGAGACAACAGCCGGTGTGGTATCAAACAACCAGGGCTAGAGAGCATTCCATAGAGGGAGTGATCCACAGTCAAATACGACTGAGAGGAAGCAGACAAAGAATGGCAGCTTCATGAGATGGTAGAGGTGACAAATCCAATTTCAGCGTGGAGGAATGAGTTGGAGGGAGGATATGCAGACAGGAAGTTTAGCAGCTGGTATGGACAAATCTCCAAGAAATCAGACTGAGGGGAGCCTGGATGATTACTGGGGTCAAAATGGAGGTTTTCATTTAATGATTGGAGAGAGTAGAGCCAGCTTCAATGCTGATGAGAAGGAATAAGCAAAAAGAACACTTTGTGGACATAGCTGAGAGCCTGAAGTGCCTGTTCTACAGCAGTGAGAATGGGCTGTAGAACAGGTAAAGAAAAGGGACAAGTCCTTCTGTGAAGGAGGGGTCAAAGAAAGGTGGGGCAGTAGCTTACAATGGCAAGAATTTGTTTCTCGCTCACAGTCTGTAATTAGGTTGGAGATTGGCCGATCTAAGTTGGAGCTGGCCCTTGGCTCCAGGCTGTTCAAAGTATCTCTCATTTTCTGGGACAAGCAGAGCATGTTCTTATTGCAATGGCAGAAGCCAGTGGAGAAAACCCAACCATACAAGCACATCTCTAGCCTCTGCTGACATTCCATATGCTATCATTCCATCAGTGAAAGAAAGTCACTTGGCCAAGCTCAAAATCAAGAGTTGGGGAAAGTATACTTTGCCAGCTTGAGGCCATGGCAAGGCTGTGAATGTGTAATTCTATTATGGGGGTGGGGGCAGGTGAAGAATTGAGGATGATATTATCATTTTTATTTATTTTTATTTTTTATATTTTGGCCACACAGCTTGCAGGATCTTAGTTCCCCGACCAGGGATTGAACCCACACCCTCAGCAGTGAAAGCACACAGTCCTAAGCACTGGACCACCAGGGAATTCCTGATATTAACATTTTAATTACTATCACCTCATCTAGGCTGTACGTGGTACAACTGCTGTAGCTCCCAACCAGCCTCCCCACTTCTGATTAGTCCTTTAAGGCATCAGATTCATCCTTCTCACATGCCATTATCATGGTGTCACTCCTCTTTCCAAACCCTGCCTATAAGATAAAGTCCAAAGTCCTTGGCCAGGTATCCAAAGCCTCCCAACCCAACCTGTACAGTGCATTCCCTTCACTCTCCAAGATGTACGCTCCACTTGGGCCAGTTTAATACTCCTCACCCTCCCCCAAACACTTCCTTTCTTAACCACTTCACCACTTATCTAAAGTTTCCTTATCCAAGGTCTAGCTTCCATGAATTCACCCCAAACTCCTCCAGCCCCTCTTCTGAACTCCTATAAGTAAACATCAACTGAGTTTTTACTACCCTTTTAAAACTTAATTATATAGGAACTTAAATATAGTGACTTAAATTATGAATATGTTTTGTTTACATATTTGCTAAACAAATATTTGCTCTTTTCAGCCTCCATGTGTCAACCAACTAATATCGTGATTGGCCTCCTACCAGGAGCTGAAAGCTTACTGGAAACCTGGCAGAGTCCTGCCCCTCAGGAGTCTCCAGTGGAGTACAAAAACAGGGCAACGGGTACTTGCAATGCAATAAATGCTACCCTTGAGGGGGGAGCATGGAGAGTCCGTAGGAGGGCACTGTCCCAATTTAGAGGAAATGGGAGGCTTTCCAGAGGAAGGTGAGATAGATCTGGATGGTCAGGGGCTAACTAAGTCTAAGAGAGGGTAAGGTGGTTCAGGCTGAGAGGACGGTGCGGGTAAAGGCACGGAGGCTTGAAGGAAGGCAGTGTGTTTAGGGAATAAGGTCTGTGTGATTCCTAAGTAGGAGCGAGGGCTGGGTAACAGAGGGACAGCGTGGAATGGTGGGTTGAGTCCATCTGCTGAAGGATTTTGTGTGCCACCCACAGGAATTTGAACTTTATCGGGGAGTGGGGACGAGATGAGGCCAGAGAAACATATGGGGTGGACGGGCCTCCCCTTTATGTTTCTTCTCAGGGTTACGCATGGCAGTATTTGCCCTCCAAACGGCAGCCAAGGGCTGACCATACAGCAAGAGCCCCGTGCCATCCTAGAGCCTTCTTCCCCTCTTAGCATGTCTCAGCCCCAAACTGAAAGGGGGATCTTTGAGATGATTTAGCAGTTTCCCATTGCCAGAGGGTCCCCGGATCCTCTGTCCTACCACCTCCCAGGATGATAAGCAGTGAGTCCGCATTCTGGGGAAGGGCTGCATCAACACCTGCACGGCCCTCTTCACTCCTGCCCATGGCAGCCAGGGAGTGGACTGTCCTTTTAGGACCGGTTAACATAGGCTTGATCTTCAATTTGATCTTCAATTTATCCCTAATTTAGAGGCAGGGAAAAGTATTTCATCTCCCTCCATCTTTTCAAAGTGTTTTCAGGCACCATCCATAGGAGCCTCAGCTGCTTGGCAGAGAGATCCCTTTGGAACCCTTGGCGCCCTCCGAGGCTGGCGGTAATTGGAAGTCCCCATCACAGGGTCACCTCTCAACATGGCTCTGTGTGTTCTGGAGTCTGATAAATACCAGGAAAGATAAATTTGATAAATACCAGCATCACAACGCTGTTTCCTTTGTTAACTCGTTCGTATGCTGTCACCCCTCCTCTCTTCGTTCCATGCAGGTGTGTGTGGTTCATTCACAACGCTGTCGCACTGCCCCCAGGCCCTTCATGCCCTGGCCCTGTGCTTGATAAGGTGAACATTGCCTTCCTCCCTCTCATCTGCCAGAGACAGAAGCAGGACCTCCCCAGCATCCACAGTTCCATGGTCCCCACTTAGGAATGCCCCACTCAATACTGCTTTCTGGCTACAGCCCCTTTCTTTGCCTTCAGAGATTGGCAGAAAACTTCCCACATAGCTCTCTACCTACACATTCAGAATGACATGTGTAATTTTATTGTAACCTGAGATGTTTCTAGAGGAGGTGAGTGAACCACACTGAGCCTTCGAACATTCCTCACTAAGTCTTTTGCCCAACACACCTTTACATCTTACCACCATAACCTGTTTGCTTTCTTGAGATGACCATGCCTCTCCCTGGTTATGAGGATGGAGCGGGGCCTGCCGGCTCCAGCCTCCAGTTTGCGTCTCTAGGCACTTCTTCCAGGAGCGCTAGCCCTGGGTGAGGAGCTGGCGTGTGGCATGTGGTCAAGAGTGTGAGCTCTGAGCCCAGGGGACTTGTGATGCCACCCTCCCTTCTCATTTACCAGCTCCTGAGGTCTCTGTCTGAGTTGAAGCCACCAGCAGGTGGTAGGAATTCTGTTCTTCCAAAGCCCTAAGTTTGAATACCAACTCTGCCATCTTCTGGTTGAACAATCTTACCCAAATTCCTGAACTTCCCTGAGCCTCTTTTGCTACCCTGTAGAATGGGCACACTGCTTACATGGAACTATACATTGGAAATACACATGGGAGTTAATACTACAATATCCATTTCATCCCTCTACCATTCGGTAGCGGCAACGTTACCATCTGGGGAAACAGGTAAGCTACCAGAAGGCATCCTATAACTACGAGGAGAGTTCTGACTCTGTGGACTACAATCAGCAAGACTGAATGAACGCAAAGTCTTTAGTAAAATATTTCTAATGGTTGTTTGAACTGTTGTCTCTCCAACAGACTGTAGGCTTCTCTAAGATGGGGACTTTGATAGGTCTGGCACATAGGTAGTATCAGTCCTCAAACTTCATTCTTCTTGAATATTGTGTTGACTCTTCCGGGTCTTTTGCCTTTCTATATAAAGTTTCTAATCAGCTTGTTAATATTCACTTGCTGGGATTTTGATAGGAATTACATTCAATCTATATAGATCAAGTTGGGAAGAATTGACTTCTTAACAATATTGAGTCTTCCTAGCCATGAGCACTGAATAGCTCTCAATTTACTTAGATCTTCTGTGATTTCTTTCATCAGAGTTTTTTGTTTTCCTCATATAGATCTTGCACACGTTTGTTAAACGTATACCTAAATATTTCATTTTTATGTGCTGATGCAAAGATTGTTAATGTTATGTTGTAGGCAATAGGAAGTCAAAGAAGTGGCTAGACAGAGGAGTAATAATGTACATTAATTTTTAAGGAGATTGTTCTACTAACAGTGTGAAAGATGGATTATATTTAAGTAAAATTAGAGGTAAGAAGACCAGTCAGGAGATTTTTTTTTCAATGTGTACAAGTGGAAGCAAAGACCTAAGAGAAGTAAGTAAAGGCAGAAGGTATAGGAAATGTTAAATCTCACTCAAGAAATAAGGCGAATAATAAGGATGCTCTTTCTCTGAGAAAGCCAAGCAGACAAATGTTGCAACAGCCTTGACGATTATTCACCTACACCAGTCTGCCCAGGGAAGTGGTATGTAAAGACCAGAAATGGCAGTGTTAGCTGTCTACTCCAGCATCCATGAATCCCCTGCCCTTTTTCCTGCCTAACACAATCCCAATTTTGCTCAGGAATCCTCCTTCCCCACCTGGCCAAGAACTACAGGGTTGGCCTGCTTGGTCTGTGGGTGCCCCTATCCCCCTTGCCAGGACTGAATCAGAAATGGGCAAGTGGGCCAATTCTGGCCAGTGGGACAAAAAGTCATGTCTGCTGAATGGGGTGGGGACAGTAGCAATAAAAAAATTTTCCTCCATCCTAAGTGAAAGCCGCAGGAAGAAATGGTCTCCTTCCTTGCTCTGGAGGTTGTCCTGAATTTGTGACTCCTAGAGCTACTGTATCCAAATTGCTATCAGCCTGAGGATGGAGCCAACAGTGAAGGTGGTGTAGCCCAGGGAAAGCACTGTTGAGCTGCTGAATCAAAGAAACCACATTTCTTTATTGGTTAAGCCAGTATAAGTTGGGATTTCTGAGACTTGCATCTGAAAGCATCCTCTCTGTTACACCTGACCTTATTCATCAGCTAAGCTAAAGAAAGCTCACCTGCTACCCACCCACCCCTCTGAGGATGCTAAGTTCTTTTCTAGTGTCAGGTTAGATCATACCCCTAGAGTAAGGACTTTGCCTGCTTGTTTACTGCTCTACCCTCCACATCTAGAACCTGACATTTAGTAGGAACTCAATAAACATCTAATATATCAGTGAATGAATGAAACACTGAAGAGCTAAAATTTGAATCACATTTGTTTGGCTACTCCCCACCCCACACTCTGTTTTCTCCCATTAAAACTTACCATTATTGAGTTGTGAATGTTGTATGCCTTTGACAAGGGACAAAGATTATAGCGAGAAATAGCTATATCAGAATAGCCTCTGCGTTTGCTATATGAAAAGACAGTCAAACACACTTGTATGATGTTTTCAGAGTTCCTATACAAAGTCTCCTACAAGAAAATTAATGCCAGAAAAAAAGCATACCTCTCTTGGAGAATCGTTCTACTTCCTTCCAGTAGGTTGTATGGATGATCTAATTGAATGTCCTTTTTCACCCTGGCTGCCAGGAAGCTCAAAGCCTAATCTGATGCTAAATCACGTAACTCTATTACACTTCACAGTCAATGCTTGCTTCTTCTTCCTTTCCATGGCTTTGCTTTTCTAATTTTAGTTGAATGACCTTATTGTGTTTGCCTTTATTGTAAGTTGCTTCAAATCCTTTTCAGAAAGAGGTGCGTATTTAAAAAAAAAAAAAATTAACAACTCAATTCTAAAAAGCCATGCAGAGCCTGAGTTGGCACCACTTGCTCTTTGTAATAGCCTGGAAGGGCCCCCAAAGTAGCCTGGTGCTTTATCTTTACAAACACATGTCAGCCAGAGCAGCGGTGCTCACCGGAGATCTCCCGAGACAAGGGCAAAAATCACCCGTCATTTTCTACTGAATGGGTGTCTGGAGGACCATTCAGTCTCCTAGTGGCTGGATTTGGTGGGGCGGATTAATGTGGAGAGCCCTTGGAAAAATCAGCATCGCCCCTTCCTGAACCAGCTATTGTTCCAGAGGTGAGTGTTCTGTCTAGTTTTGGAGATAGAATCTCTTTCCTGCCTGGCCCCCAGCCCCGCCGGCTTTGTATGCAGAGTCCCGTGTCCTTCCCCTTCCCCGCACACGCCCTCCCCCGACTCTGGACCTCAGGTCTCTCCAGCCAACCCTCTGTGCCAACTGGTAGAGGGTGCTCTTGTATAGCAGATCTGAATCCCTCCCCACCAATAAGCCCGATGCCTTCCCGCTCCAGCCAGGCTGCCTCCACCAGCTGGAGGCCCTGGAACCCTCCCGTGGGGCAAATTGCTGTTTTTCTTTCCAAAGACTGGCCTAGGCCATGCCCCCAAACACTGCTGAGCTGGCCTCTTTCCCCTTCAAGCTTGTGTGCCCCTCTCTGCGCTCCAATATCCCCACAGGTGGAACAGAATGAAGCTAAATATGGGAGGACATAGTTTGATTTGTGATATATATGTTGAGTCAGAGAGAGAGAGAGAGAGAGAGAGCCCTCTCCGAGCTCTGCAATAATAGATTTTGTGATTTAATTGGAAATTTAGTAAATCTGCTAAAACATTTAGTGGTTTAAATTTTTCCTGTTCTGCAAAGAAACAAAGCCTTCTGGTTTACCCTGTGTCTTTCAACAACTTTAATTTCATTTGTAGATTACGGATGGAAGTAGCATTTCCACTCGATTGCATACTGGGCATTAAGAAGACAAAAACCTTCATTGTTTGCAGCCCTCGGAATTTTTTTTCAGACATTAAGCTGTAGGTGGCATTCTTTATACCTGACATCAGAGCACTTTTGTCAGGCGTTTAGTTGACAGGATTTACTGCAAGCCCATCCTAGGTGTGTGAAGCAGAGAAAACAAGAAAATATTTTGTTCGGGTGGGCAGACAGAGGAGTGCACAGGCCCATCAGCCTGACTGGGTAACCGCTGCTTTTCAAACTGTGTAATTAAAGATCTTTAGAGTTCTTTGAAGGGAATTAATTAGTAGAGAAAGGCTGTTTTGTTTACAGTCTTTATCATCAACATAATCAAAAGCTAGCCTTGATATTGGTGGCAAATTGGACTGAATTCTCCCGAAGTGAAAAATGCTTCCTGCAGAGCTGTTCTTGTTTTTGGAGGTTTGTTCCATCTGTGTGTTAGCTTGCCATTGGGTGGAGGGGAGAGGCCGGTGGGGAAATAGAGCACTGTGTCTGGGGCAGGATTGCCAGAACACCCGTGGCCCATGTAGAGGCCCCATCACCAATCCCCACGTGTGGATGGTGTGTTGGGAGGTCGCGGTTAGTGTTTAGGTTCACCCGTCTGGATGCTTTGTCCGTGGGTAGCTGTGTTTTCAGGTCTGGGAAGCCCTAAAGAAATCATCTGGTAATGTGTCACAGTGGATCTCACTGTACTAGCCTGGTGGCATCAGTGCTTCGTAATCAACGCTGACATCTGGGTCCCACTCAGACCTACTGAAGAACCTCCTGGGATAGGAATCAGGAATCTGTGTTATTAACTCACTACCCAGGTGCTTCTGATATGCAGCCACGTCTGAAATGTCGAACTACTGACTCATGCCCATGTCCTTTTGGTGAAAGGACCAGGGAGATTACCTTGAGATTAGCAGAGAAGGCTGGTCACAGGGTATTATGACCATAGTCTCTGAGTATAGACTAAAGCTGCGAGAGGCAGGTCACTCTTCACAAAGTGCAAGCAAACCCTTACCGTGAAGGATTCTCCTATAAACCTAGCCTGAACAATAGGGGTCGTTCTCCAAACCAAGAGAGGCTGGGGGCAGCTTTGGCCCCATTGCTCCCCTTCCCCGAAGAATCCCATTTCATGGTGCCAGGAAATGTTCTAAAGGACCAGCATCTTAGGGGAGGGAGCTGAGTTGGTCATATGTTTATCCAAGTGAGAAGCAGGTCTCAGTAGAATCTAGGTTTTATAGGCCCAATTTCATCTGATTACCTTATGATCATATTCCAGATCCTATCTTGTCTTGGTCATTACAAGATCTCAAGGGGTGGGATAGGGAGGGTGGGAGGGAGGGAGACGCAAGAGGGAAGAGATACGGGGACATATGTATATGTATAACTGATTCACTTTGTTGTAAAGCAGAAACTAACACACCATTGTAAAACAGTTATACTCCAATAAAGATGTTAAAAAAAAAAAAAACAAGAGCTCAAAGACTTCCTCGTCTGCCCAAATTGTCTTTACCTGGCCATCTCTGTAATCCATACCCACCAGTCCTATCCCTTTACTTTAGTTTCATTTTCAATGAAAAGTTTCTATTGTAGAAATAATACAAGTGTGTTGTTAAGAAGAATTTTCTTAAACAAGAGAGGTGTCCAAAGTGGGGAGGGAAAGCTCTCCCTGCAATCTCACACTTCAGAGAGAATCCCTGTCAAAGGTGTCAACAACCTCATTTTCCAGATGTGGACACGAGGGTCCAGAGAGGTGAAGTCAGTGATTCTGTGGCAAAGCAGGAACAGGGGCCCCTGACCTCTCCGCCCAATGCTCTTTCCACCTATTCCTCTTCGAAGGAGGCCTCTTCCAGCACCCCAAGCTGTCAGAAACTTTTCAATGCTATTGACAGGGAGATGACTTACTCATTTCTCATGAATCAGTAAAGGTGATCAACACACTTCTCAGGAAGCCTGAAGCCACACCTCAAAACCGATTCTTCGGGATTACAGGAAACATATCCTGTGGCTGATTTCTCTTCTACCCCTCTGGCCTTTATACCCATCACTGTCTCATCACAAGCCTTCACTTTTCTGAACCAGGTTCCCAGAGGTTACAGATTCTCAACTAGGAAAGCAGAACTGAGCATGCTTCATCCCTGTGGGCCAGCTGGGGCCCAAAAGCAGGGCACCTGCAGCCATGCTTCTGAAAGATGCTGTGGGGAAAGCAAAGAAGGCAGGTGGAGTCAAAGTCCCCTAGCAGAGCCCACTATGCTTTCCTAAGAGTTCTCCAAAGGGATTTTTCACTTTTTCCCCACATTCCTGGGGACTCAAGCCTCTTCAGGGTTGTCATATCTTTATACCACACACAATCTGGTGAAGGGGTCGTGAGCAGAGAATTAAATATTCTTGATTCCCAAGTCCTGGGGGGTATCCAGGTGCAGTTTGGTTACAGGGAGAGTCTTTCAACGACACTAGAAAAGTGGAGGTTTACGCTTCAGGATGTGTTTTGTTTTGTTTAACAGACCCAGTGAACAGTCACGCTCAGCCCAGTCCGCAGTACTTGCAGAGTCATAATACAACAATAATAAGTTTCATTACATTAACTCACGTATTAAGAATCAAGCATGTGCCAGGCACTAGGCTAGCTGCTTCACATAAATTGTCTCATTTAATCAACTCAAGCAGAGGGAGTTATTATCACTTCATTTATAGATGAAGAAATTGAGACTCAGAAAAGGTACCCAAGGTCACACAGCCAGTTGACAAAAGAGTGAAGTTTCCAGTCCAGGTTGATTTCCTTGCAAAGCCGGGTAGTTTATGAATATAAATGCAGGCCTGGTGTCAGATCTCAGCCTATACCTCCCACACCCTGAGACAAAGCTCATGGGGGAAGGCAAGGTTGGCTAAAGTGAGGACTGGTTTCCCACCCTGCACCCTGAGTGGATGCTGAGCCATGTCCACCTGTCGTGTTGGGAGGAACTTTGGGGGCCACCATGTTACCTGAAAACATGACAGCTGCAGACTCAGCTGAGGCTAGGAATTGGTTATTCTGCCTTGTTGGTTTATTTATTTTACATTTAATCCCCTTTTTCCCTAGAAAAATAATCTCCACCTCTTTTGAAGCCCTTTACCAATAGTTCTGTTAACTGCAGTTATGTATGCTGAGCACAGCAATTGATAAAGAAATAAAGGCTTCTGTCAGATCTCAGGGTGGAGGGAAGCCAAGGGGACACTAATCAGCGAGGGAGACCTGGCCAGCTCGGAAGTAATTTTCAGGCTAGCCAAGAGCCCAGAGTGGTGGGGTTTTTTTCCTTTCCTTTTTTTTTTTTTTTTTTTCTTCTTTTACCATTTTAAATCCATGTCAGCAGAGCCAGGTTCTTGGTGCACCCCTCTGAGAAACTTCTTGCTTTTTCAGCTTAGTCTGAATCTCCCCTGTATTGGCCATGCCATTATTGAAAGAGACCTCAATTTTAATTCTCTTCTCTTCTGTGGGCCCCTCTTTCTTTCCCTCCTCCCCAAATGTTTTAGCATCTGTTAATCCCAGTTGGAAACCTTAGCAGATAAAAGTCGTGTTCTATGTAGATTGCTTCCAGAACAAATATGGGGTGGTAGATAATTTAGCATTTGGTTTCAAGAGGGCTTAGCGTAGGGGCTGCAGAGGACACCACCTCTTCCTCATAAGACATCCAGTAAAAGCAAAAGCAAAGTTAATTCCCAAGCTCAGATGGAATGCATGTAGATCAGGTTCATTTCCAGGACGGCCGCTGCCTGCGTTTAGGTGATATTAGAAGCCACCATGACAGCAAAGTAGTTCTATGCATAGCGGCTTAGTGAACACTCCGAGAACTAGTTTTTAGTGAAGCTATCAGGTTGAAAAATACCAAGTCACAAAGTTTTAATGAAACTAAATGTGGATCAAGGTATCATAAAGAGCATCCAGGACGACTTAAAAGATCCACGGGTGGAAATTAGAATGGATCGTCAGGATTTATTTGGCAAAGCCCGTCTATTTTGACCTTTTTTCCGTTTCATATTAAGGCTACTCAAAGTGTGTTTTGTTTGGCTAAGGCTGGAGGAGTTCAGCAGCTACTGGGGCTGCTACACTGATGCCGCCACTGAAGTTTAGCGGCATTAATTGACTGATAAGGGCCCGGGCATCAAACAGCAGAGAGAAAGGCCATCGGAGATTTTCTTGCTTTATTTCTCTCTGCACTTCATTTACATCTTAAGCCATATTGGTGATCCAGATTTGAATAAAGCCACAGCTTAAGCAGTGATTAGATCTCAATAGCTTGGATTTTCTATGAAATTGCGGCATTTTTACTAGATGTATTTAGAAATACTGGTGAAAACTGACACCTTGGGTAACTTTATCATTTTAAATGGAGCTTCGGGTGGATAAAAAAAAACCAGCTAAGATGTGGGTATTAGTCGCCAGGCCTTTGACTCAAGCAGTGTCAGAGGTTAGAATTAGACAAAAGCCAAGCTCAGCACGACTTGGGCAGGAAAGAATGCAGATAAGTCAACCCACCACCTTCCCCATCAGCCTACTCTCCCCCCAAATGTTAATCGAAGCAGTGATCCCATAACCTGAAGAAAAATAAGGAAGCCGAAAGGAATATATAATGCAACAAGGAGCTTCTTTTATTCTGAGATTTTTTTTTTTTTAATCATGAAGCAATATTTTTAACTCTGAGGTTAACCTGCTAATCCTTAAGCTGGTGATATGACAGTGTCAAATGTGATGGGATTTTTGTGATTCTCATTATTGTTATGTATTGTTCTTTCCCTGGTATTCCATATTAATATTTATAAATGCCCTTTTTATAGAACCAAGAGGACCAAAACCCATTATTAAATTTTTAAAATGGACAAACCTCACATCCAATATAGTTGATTACAATTTAGAACAAAAAGGATTTCGGTAGTAATCCACTTCTTGTTTCTCATTGTTGTTGATTTGTGTAGACAGCAGAGCTCCAGACGTTATTTTTTTTTAAACTACTGTTTGCACAAAGTAACATCCAAGTGACAGAGAATAACAGAATATCGATTGTGCTTCACAAGAAGGAGGTGAAAGGCACCATGAGCAGGTAAGAGGGCATAATGGAGAAAAGGTGCGCATTTAAAATGCTAAGTCACCCACCAAGTGCAAGGGCTAAATGGAAGAATCGATTAAAATTTTTAAAAGAGGGGTTGTTCATTCAGTTGTTTTCAAGTGCCTCATTTTACTTGACAAGTGGCCTCTGGAGGGTTCAGTAGGCATCCACGTGTGTGAAAGAGGAACTCTTGTAATAAAGAGAGGCAAATCAATCATGCCATGGCCTAACCATAGACAACAGTCAAAACTCGCAACTAATCTACCCAGTCCCTTCTCCTTTCAGCACCACAGGATGATGCAATCAAACATCCTTTGGAGTCAGAAGGAAGAAAAAGTCTCCACCCAGCTCAGGGTAGACTATGTTCCCAGCACTAGGCAGCCAAGAATAGCCTTCAGTCCCAGAGAGGAATATTCATGGAAGGAAGATATTTCATGGCTGACTGGCCCCACCACTCCCTCTGCATTTAAAAGGACCTAAATAACTCAGCATAATTAGCTGGAGTGTGTAGGGCTAATTGGTTGTGGTTTGGGGGAGGGGTGGGGGTGGTGGCTAGGTGGCCTGGTCTTGTAGAAGAACAATCAAGAAAGAGAAAAGGTAGCATCTCTGCTCATGAGGCCGAGAATCCGAAGCAATTATGACAAATTACTAGAAACGTCTCAACTCTTCTTAGCCTTTTGGAGAGAAGGTGTTTTCATGGGGGATATTTTTATTCTTGTTTATAAAAATCATTTTTTCCCAATTCCATGTCCAAAGCCTGAGCTTCAGAATCAGACCTAAGTGTGAGTCCTGGATCTTCCCCTTCAAGCTGTGTGATCTTGGGCAAGTTACTTTGTCAAGCTTTCTTGATTATAAAATTGGGAAATGGGGAAGGATAAATTAGGAGTCTGGGATTAGCAGATACAAACTACTATATATAAAATATACTATATATAAAATAGATAAACAGCAAGGACCTACTGTATAGCACAGGGAACTATATTCAATATCCAGTAATAAACTATTTATAATGGAAAAGAATATGAATAATATAATGGAAAAGAATATGAAAAAGAATATATATATGTATAACATGTATATGTATATATGTATAATATATATGTATAACATATATATGTATATATGTAAACATATATGTGTGTATATGTATAACATATATGTATATATGTATAACATATATGTATAACATATATGTATATATGTATAATATATGTATAACATATATATGTATATATGTATAACATATATATGTATAACATATGTATATATGTATAATATATATGTATAAGAATATATATGTATAAAGAATATATATATGTATAATATATATGTATAAAAAGAATATATATATGTATAACGGAATCACTTTGCTGTATACCAGAAACTAACACAACATTGTAAATTAACTATACTTCAATTTTTTAAAAATGGGGAAATGGACACCTACTTCATGCTGTTGTGGTGAGGATTAAACAAGAAGATGCATGTTATATGGGACCTGGCACAGAGTGCAAGCATGCAAGAAACAGCAGCTCTAATTAATAAATCTATGACTTTGGAGATTTGAAACTCTGTTTCTTGTGGATGATTTTCTATCTTTTGTCCTCTTCTGGTTTAGGAATTACAACCCATGCATATGGATCTCTGTAGGTTTGCACATGCGAAAAATAAACCACGTGGGATATTGTGGAGGCCCAGGCTGCTTGAAGAATTCCAGGCTATATTTGGCCTTCTGGGATAAAACACTTGGGCATTTATTTTTACTTGCAGTTTTTTATTTTTTAATTTTTTTTATTGGAATATAGTTGATTTACAATGTTGTGTTACTTTCTGCTGTACAGCAAAGTGAATCAGTTATACATATACATATATCCACTTTTTTTTAGATTCTATTCCCATATAGGTCATTACAGAGTATTGAGAAGAGTTCCCTGTGCTATATAATTTATTTATTTTTGGCTCTGTTGGGTCTTCCTTGCTGCGCGTGGGCTTTCTGTAGTTGCGGCAAGCGGGGGCTACTCTTCATTGTGGTGCACAGGCTTCTCATTGCGGTGGCTTCTCTTGTTGCGGAGCATTGGGTCTAGGCGCACAGGCTTCAGTAGTTGTGGCGCGTGGGCTCAGTAGTTGTGGCGCACGGGCTTAGTTGCTCTGTGGCATGTGGGATCTTCCCGGACCAGGGCCCGAACCCGTTTCCCCTGCATTAGCAGGTGGATTTTTTTTTTTTTTTTTTTTTTTTTTGTGGTACGCGGGCCTCTCACTGCTGTGGGCTCTCCCACTGCAGAGCACAGGCTCTGGACGCACAGGCTCAGCGGCCATGGCTCATGGGCCCAGATGCTCCGCGGCATGTGAGATCCTCCCGGACCGGGGCACAAACCCGTGTCCCCTGCATCAGCAGGAGGATTCTCAACCACTACGCCACCAGGGAAGCCCGGCAGGTGGATTCTTAAACACTGCGCCACCAGGGAAGCCGGGACATTTATTCTTAAACACAACTATGGTATTTTCCAACACCAATAAGGAAAGAAGAGTCAGAACTGATGCCTAGTGGTTCTGACAGTTATTTTATTATAGCACAGGGTTCCTGCCACAGAGCTGGCGTGTTAGCTCCCAGCTGAGGAATATTGTATGTTCAAAGCAGCAATAGTGTAACTCAATTCCAGTGAAACCCAAGTTTGATGAAGCAATGAGAAGGCTATTCATCATGACCAATCTTTGTAGAAGCTGGCCTCTCCTTCTGGGGAAACATGTCTTATGTTTCAAATATGTGCAATGGTCTGGGTTTGCAATGTGGCATTAGTTCAAACAATATGCTGAGGATGCAAGCTTCTCAGACCTCTCAAAGACTTGTCAGCCTACCTCTTCTAGAAGTCCCTGAGTCCTGAGTAAGGTGGCAGAGATTTGCTTTGGGTGCTTTTCTCTTCCTTTTCACAAGAGACCCCAGGCTTCTCTCCATGCTCTCCTCAGGCAGTTGGTGACCTGAGTTGGCCTCCTGGGTCTTCCCTCTCCACCATCAAACTGTTCTCCTCCCACTGACTTACCAAAATTTACTGCCCTCTACTCTGTTTTCTCAGGACCCTGAATGAGCAACCCGGCGCTCTTGATAAACGCTTGATCATAGTTGAATACATGTATTCAGTGACTGCCACTAACCTAAAGTAATAATGACTGATTTCCCCTCAGATAACATTTCCTTTCTGCCAGACAGCTTTTGTGCCCTTTCTCGTATAGACTAAGGGTACCTTTTCCCTCCAGTCGTTACTGTGGCACACCTGCACCCAGCTGCTGCCCGACAGTCCCTTTCCTCAGCTGTGCCTCCTTTCTCCCGCTTTCTGCCCAAGTCTCCTCTCCCTCCTTGCCTGTGGGGACCAGCTTGGCCACTCTAATACAACCACGCACAGATCTGGAGCGTGAGGGCGCTGGCACTCCCCAGAGCAAATTTTGACCAGTGGAGATAAGAGCCAGTGGGTAAAACTCCCCTCTCCCCTGTCCTCCACATGATTCTCCCGAAACTCCCCCGGGGGGGCTGATCTCACTTACCCACGGTGATAACCAGCTCCCTAATGCAACCCTGGATTGGCTTTCCCCCACTCCAGATTCCTAAGTTCACATCTCAAAATAAACAACCTGCACATAAGCCCTTATCTCAGACTCTCCTTTCTGGGAGAACACAAGGTAAGACATCCCTTCTAATAGCGGACTTCTCAAGAAGGCTCGCTCCCTTAACCTAAGACAATACATCTCCATAGTGGAATTTCTGTTCTGTGGGATATATGTTCGGGTAGTGCTCTTCCCTGGAGCCCCCAGAGCTACCAAGGCATAATCTCCCATAGCTTTTGTCATGTTAGATTATCACGACCTCTTTGTTTACCTCCCCAGTATACCGAATTCAGGGACAGTGTCTCTTCTTTCTGTATCCATGTGCCTAGCCGAGTGACTGGCATGCAGTAGATACTTAATAAACATATGCTTGATGGATGGATGAATGAATGAATGAATGAGTGAATGCAAGAGAACCACAGCTGTCCCATATCCCATAGGGTAGTTAACTATTTACATAAACCCTATCTACATCCTCCCACATACAAATATAGTACAATATAAAAATAATAGAACAGAATTAAGTTAAATTTTAGGGGAAGAAAAAAGAAATATAAACTCTCATGGATAATCCCTCCCACACACAAAGAACACTTTTGTCATTGCACATACCCTTCAACGGCGTCCCTCCCTTGTCACTTCTTGCTCTTGCTACTGACGAGCCAATCCCATTTTGGTCCCTTTCTTCTGCCTTCCTGGATGATCCTTTAGGTATAATTTGGATCTGCATTGATTTACCTTCAGAGATTCCTTGAGGGGATTTGTAAGAGAGTCTTCTATCAAGAATATCAGGTGTTGGGCTTCCCTGGTGGCGCAGTGGTTGAGAGTCCGCCTGCCAATGCAGGGGACACGGGTTCGTGCCCCGGTCCGGGAAGATCCCACATGCCGCGGAGCGGCTGGGCCCGTGAGCCATGGCCGCTGAGCCTGCGCGTCCAGAGCCTGTGCTCCGCAACGGGAGAGGCCACAACAGTGAGAGGCCCGCGTACCGCAAAAAAAAAAGAATGTCAGGTCTTTCCCCTGCGCTCCTGCAGGAACTCTCTGTCTACAGGCCCTTGTGGAGCATTCTGGAAGAGTTTCCCAACTCCAGTTTGATGAATTCCAGATTGTCAGTAGTTCACATGATGACACTATCCTCGTCGGGGACTTCCTAAAGGATCCAGCTGCCCAAGCCAAACACCCGCTGCTCCCCTTCTCGAACATACACCTGTATCTCGAGATAAGTAATCATACACTGACCTCAGACTTGCCCAGGACCCATTAAAGTTATGGTATTTAGTGCATCTGCCAATACCAGGATGAGGAACAACAGTAACAATCAAACTACCACTCACTTTCCCCGGACCAGCCTTGGAGCGGGGTTTCAAGACTCCTGTTGGGACACAGTTGGTCTGCAGTCGACCCTGGATGGTCTACTCAGCACAGCTGACTGCTTCCATGCTGCTGTCAGATGTCTTTTATCTTTTGTGAATGACTGGAAGTTTTAAACCTCACTTCCCTCACATCCCCTCCTTCTTTCCCCTCTGCACCTGTTTTTTCCTCATTTGGTCCCAGACAAAGATGACTTATAAATATATTTAGTGTTGTGCCAGAAAAAAAAAAAAGACTATCAGGTCCTTTCTATGAGGCTTTAAGAACACTCACAACTGGAGTGACAACACACATATTTTACCTGGACTTCCCACAATAAAATACAAAGCCGACTTGGGAAGTTGGTACAAGAAGAGAAATTTCATCTTACAAGGCATTCCAGGGTGCAGACAAGCTCTGTTCAGATTCCCTTACCTTCCATCTGAAACATCCTATGCAACTGTGAGATTTTTCTCTGAAACCATATATTCCATTTGGGGAGATGCTGAACTAGCAGGTCGGGAAGCAGGATCTCTATGGGAGAGTATATCTCCAGGGTTGAGCACCCCTCTGTGGCCAGTAAGACTCAGCATCTCTGTGCCATTCCCACAGCTGGTAGATAGACATATTCTCTCACTGGCTTAAGCGGAGTTTAAGACTTAATTACAATAAAGCATTTGGAACAACTGCAGGTCTGGACATCATCTTACTTTAAATTTAGTTTCCCACTAAATGAGAAATTGAGCTTTTAGCAGTGTTTTTCCTATAAGAGTAGTAGTTGCAGTGAACTGAAGTAAGTTTAATCTTGCCTTGCTAATAGCCATGATTATCAGTTACGATGTCTTTGTTTGCAAGTAACAGAAAGTCCAAATCAAACCAATCTGAACAATAAGGAGATTTATTATCTCATATAACGGGGAAAAAAAGTGATATGGTGAGTTCCAAGACTGGTTGATTCTGGGAATTCCCTGGTGGTCCAGTGGTTACGACTGCTGTGGGCCAGGGTTCCATCCCTGGTAGGGGAACTAAGATCCCACAAGCTGCGTGGTGCGTTCAAAAAAAAAAAAAGACTGCAGCTTAAAGATGTCATCTAGGACCCAAGTTCTCTCTACTCTGCCATCTTAAGTGTTAGCCCCACCTTTGCGCTGTGAGTGAGATAGCTGTAGCAGTCCATCCCAGGCTTCACGCCCAGACCCAAAATCCAGAGGAAGAAAGAGAAATGACCTCTTTGTGTGTGTGTGTGTGTGTGTGTGTGTGTGTGTGTGTATTTAGAAGAGAGGAAACATTTCCTTAAAGTACCCCATCAGACTTTATCTCACATCTCATATCTAGAATAGGATCTTAGCGTAAGCTAAATTATGCTCCAGTAAGAAATAATCCCCAAACCTCAGTGGTCTCACACAGCAGTTTATTTCTTTCTTCATGAAAAGTCTGCTGTGAGTCCAGAGACTTTCCAGGGTGGAGATCTCTATGAGTTGGCTCAGAAATCTTGTAGCATCTGCATCCCCAAATATTTTTCCACACTCATTGTGGCAGAGGAATAGAGTGGTAGAGGGTCTTGTGCAATAATCTAATGCTGAATCCTGGAGCGATACTTGTCACTTTCATTCATGGCCCACTAGTCATATGGCCCCATCCAGAGGCAAGTGGATGAGAAGTGTGATCTTCTTACGTTCTAGGGAAGGAAAGTAGAAACAGATATGGAGGGCGCCAGAAAGCCTCCACCACTGTGCCCAGTCCTGACCAACTGCTTGCAAAACTGGTGGGAGTAGAGCAGTGGAATAAGATTAGGCTAATCTAAGGTGGGATGGATGTTGGGGAGTAAATTACAAATCTACTCCAGGTAAGTTGAAGATTAAGAAGACAACAAACATAAGGCTTTTAGATTCTTGGAAGATGACACAGAGATCAGAGAGGCAGTTCATTCTGGATTGCTCATGTATTGATTACCCAATCATTGATTTGATCATCAGAGAAAAGAAGAATGACAATTCCAGTTACACGTGTTAGAATCTTACCTAAACACACCACTACCTAAACAACTTGAATTTGGAGATACAGATGTTTTTTACATCAGGATTCATTTGCACACCACAATAGAATATTTGATGGCCCATACCATGCTTTTTGACCCTGCAGAGCTATCTCTATTAAATGAAAACTCAATTAAATCTCTAGCAATCACACTCAATCCTGGATATCAGTAAGAAGCTGGTGGGCAACTTTTGGAAGCTCTTTTTTCCTATAATACCAAAGAGAGGACACTATAAAACGGTTCTTCATGTCGTCTCAATTTCTCAAAATGGGACTTGGACTCCTCTCTAACAGCATCTGTCACTTTTTTGAAAACTTCTTTTAGTCCTCTCGCCCATCCAATGACCAGCTGCATAAAAATTCCCCAGAGAATTGTAAAACCATGCACAAACAGGTAAAAGTAAATAAATAAATATAAATAGAAGCAGCTCAAGTCTGGAGATTCAGCTAGAGGAGCTTTAGTATGTGGCTTGGGAATCTGCATTTTTAAAAAGGCTCTCAAGTAATCGGGATGTGCTGCCAGGTCTCACATCACAGCTGTCTGTCAACAGGTAAAGAGCTCCCTATTGACAGTTTTTTTCTTCACTTGGTTAGTTTATTTAACAAATCATGGTTCTCTTTACCGTATTAGGGCAACAAAGTAATGTTTATTGAGCTAAATAGAATGATAAATCCAGTGGCAGTCACTTTATTGTGTCCAAGTTTAGTTCTTTTGTTTCTCAACGCTTTTCTGATGAGCTGGATGAGGATGTCTCCAAAGGAAGCACAGATGTTTCTTTCTGATTTGACTCTTTATAGAATAAATTGTAACGTAATTGAGCCCACCTTTAATATAGCTTTCTCTCATTATAAGCAGAAGTGTTCGAAAGTGTTCATTGCTTGCCCCTTACAGTAGAAAAGTGGATGATAGAAACCTTGCTTCCAACTTTGTACCTTAGTTTCTTCATCTGTAAAGTAGAGATAGCAATAGCATCTACTGCAAAGGGTTGTTAAAAATTAAGCAAAAGAGAACAGAGAACCTAGAAACAGACTCACACAAATATACCCAACTGAATTTTGACAAAGGTTAAAAAGAAATTCAATACAGGAAAATAGTCTTTTCAAGGTTGCTGGTACTAGAGGAATTGGATGTCCATAGGGAATGAGGGGGAAGAAAGACTTCAGTGTCACATCTTATATAAAAATGAACTCAGAATGGATCATTGTCTTAAACGTAAAATGGAAACTATAAAACTTTTAGAAACAAACATAGGAGAAAATCTAGGGCTAGGCAAGGAGTTCTTATACTTGACACCAAAAGCATGATCCATAAAAGGAAAAATTAATAAATTGGACTTCATCAAAATTTAAAAGTCTGCTCTGCAAAAGACCCTGCTAAGATGATGAAAAAAAACAAGCTACAGAGTGGAAGAAAATATTGCAAATCATATATCCAGTAAAGGACCAGTATCTAGAACATGTAAAACTCAAAAGCACAAACCTCAACAGTAAAAAAGAATAAAATAAAACCGAAAACGAACAACAATCCAATAGAAAATGGGCAAAAGACATGAAGAGATACTTTAGCAAAGATGATATACAAATAAATGAGCACATGAAAAGACGTTCAACAGCATTGGGGAAATGCAAAAAAAAAACTACAATGAAATATCAGTACACACCTATCAGAAAGACTAAAATAAAAATAGCGAGGGACTTCCCTGGTGGTCCAGTGGTAAAGAATCCACCTTCCAATGCAGGGGACACAGGTTCGATCCCTGGTCAGGGAACTAAGATCCCACATGCCACAGGGAAACTAAGCCCGGGCGCCACAACTGCTGAGCCTGAGCACCTCAACTAGAGAGCCCACAAGCCCTGGAGCCCGTGTGCCACAAGTAGAGAAAGAAAAACCCACACACCACAACTAGAGAGAAGCCCGCATGCTGCAGCAAAGAGACCACACCACAACGAAAGGTCCCGCATGGCGCAACGAAGATCCCGTGTGCTACAACTAAGACCTGACACGGTCAAAAATAAAAATAAATAAGTAAATAATAAATATAAAAAATAAATAAAAATAGTGACAACACCAAATGCTGGTAAGGATGTGGAAAAACTGGATTGCTCATGTATTGCTGGTAGGAATGTAAAACAGCTTGGCAATTGCCTAAGAAACTAAACATGCAACTATCATACAACCCACTAATTGCAACCCTGGGTATTTTCCCCAGAGAAATGAAGACACACAAACTTATACACAAATGTTCATAATAACTTTCTTCATATTAGCCCCAAACTGGAAACAACCCAGATTGTCCTTCAAGAGGTGAATGGTTAAACAAACTTAGAGCATCGTACCATGGACTACAACTCAGCAATAAAGAGGAATGAACTTCTGATGCATGAGGCAACCTAGATGAATCTCTAGACAACTATGCTAGAGATTGGGGGAATAAAAACCACAAAAGAGTACATGCTGTATAATTCCATTATGTAATAATTTTGAAATAACAAATTTATAGGAATGGAAATCAGATTAGTGGCTGTCAAGCGTTAAGGAGGGATGGGGGTGAGAGTGAAGTAGGTGTGAATAAAAGGACAACATGAGGGATCCTGGGGTGATGGAAATATTGTATATCTCGACTGTGTCCATGTCAATATCCTGGTTCTGACATTGTTCTGTAGTTCTGCAAGACATCACCACTGGAAAAGACCCTCTTCTTATTTCCCACAATTGCGTGGGCATCTACAGCTACCCCAAACTAAAAAGTTTAAAATCATTAAATGAGTTAATGTCCACGACAGACACCTGGTAAGCCTAGTAATACATTTTAGCTATTATTGATTGAACTTTCCTGCAATCACTTAATACAACTTCTGTTTTGTCCCCCCGTCCCTTCTGAAATACCGTGAGGCAACGTGGCACAGCAGTAAGGCAGTGCTAGCTGGGAGTCAAACTCAAGTTCTAATCATAACTCTGACACTTATGACTCAGCTGTGTGACATTGGGCAAGATAAAATCTTTCCTGAGCCTTATTTTCTTCATCAGTAAAATGAGGATAATAATTCCCCTCTGTCCTAATCACAGGGCTTTCGGGTTTGTTTGTTTGCTTGTTTAAGAATCAAATAGATGATGTACAGGGGTTAAAATAAAAGCTTTGAAAACTGTTAAGTGCTCTAGAAATGCTACACATTCAACATACATTTATTAAATACCTCTTACGCATCTACTACTGCTATTACTAATAAATATGACCATTTACTCGCTTGAAACCCTTGTTGGAATTTGGCATGCAAATTTCCAGTGTTGCTCATTTGCATTGGAAAAAGGGAAAGAGGTGGGAGGCCTTTTGAAGCCATTTGAAAATTGAGCTCAGGGGGTATGAATTCTTATCACTGGGCTCAAGGTATAATTGATTTTCTACACAATGGCTCACAGGTGCTACATTTAACACCCTGAGTAGTAGGAGGATGGAAATGTATCCCAAGGTGCAGCTTTCACTTAAAATATCTACAGTCAGCCTCTTCACTCTGGGGAAAGTTGAGAAGCCTGGGGCACTGGGGTACCCCACCTTTCTACCACTTATCTAAATGTGCTGATGGAGGCACCTGCTCCTTACTTCTCATCCCACTGGGAGAATTGGGCTTTGGGTTTCTTGTTTTCAGTGGCCAGCTGCCAAAAGCACCTCTTTTCAGACCTGGATCACAAGGTTAGAGAAGAACACAGGGCAAGCCCACCATGAAATACATATTAATATTATAACAGCCCTTTCAGAATTCACTGTTGCTATGTCAACAAAGCAGCTGGGGAAATTGGGTCTTTGGGAAATTGGGAAATGAGGTCGGCTTTGGCAACATGGCAAATGCTTCCTTCTCTCAGAACGATTGCTCTGTGACACCAGCCAACCTTTTTCTACCTACCCTTTCTCCTTCTTATTTATAGGAAAATTGAGCAGCAAAACAATGGCCCTTAAGATTTGGGATTAGGGCATGTCTGCATCATGCAAGAAGTACTAGAAACAAAATTATACCCCTCCCTGCCTTTTCACCGGTTTGTATCAGTTTCTCACTCCCAATCTGGACTCCAGTGGACTGAAAATGGATTCTGTAACCAGCTCTGCAACTTTAAATGAATTACTGACTTCATCTCAGTCTCAATTACTACCTCTTGTGAAATTAAGGTATATTTGCAGGATCAGCTACATAATTTAGGGGGCTCAATACAAGAGGAAAATGCAGGGCCCCTTATTCAAAAATTAAGAATTTCAAGATGAAATTCTAAAGAGCCTAAAACCAAGAAAGAGGCTAAAACCAAGATCAGTGCCTTCCTAAGCATGGGGACCTGTGCAAATGCCCAGGTCTCACATTCATGAAGCCAGCCCTGTATACTAGTTATGAGTCTAGATTTACAAATGAGAGAAGCTAAGTCATACTCATTCTAAAGGTAAAGATAATTTAGTGGATGTTTACTGTGGTATCATGGAACCAAGGGAGAGCTGAACAGCTAAGGGGCCCAAGGGACACCTCTAGGGCTCTGTTCTCTCATCTCTGCTCTCCTCAGAGTAACAGCTCCATCCTACCCTGATGATAAAGTGGAGCCCAGACAGCTCATGAGTTTTCCTTCTTACAGTTTCAGCCACCAGGATGTGCTCTTGGTCTAAGTGCGGAATCTTGGTTAGGGCCACTCTGGCTCACCTTAGATCAGGTGCCCACACTAGATCAATCAACCCTGGATGGAGGGCCCAGGTGAATTTCAGAATATGGGTGGAAGCCCAACAGATAATCCCACAGCTTCCCTACAAATTGTCAGCACAGAGATAACAGATTTTATCTCAACACTGCCCGGGATCTGTTGGTAGCAGCTGCCTACAGGGAGGTGTAGATGCCTGGGGCTACACAGGACTGTGGCGAGGTCAGGCCATCATGCACGTCTGCCAAGAAAAGTGATGGCCCAGGTGACTGCATTTGCCATCCCTGGATGAGATTCTGTGGGCTCCACGTTCTCTGACAGGCCTAACGTTCTATGAGGATTTCCTCTTGTGCTCATGCCTGTCCCCAATTCAACTCTTAGGAAGGCTTCACACGTAGGGCCAATTTACTTCATTCAACAGATGTTGGTGAAGTGTGATTACGTCTTTTAAAAATAAATGGATGGGGCTTCCCTGGTGGCGCAGTGGTTGAGAGTCCGCCTGCCGATGCAGGGGACACGGGTTCGTGCCCCGGTCCGGGAGGATCCCACATGCCGCGGAGCGGCTGGGCCTGTGAGCCGTGGCCGCTGAGCCTGCGCGTCTGGAGCCTGTGCTCCGCAACGGGAGAGGCCACAGCTGTGAGAGGCACGCGTACCGCAAAAAAAAAAAAAGAAAAAAAGGATATATTTGAAATACACAAGAGAAATGCTCAGGCTTAAGCAATTCTGAAGCGAATCCTTTGGTAAAGCAGACTCTTGTTTAAACTGAAATGAATATCTTAGCTCCTTAGCTAAGATAGAGAGACTGAAGGTCCGACTTGGAAAGACAACCACTGAGGAAGAAGGTGATGGTAGCTTGTAGAAAAATGCACCAATAGGCTTCAATCGATCCCACTCCCACCTAAGCAGCAAGGGAGGATTCTCCTTCATCTGTACATCCTTGGATGGCTTGCCTCCTTCAAGGATGCCTAAGTGTTTATTCTAGCATAAGTCGACTTTAAGAGCATTTTTTCTTTTGGGGGACAGGGTGGGGCAAATACCAGTGACAGGGCTTTAGACCTGCACTGTCCAATACAGGAGCTGCTAGCCACTAGCACTTGAGAGGTGGATTGAATTGAAACAGGCTGTATGTGTAAAATACACACTGGGTTTTGAAGATTCCATATAAAAAAAGAATGTAAAATATCTCAATAATTTTATTGATTGATTACAGGCATACCTTGGAGTTTGGTTCCAGACCACGCAATAAAGCAAATAGGGCTATAAAGTAAATCACATGAATTTTCTGAGTTTCCCAGGGTATATAAAAATTATGTTTATACTGTATTGTAGTCTATGAAGTGTGCAATTGCATTATATCTTGAAAAACAATGTACATAACTTAATTAAAAATAGTTTACTGCTAAAAAATGCTAACCATCATCTGAGCCTTCAGTGAGTCTTAGTAGTAACATCAAAGATCACTGATCACAGATTACCATAATAAATATAATTTAGAAGTTTGAAATACTGCGAGAATTACCAAAGGGGACACAGAGACACGAAGTGAGCCAGTGGTGTTGGAAAAATGGCACCAATAGACTTTCTCAACGCTGGGTTGCCACAAACCTTCAATTTGTGAAAAATACAATATCTGCAAAGCACAAGAAAGTTAGATGTGCCTGTATATGTTGAAATAATTTCTTCATATATTGCGTCAAGTAAAATATATTAATTTCACTTGTTTCTTTTTTACTTTTTAATGTAGCTACTAGAAAACTTAAAGTAACTTATGTGGCTTGCATTATATTTCTATTAGACAGAGCTGTTCTAGACTCCATTGTCCAGTGGTGTCCTGGGTCTGGCCATGATGTCTCATTGATTAAAGCTTTGCCAAAGCAGAAGATAAGAGTAGGTCAACTAAGGGAGACTAGATAAAGGGCAGAGGTAAAATAAGGGGAGAAGTGAAGATTTTTTTTCCACTTCAGGGCATGCTGACAACAGGGTCTGAAAGAAACTTGTAGAATTGTAAAGGTGGAAGCTGCAGCTTGACATCTGTGCTATAATATCACCCATACAGTTAATCTACCCTGTCGTGGAGGATTCGAGTCAGCTGCAAATACTTAAGACACCTCCCATCAGGAGCTGGGTCTGTGTCTCTCACAGACACACACACACACAGACACAGACACAGACAGACAGACAGACAGACAGACACACACACACACACACACACACACACACACACACACACACACACACCCTGTGAGTCTGAGCTCTATGACTACTCCACCAGCTCTGGATCCAGCCTTTAGGAGGACTGGATGTCTCTGCTGCCTTCCTCTAGTGCCTTGAGCCATTATGGAAAAAGTTCCATTCCCTCTCTGGGGAGTAGAGACAACATGGAGGAGAGGAAACCAGTTGAGCCTAGCCTGCCCACTGTCTACACTGAGATGACAGGACATGCAAAGGGAAGCCATCTTGGATCCTCCTGACCAGACCAGCTCCCAGCTGATACCACCAAGCACCCCCGTTGACACCACATGGAACAAAAGAATTGCCCAGCAGAACCCTGCCCAAATTCCTGACCCAAGGGTTTATAATAAAAATAAAATTGGTTGAAGATACTAAGATTTGAGTAGTTTATGATGCAGCATTAGTCAATTGAAAAGGAAACAGTAGAGAGTAAGGAATGTGAAGGCCAATTTATACAGTCTTGAATTCAAGGTTAAGGAGTTAGATTTTATTACAGAGGCAGTAGAGAGCTACTCAGTGTTTTGAACAGGGAGTCATTTAATCAGAGGTGTGCTTTAGAAACATTACTTAACAGCTTTGTGAAAAATGGATTGGAGAAAGGAGAGATTAGGAGTGAGAAGGCCAATTAGAGCATGCAAAATCCAACATCTCCGATGAAAGTAAATTGCCAGAATCCAGGGTAGTGACACTTCCTGTGTTTCTCAACTGGGATAACATCGAGCCTGGGGGATATCTGGGAAAGTCTAGATCTGTTTCTGATTGTCACAGTGACTGGAGGGCATTACTGGCATTTGGTGTGCAGGGATCAAGAATGCTAAATGATCTGCAATGCATAGGACAGTCCCACAAAATGAAGAAGTATTCTACCCACCACACCCTGTTGAATAATACTAGTAGATAGAAGACTCTACATGGGGTAGAGTCAATAGAACTCAGCAAGTGATTGAATGAAGGTGGAGCAAAGGGGGAGACAGGAGTCAATGACCATGCTGAGGTTCTAGATTTGATGACTGGTATCATAAAGAGTTGGAAATTCAGGAAGAAGAACAGGCTTGGGTGGAAGCTATAGAGTTTGAGGTGCTCATGAGGCCTCCAGATGGAGGTATCTCACCAGCAGTAGGATGGAAGTCAGGACACACTCAGAAAACAGGCCATGGGGTGGAGGTGTTGTAAAGCCAGAAGCCCACTCTCCCGTTTATGCTTTCCACCACTCTTCAGGGTCTGCGTACCCCCTGCTTTAGGTCTTATATAAGGCTCGTGGCTCCCTGCTCTAGCAGACCCCCCTCTGGCCTGGGGACAGCCATCAGCATTTAGAGACCATCTAGCCTGAGAAAGGTGATTTGGGGCAGGGAGGATGCTGGGCCAAAGAGCAGCAACCTTGGTCTGCAACAAACTCTGCTCTTCACCCACCATGCAGACACAGCCAAGCAGCTGACCTTCGGTAAAACAGCAGTGTTGAACCACTGGATGTGCCATGAAGATTGTACAAATCTAAACTGGACTGGGGACCACGGCTCCGGGGAAGCACCCTCATTATGAGGGTCCTCCTGCATGAGGGGGAAGGGTTCTCACAGAACCATGGGGGGGTTCTCTAAAATGACAAGCCAGTGCTCTCCCAAAGGAAGAAAGGGGGGGTTTCCACGGACACTCAGGTTCAGATGATGGAAAACATAAGCTTCGCTCTCTCTCTCCTCCTTGATTCTGTTCTAACCTAAGGCCTATCTTCTGCTCATCTTGTACCTGCTCTTTTCTTCAGGACTGGCGAGACGCAGCTCTCCCTGTTCCACTAGATGCCCACATCAGACCTGAGCCTGCCCATCGCTTCAGTACCTTCCCTTCCCTCTCCCTCCAGGCAGGTGCCATAAGACTTGTTCCCTGTGTGAGAAATAAAAGCAGAATGCGGCAATGGACCATCCGTTGTCAATTCTGAGGTGCATTATATAGCAAGGAGATTTGGGGGCCCAGAACAGCTAAGTGACACCTTTGCTCCCCGGGGCGGTATTTGAAAATGACGTCACCGCCAGTACCCAATTAAAATTCACACCCTTTAACCTCCACAATCATCTGAGATACATATCATTCAGTTTGATTCTGGTAAGATGCCTCGATATTCTAAATTATTTATCAGCCTGGCACAGCAAATAAACATTTGTGAAATTCATTTCAAAAGATGTTAACACTGGTGAAACCCACGTGCCCCCAGAGGGATTATACAAATTTCCATGTCAAATATTTGAGGCAAAGTACTCGTAGAGAAACAGTGTTTTTTTGTGTTTTGATGCCTTTCATTTCCATAAACTAGATTACTTTCTGAAATTACTTTCACACAGAGAACAGCTTCTATTGAATTCCAGTCAGTGAACTCCTCCGAGTGTGAGGTGAATAAAATATCTCGGGGCTGTGGGGCTTCCTTGATACATATGCACCCGTGTTGTGTACGGAAGGCAAACCGAGTTGAGATGTTATCTTTAGAAAGCTCATGTACTCAGATCTGCTGTCTAACAGTAATTGCTAAACAACCAATTCATTTAGAGCCTAACAAGGAAGCTCTGGGGCTTTCTCTTCCCCACCATCTCTCCCACCTGGCTAACAATGACTCCAGCTCTGTTGTTAACTGGAGATTTGCTGGCAGGCAGCTGCTTGCTACAGCAAGGTTCTTCAACAGTCAAGTTTTATCTGCTTCTTGCAAACACTGATTCTGCCAAAAAAATTCGCACAAAAAAATTTGATCCGAGCAAACACTGTCCTATTGTCCTAGTTCTGTCAAGCCCATAAAATTAAAACAGACTTAGTTTTCTTAAAGGGAAGAAAAAAGAGAAAAAGTAGTTGAAGGCCCAAGTACAAGAAAGCTGCTGGGTTAAATGTTCCTTGAAACAAACAGGTGTTTCCTATAGGTGTGGGTTCTGAGCTGCCGCATGATGACAATGTGGTGATTCCTATCTGGGTGGGGACAAAGGGGACAATCTCTCCTTAGATAAAGCCACCAGAAGGTCTTATCTTCCAGGGCTAGGAGGGGGAGTTCCCGGATCTGGGGTAGACATTTCTTAGCAAATCTAACCTTGACCAACTTTAAAATGACCAGCTGATTAGCATGTGAGGATAACTGGAACCAGGTGTGGCCCTGGAAACATCAGCAGCCCTGGCGCCGAGAGCGAGGGAGAACAAAACAGTGTTGCCTAGAACAGGCAAGGCTTGTTTTTTGTTTTTGCTTTTTTCCAGAAAGCAGCGGTGAAGAGAGCAGCTTCCAGCTTGACTCCTCAGGGTGAGGAGGAAGCCAGTGGAGGGTAATCCAAGGAACCAGCTGATCTGATTTGCTTTTTTAACAAGATCACTCGGGCTGCTGAGTTAAGAGTAGACCAAAGGAAGAAAGAGCAGAAGGCTGTTGGAATAGCCAAAGCAAGACATGATGATGGCTTAGACCAGAGTGGTAGCAGAGGAAATGGTGGGAAAAGATTCTGGATTTATTTGGAGGGGAACCAATGGTTTCAGGGTGTTAGAATAAAGGAAGAGTAAAAGATGACCCCAAATTTCTTGTCCTGAGCAGCTGGGAAAATGCAGTTGCCATTTACTTAGATGGAGAAGGCTGCAGATGGAAACCAGGACTTGAGCATACAGTTGTCATCTTAAGATGTTTATTAGACTTCCCAGTGGAAAAATCAGATAGGCAGAGAGGGTGATCTACATGGAATATAAATTTGAGTTATCTATTTATCTATTTATAGATGCATTTAAAAGCCTTGAAACCGGATGTGATCACCAAAGAGGTGAATGTAAAGGCAAGAAAAAGTCCTGGGACACTTCAACCTTAGGCAAATTTGTAGCCTATCAAAATGTAATACAAATGCATAACCAGCTAACTTTGTATAGAAAAAATTAACCATCTGGTCACTTAATGGACCCTGGAGGATTGAACCACAGGATGTGTATTGTCAAGGAGACAAGGCAAGGTCACAAGGAAATGGTGACATCTAAGGGGCTGGAAGGGACGGTGGTGATACCGTCTTCAGAGCAGAATCGTCCAGGAAGTAGAGGATGTAGCAAGGGTCACAGTGCAGGTGAGGAAGATTGGGTGTGCTGGGAGTGTTGCAAGAGAACATAAAGAGACAAATAGGCTGATGCCCAAGGAACAAGCCTTCTTTGGAAGTTTTGCTTGGTCTCCTTGTTCCTCCTCTCTCTCTGTTTCACTGCCCTCACTCCCAGCGTTCCATGCATTGCAGGAGCCCATTCGTGTGCCCATACGCACCCCTGCACGTTCTCTTCTCGTCCAGGAAAGAGACTGGCAACACGATGCACTCTGCTGGAGACACGCCTGACGCTGAATGGACGGTTGCTCAAGAGCCACCCCCTGCTTTCATTCTCCATCCCCTCTCCCTGCTTCATGTTTCATCTCCTCACCACTGCCCAACATCTCATCACGTGTCTGTTTACTGCCCTCTCAACCATCGGGTTAGAGACTCCATGAGGAAGAGACTTTCTTTTGTCACCACTGTATCCTTAGTGCCAGGAACTGTGCCTAGCACATAGTAGGTGCTCAAGGAAGTTCTGTATCAATTAAACGTATGATGTGCTGAAAGGCAGTGAGGGTCAGCAATGCCGGTACCTCCTAGTTACTTGACTTCATGCAAGTTTCATCAACCCTCCTAGCCTCAGTTTTTTGAACTACAATATGGAAATCTTGGGACTTCCCTGGTGGCGCAGTGGTTAGGAATCTGCCTGCCAATGCAGGTGACACAGGTTCGATCCCTGGTCCGGGAAGATCCCACATGCCATGGAGCAACTAAGCCCATGTGCCACAACTACTGAGCCTGCGCCCTAGGGCCCACGCGCCGCAACTACTGAGCCCGTGTGCTGCAACTACTGAAGCCCGTGTGCCTAGAGCCCGCGCTCCACAGCAAGAGAAGCCACTGCAATGAGAAGCCCACGCACCACAATGAAGGGTAGCACCCGCTCGCCGCAACTAGAGAAAGCCCACACGCAGCAATGAAGACCCAACGCAGCCAAAAATAAATAAAAGATTAAAAATAAATTAAAAATAAACATAAATGGAAATCTTACCTATCTGTGGGTTGTGAGAATTAAAATTAAATGGGATTATTTTTGTAAAGCATCGGGTCTATAATAGGTACACAAGAAAAGTTTTCTCCCTTTGGTCCTAAGAGAGTCAAGGCAGAGAGTTCCAACACTGATCTTAGTGATGGGAACTAGCTTCTGGCACATGGGTTCTCTCTAGCATCATAGCTTCTTATGAAGGAAAAAGTTTTAAGTGTCAGAGAATGAACTTTCACGGTAAGGCCTGTATTGGGCCTTCGTTGCTGCGCGTGGGCTTTTCTCTAGTTGCGGCGAGCGGGCGCTACTTTTCTTTGCGGTGCGCGGGCTTCTCATTGCGGTGGCTTCTCTTGTTGCGGAGCAGGGTCTCTAGGCGTGCGGGCTTCAGTAGTTGCAGCACACGGGCTCAGTAGTTGTAGCTCGCGGCCTCAGTAGTTGTGGCGCACGGGCTTGGTTGCTCCACGGCATGTGGGATCTTCCCGGACCAGGGCTCGAACCAGTGTCCCCTGCATTGGCAGGCGGATTCTTAACCACTGCGCCATCAGGGAAGCCCCCACACTGCATTTTTAAGAGCTCTCATTTTGTCAGTGGGCTTTCCTTTGATCAAATGGTAAAGTGCAAAATTTACACTTCTGCATTGAAAAAAATTATATTTGAGTCTAATTTCTTTAATTTTCCCAGCAAAAATGCTAATTTCTTAGTAATTATGTGCGTGATTTAAGCACTTCAAACATCCCTCATCCTCCCTTGTCCTTTTTTTGTACATTCTATACTGTTCAGAAGGTGTTTCTCTCTACTTGCAAGATTCTCACTAGTGCCTAGGGAAATTCTGGGCACAGAAAAAATAAAAGGAATTGATGCCAGGAGGAAGGCTGTGATGTTTGCCCCCAGACTGTTTCACTCTAGTGGAGTCAGCTAAGGACATGAGAGGGACACAATTACAGACATTAAGGTCACTTGGCCCTTGCCATTCTTAAGGGAAAACAAGGCTGTCTGAGCTTTTTCCCATGACCTTGTGAGTGGCCACTTGGCTAATCTTGGTGGCCAGGGATGTTGATCTTATCTGCGTTATTAGTTTTTAACAGGATTGGTTTTCTCATTTCTGGGGTAACATGTATGTTTCCAGTTGCTCTGTATCAATCTATGAACACCTATTTGAAAAGAGACCGCCTGTATAGAACAAATGAATGGTCTTTTTCCAGTTATGCTAATGCAGGCAGCCGGGGAAACCTTAGACCCCTCTGATTTCTGATTTTTGTGGTCACATAGAAGGCTTTTGGGACTCAGCAGCAAAGGTAGCCTCCATATCCTGGGTGATAAATGCAAATAAAATCAGATCAGAACAGGTTAACAGTTAGTACTTTACTGACTCAAAATATGTCACAAGACATCTAGGGATTTAGTTGACAGGAAGTGCACAAGCCTCTTCTCAAAAGTAGATCTCCAGTCATGGCTCAGTTTCCAAATACTTGTAGTTCATTAAAGATGAATAAAGATGGCAAATCAGTAGTTGTGGCGCACGGGCTTGGTTGCTCCACGGCATGTGGGATCTTCCCGGACCAGGGCTCGAACCAGTGTCCCCTGCATTGGCAGGCGGATTCTTAACCACTGCGCCATCAGGGAAGCCCCCACACTGCATTTTTAAGAGCTCTCATTTTGTCAGTGGGCTTTCCTTTGATCAAATGGTAAAGTGCAAAATTTACACTTCTGCATTGAAAAAAATTATATTTGAGTCTAATTTCTTTAATTTTCCCAGCAAAAATGCTAATTTCTTAGTAATTATGTGCGTGATTTAAGCACTTCAAACATCCCTCATCCTCCCTTGTCCTTTTTTTGTACATTCTATACTGTTCAGAAGGTGTTTCTCTCTACTTGCAAGATTCTCACTAGTGCCTAGGGAAATTCTGGGCACAGAAAAAATAAAAGGAATTGATGCCAGGAGGAAGGCTGTGATGTTTGCCCCCAGACTGTTTCACTCTAGTGGAGTCAGCTAAGGACATGAGAGGGACACAATTACAGACATTAAGGTCACTTGGCCCTTGCCATTCTTAAGGGAAAACAAGGCTGTCTGAGCTTTTTCCCATGACCTTGTGAGTGGCCACTTGGCTAATCTTGGTGGCCAGGGATGTTGATCTTATCTGCGTTATTAGTTTTTAACAGGATTGGTTTTCTCATTTCTGGGGTAACATGTATGTTTCCAGTTGCTCTGTATCAATCTATGAACACCTATTTGAAAAGAGACCGCCTGTATAGAACAAATGAATGGTCTTTTTCCAGTTATGCTAATGCAGGCAGCCGGGGAAACCTTAGACCCCTCTGATTTCTGATTTTTGTGGTCACATAGAAGGCTTTTGGGACTCAGCAGCAAAGGTAGCCTCCATATCCTGGGTGATAAATGCAAATAAAATCAGATCAGAACAGGTTAACAGTTAGTACTTTACTGACTCAAAATATGTCACAAGACATCTAGGGATTTAGTTGACAGGAAGTGCACAAGCCTCTTCTCAAAAGTAGATCTCCAGTCATGGCTCAGTTTCCAAATACTTGTAGTTCATTAAAGATGAATAAAGATGGCAAATGTGAGGCCCAGCTCAGAGGCCAAGGATAAGGAGACAGATCTGGCCACTGGACCTGGACTGGAGCAGGCATCCACTGACCATTTTCTCCCTGGGTGGGTTATGCCTTGCAGTACCAGCCGAATAACGCTTACACTCCCTGCAGCCAGGTCAGCTCTGGAAGGACCCTCTCCCCTCAGTTCCTGCCTCTGTCCCCTGTCCCCACCCTGTCCCCAGGGCCTCACCATATCCACATCCATCTTCACCTCTGCCCTCCCTCTATGCTTCCTTACCTCCCTCCCTCACCTTCTTCATAACGCACCATCCTTAGTCTCAGGCTTGGAACCAGGGATACTCCCGAGGCTTTTTTCTTGGGAGGGGAAGTATCAGAGATGTCTTAGAAAAATATTTGAGTGTCGGTGTTTTAATCAGGCTCCTTGAAAAAATCGTTAGGCAAATGTGAAGAGGGGCAAGAGGGCCCCCAATCCCATCCTGAAGGCCTTAGCTCTCGCCTGTGTCCCCACTACCCACAGACAGAAACCCGGCCGGCAGTGGGCCTCTTGGCTCCCAAGAGCCGCTGGTTAGTGAAGCTGCCATCTAGGGGCTGCCTGCTACTTCCGGTATTCAAGATAAGCCCTCTCTCTTCTCCAGGGCCTCCCAGGCAGGGGTGACATGGAGAGAACCATAGGATGGCATCTGTCCCCACTTGCCTTGGGGAGCAATTCCCCACCACCCCCGCCTATGGGGGTTAAACGCACACCCCTCAGGAACATAACGGCTGTCCCTTCCCAGGTAGCACATGGCTGTCCTTTCCACACAGTGTCACATTTGGAAGCTTTGTTTATGTTTTACAGGTAATTAATTCATTGTGAAAACAAACACCTACAGAAAGCAAACTTTACTCAGGGATGCAAATAACCGTGGATAGTCTATGTTTTAGAAAGACGACTAAACACTGCTGGTTTCATGAATGGCTTTATTACATGTGTGAACCATCAGAAATTTAGCCTCACTCCCAATCAACATGAGCGATTTGTAATCACAAACTTTGTGACAGAAAGACAAATGAGGAAATCTCAGGACCAAATTAGGCATAATTAGTATCCATACAGGAAACTCTCCAGTAACCTGGCAATTTGCAGCCAGGGGAGGACACATGCGGCATTGTCTTAACAACAAGTTCATCAAACATGTAATTAGCCACCGGCCACCAGCCACCTTTGCAAACTGAATCTGAGCTGCTGCCGGTCCCAGACTGGCCTGCGGATGCCTCTTAACAGAAGCCTAGGTGGATAGGCAAATACAGTGTGTGCCAGTAGGGGCAAACAGCCATGCCTGTCTGGCTTTTTATTTGATGGACTCACAGTATTTTTCCTTATTTTAATGAATTTGGATTTCAGGGGTCAGTTTCACTCAAGTTACTTTCTGAAGCAAGAAGCTCAGGGCATCGCTTTTTGTCAGAGTTTAGTGTCAGCAATGAAGAGTTGGCCTGTAGAGGATGGCCTTGATTCAGACAATCAGATTTTCCATCGGAAGGAGTTGATTTCAAACACTTCTAATAAGGAGAAATAATCGGAACCCCAGTACTCCTAGCCCCCTGCATCCAGTACACTGAGAAAGGCCTCAGGATCCCACCTTCCCATTCCAGCACTGCAGAAAGAATTAACTGAAAAATATTGTCTCTGCAAATAAAAAATAATAGTACATACAATTAAGCATGACCAATAAAGATTAAAGTCTGTGGCTTTTCTTTCTGGACATATCTGTCAATTCACTCTAGGACCAATATAGACTATTTCTCTCAGGAGGTAAGATTACAAAGGAAGAAAAATGTTCTCAGAGCTCAGTTGGTAATTAATCTTTGCATATGACTTCCTCATAGTTTCCATTAATTATCAATATTCAACCATGCATTAAAAATGGATTTTTCTTTGACAGAATTTAGCTGTTTATAAGACTTACTATATCAAACTTACTTCTAACATAATCACAGAGCTTGGCCTTGTAAACCTTCATTACATTTTTACAAATCCTTTAGTGGGAGGTTACATACAAACACATTAATAATAGCCAATTCAGCAGGATCAATGTGCAAAAATGTATCAAAAGCGAACATGAGCATGTCAATCAACTGTAATGTGTGGACTTTATTTATATTCTGATTCAAACAAACTGAAGTTTTTAAAAAATTATGACATTTTGAGATTGGAAATTGAACACTGGATATTTTTAAGAAACGCTTGTTTTTAGGGGTGATAACCATATTACGGTTATGTTTAAATATTTATGGATAAGATAATATGATATCTGAGGGTTGCTTGAAAATAATATGGGAAGAAGTGAGTATAGTTAAAATAATATTGACCATTAGTTGATAAATGCACATGGGAGATTTTTATGTCTCCTCAGCCAGATATTATCGTTAAAAAAAAAAAAACTAAAGCGCATGAAGTCAACACAAGTGTTGTCTCTCTAAAGATCATTTGTCAGGTAGCAAATCAATAGAAAAGAAAGCCAGTTCTTTTTCATAATAAAAACTCTAAGTCAGAGGCATCAACCCAAAGACCTGCTGATTGAATCTGGCTTGCTGTTATGTTTTGCTTGGCTTGCATAGTGTTTTATCAAAATTTTGTATTTTTTACTAACATAATAAAATCAGGATCTTTTGCCAGATTCCTGGCTTCTATTGAAAAGTCACAAGCCTTGGCAACCCCAGGTCCACGTTCCTACTTAGCAGTACTCAGTTGAAGCTAAGTAGAGGCTGCCGCCTTTGGATGGGGCAGGCTTACTAGACTGCCCGTCCCTACCAGGCCCACTTAACTCACTGACAATATGGGTGTATCTGGGCTTTGGACGCTCACTCTTAGAACAGCCCTCCAGGGTTATTTAGGAACCCATTGCCTGAGGGCAAAGGACTTTAAATCAGCTTTTTAGCAATTACAACCAGCCACCCACATTTTCAAACAGAGTCCCTTTTCTCAAAAAGGGCACAATTCTCTCAGAGGCTGGAGGAGACCTTGAAGACCACCTAGCCCAGGGGTTCTCAACCTTGGCTGCAAAACTAGAATCACCCAAGGGGATTTTAAAAATTCCAAAGGGCAATCTTCAATAGAGCCCTTTAAATCAGACTCTCTAGGGAATTCCCTGGTGGTCCAGTGGTTAGGACTCAGCGCTTTCACTGCCCTGGGCCTGGGGTTCAATCCCTGGTGGAAGAATTAAGATCCCACAAGCCTCGCAGCGCGGCCAAAAAAAAAAAAAAAATCAGACTCTCTAGGGGTAATATGTAAATTCATCGGGCCCTCGCTCTAGCCTAGCAGTCCGCCTTCCACAGCAGGCTTACCAGGCCCACACTGTCCAGGCATTCTTGGCTGTTCCTGATCAGCTAACTACGCCCCAGATTTCTCATGCCCTTACGCAGCACACTTACGCAGCCTTCAAAAATGTCCTCTGCCTGATGAAATCCTTTCAAGTCTTCAAATGCCACCTCCTACCAATGCCTTCCCTGATTTCATTCCCCAAGGGAGATATTTTTCCCTCTTCTGACCGCCTCCCCCACAGCAAGAAACTGATAGCTTTCACATAATGTTTACTCTATTCTACCTGTGCTACAGCTATTTTATATACTTGCTTTGCTATACATACTAGATTTTAATCCCCTGGAGGCCAGGGGTTGTGTCTTCATTATTTTATCCCCACAGCATGTCTGGAAACAAGTATTCCAAGATGTCAGTGAAATGAATTGAGTTGCATTCGATGACTGGGAGCTCATTAGTTCCACAATCTTAAGTAACACCCACATATTTTTTAAGTTTGTTTTGTGTTTTGTTTTGTTGGTTTACTAAGAGGCGGAGTGGGAGCTAGGTATTTTTATTTTAGAGATAGGCCTATTAGAGTAACAGGAGTATTCTGCTTAAAGCCATTTGGAGTTGATGGCAGAAAAGGAGCCAGACGTCCAGCTTGCTGGCTCTCACATCAACCTTTCTTTTTCTCCCTGCCCTGCTTGGATGGGGTTATTCCAGTCAAGGGGCCAGAAACATTCCTAGACACATTCTATGCTCAGCAGGTATGGGGCTCTCTGTTCTTATTACCACCAGGCAAGACTGAGGCCTCTAAAAGGAATGCTGGGACTTCCCTGGTGGTCCAGTGGTTAAGACTTCAAGCTTCCACTGCTGAGGGCACAGGTTTGATCCCTGGTTTCCTGATCGGGGAACTAAGATCCTGCACGCCGAGTGGTGTGGCCTAAATAAATTAATTAATTAATAGGTGTTAAAAAGGAATGCCAGTACCCTTCCCCCACCCCTGCCCCAGCCAATCAATGAGAGCACTCAGCAGAGCTGGCACCTAGTAGGTCCTCAACAAATCGTAGTTGTTGATGTATGACTGTTACTAAAGTATCTGGCCAAATCCAAGTGCAGAATGAGAAGCATGTGTGTTGAGTGCCCCAAAGCCCTCAGTCACTGGTCCTCATGGAAAGCTCAGGGCAGTAGTGCTTATTATTTTTTAAATCATGGAGCCTTTTCAGAACTGAAGAAAGCTATGGACCCCCTCCTCAAAAACGTGTACATACATACAAGTTCTGTATACCAGTTCAGGGACTCAGTGGCCTGGCTGAAGCTCACCATTCTTAACGCCTTAAGAAACTCTGCCCCACGCTGGCGTGACCCTGTGTGCTTAGGCCTGAGAGATCATGCAAAATGCCAGCACTATGGGGGTACATGGTTGTATGCACACTTACTGGCTATGTGGCCTTGGACAAGTTACATATCCTCTCTGCTTCTCGTGGTTTTTAGAAGTAAAATGGGGATTTTTACCCCATTTACCCACAGGATTTTTGAGGCACTTAAAAATGAGACACTGTTAGGTGGGGGTTTTTTTTGTTTGTTTTTTTTTAATGCCTGGCACATTGTAGATGCTCAGAAAAGGTTATTTCCATCTCCCCAAGCAGAAAGGACTAGAACTCTAGCTCACTGATTACTACGCCAGGAGAATGTGAACAGTCAACATGTTTGACCTGTCAGAAGTCTAATCAAATAAAAGGACTTGTACCACAACCTGAAGGTCAAACCCTCAGGGTTTGTCAGCCTGGGGTGGAATGATCTGCTTTCAGAGGCCGACTTCTCTTTTTACTGCACACAGAGAGATGATTTGGCACATTTGAATTGCAATTGAATGTAAACAGAGCTCTTGTGACTCACTGGAGAATATAGCTGGGTGCCTGGTGGACGTGCGAATCCCATTTTTACATTACTCTGTGGTCCTGTTCTCCAATATCACACTCCAAACAAGGAAATTAAATTAAGCATTGCTTAAAATGCCTCGGACAATAATATAAATTTGTATTAAATGAATTTAGTGTCAATTTCTTGTTTGGAGTGGAAGGTGGGAAAACACTGGAGTAGTGGGAAGAGTAAATAGCTAACTCGATTAATCCTATTGAAGGAGAGGATGGAGGCACACGAGCGACTTTTGTGTGTGTTTGGTTAATATTTTACCGAAAATTGCTATTAGCTCTAACTGATCCGAATCAAAATCCACTGTGTAATATTAGCCAACAACTTAATAGCTGAAGTATGGGATGCAAGGCTTGGCATGATACCATGCTATTCGGGGAAGTAGAAAGAACAACAGAAAAATGAAGGGAGGTTGGGGTGGAGGTGCTGGAGTTTGAGATTTAAAATCCAGTGAAGGGAAAATTCAAACCAAGTCAGGAGAGGGGATGATTGGCGGAGAGGAAGTTCAGGGCAGCAGGAGGCTGAAGGCTAGTACCAAGGTCTGTTCTACTGGAAATCTGCTGCTTGTAATTCACAAAGGACTAGGACAGCGTCTGGAGATGGGGGATAGAGATCTCAAAGTGAAACCCCAACCCTACCCTTAAGAGCCACGATTAGAGTAGCTCTCATCTTCCCTAGGATCCAGCAAAGCTGGACAGACAAGGGGGAGAATCCCCATGCCGGCCCCTGAGCCTGTGGGGTAATTGTCGTTGGGGCATCCCTAACCTGGAGAGGGAGGGTTGTTTTCCATTTCCTTTTGTAGGGACATGGTGGGGGAAGGCCGAGAGTAGGGGTCCAGTGGAGGACGTCCCGTCAAGCCCTTGCCTTATAGCTTGTGTCACCTTGTCTACTCTTGGGTATCGGGCAGTGAGGCAGAGTTGCTGGGGGACACGGGAAGATGCTCTGAAGGGCCCAGTGAGGCCCAGAGCCTGGGAATCTCCCCTTCTTGAGTCAGTACAGCCAGGAAAACATGGATGGTGCTTCTTTCTTCTCGTTGTCCCATCCTAAGATACACAGGCTTCAGAATCTGGCAGTTTGCAGTTAGAATCCTGAATTTGCCACTTACTTGCTGAGAGCAGAAATTTATGTGAAGAACATTTTGGAGAATTGAAAGTTTAACACTTTACTTTCCGGAGCCAGGAAGTGAAAAGTCCATCTTTACTGTTATTATTACTTCCAGAGATTCTCAAATTCCTACCCAAGAAATGAGAGCCTAGACCAAAGGAACTGACCACAATTCAGATTGTATCTCACATCTTCCAAAAAAGGATTTCAGCTGACTTACAAGATGAAAAATCATATCAAACAGGACAATTAAAGATAGAAACAGAACAGAGACCATCTGGGGAAGCAGGGAAGCAGGTCTTCCAGGAACTCTCTAAGAGGAGTTAATTAGTGTTGCTGAAGATTGATTTTGGCTTTCAGTCTCTAGGTAACTAAGGCAAAGAGGAAAGTATGTTGGGTTACATGGTGCCCTTCCTCACCAAGCACACTCATGCACCCGCATATACACATACACGCACACACGCACATGCACGCACACACGCACATGCACACTTGACTAAAGAAAAATTCTTTTCTGGGAAATGATTTCCAGGAGAAATTTATGATGTGGTTTCTTGAGTACGGTATGTTGGATAACAGAATAATGCTTTCTGTTTAATGGCTTTAAATATTCTAAGAGGACTCTTCCACTCACCTCTGTACACTGTGTGGTCAGAAAGCTCATAGCTAAATTATGGCTCTGTGGGAAGGGAGCAGCAGCTGAGGTAATGTAGTACTAAGTATTTTGCTTTCTCCTGATTTTACTTAATAAAGGGAGAGACCTCGGAGGATCTAGAAAAATGGTTAATGAACATGTCCTTTTGCTATCCTGTTAAAATTCTCTGGCTGGTATTGAATCACTGTCAGTTCATGACAGAAGTCTCCAATAAGTGCAAATCATGATGATATTTGAGGGTAGTAGTTGATCTGAGAGCCATGTGCTTTAGCCATCAGATATGAGGGCATTAAAGAAACATACCACTGACCCAGCTATGCCTTACTTACTTAGCTGAATATATCAAAGATGTTAGCACATCAATATGAGTAAAGAAAAAAATAGGAAGCAAAAGAGAAAACACAAGCATAATATTTCAGCTCAACAAATACCACCTATCATGAAACAGTAGCCATCCCTTATAAAACTAAAGGGCAAAGCATCAAAATAGAACTAATCAACTAATTTAACAGTGGCCACTAAGATAACATATAAATCAGTAAAAGTTGTTCATGGAGTTATTCTAGTTAACCATTACCATGATTTTGACATGTAAGCATGAATTTTTGTCTTCTAGACAAATTTGGGAGTCTCTAAACAGTCTTGCTGAAAAATCATTTTTATTCATCCATCTAACATATAGTTATTAGTGTCTACCATGTGCCAGGCACTGTTTTAGGCCCTTGGGATACATCAGTGAAGAAAACAAAGATTCCCACCCTGGAGTCGCTTACACTCTCAAAGGAGCGACAGATAGTGACAATATACTTGACAAATAAGTAAAATATGTAATACATTAGAGGTGATAAATGTTGTGGGAAGAAAAAGCAAGGACAAGAGGAGTCGGGGACACAAGGGATAGCAGACAGGGCAGAATAGTTATAAACAGAATGGTCAAGGTAAACCTCCTTGAGAAGGTAACATCTTCTTGCAAAGACTTGCCTAAGGAGATGAGAAAGGTTGAGCGTGACTATCAGATGAATTTGGTTTTCATAATGCATCTGAACTCAAATTCAACATGTCTAAATCTGACCCTCCAGTTTTCTGGCCCACCTCTTGCAGCAAGCGCTCTACTGCTGTTTCCGTCTCACTGAATGGCCTCACCATTCACCTGTGGAGCCAGCAACAGGGCACTCCAGGATAGTGATCAAGAGTAAGGGCTTGGACCCCCAAAGCCTGGCCCAACTCCCAGCCCTGCCATTTACTGGCTTACACCTCTGTTTTCTTATATATAAATTGGGGACAATACATTTACCACATAGGATTGTTGTGTGCATTACATGAATTATGACCTGTAAAGCACTTAGAATATTGCCAGGAACATAAAAGTGTTCAATAAAAAATGGTTCTTCCCAACTCCCTATAAAATCACCAAATCCTTTTCCATTTTACCTCTAAATAGCCACCAAATATACCCAATTCTTTCCTTTCAACAACTCTGTCTTGGTCCAAGCTACCATCATCTCCCCCTGGCTTAAAATCCTTCAATAGTTTCTGTTGCTCTTCGGATGAACACAAACTCTGACATGGTCAACAAGGCCCTGCCTGGTCCTGCTGACCGCTGCCACCTCATTTCACATGGTTCCCCTGGTACCCTCTGACCTTCCGTTCCCCACAGCCAGCTTCTCCCTCCTACCACAGAGCCTTTGCTGCCAATACTCCCCATCGTTCCTTTACCTGGGTAAGGGCTACTCATCCTTCAGGTCTCAGCGAAAGCATCCCTTTCTCCAGGAAGCCTTCCCTGACCTCCTCGACTGAGCCAAACCCCATTCTATATAGACCATCCTCAAACTGTGCCCTTCTCTTAGCCCTTGCCCAGAGCTGTTTACATGTTTCTATCCCCACCGCACCGCCCCATGTCACAGACATCCTGAGCACCCATGCTTGCCTCTTTCCACTGCTATATGCATAGTGCTGGGGACACTGCGCTGGTACAGATGATCCATAAACACTCACTGAATAAATAATAGAGCCCCAAAATAACTATACGTCTCCAAGGATGTTTGGATTGTCCCCCAAGGGAATAGTCTTCAACTAGGCACCATGAAGGTATCCAGATAAGCAAATGATAACAATCTTTGCTTCTGAGGAACTTGAGTCTAGCTAGGGAAAAACAGTTGAACACTGGCAAACAACATATTGAGGGGACAAATAAGGGTTGTACAAAGAATAATTTAGGGGTCAGGAGTTGCAAAAGCATTGTAGTAATAATATTAAATAAGGCTTTATGGGAGAAGGGGGTTTTGAGACAGGTTTTAAAGGAAGTATGGTTGAAAGGAGAGAGGGGGCACATTCTTATTTAATATTTTTATTCAGCATTATTATTAAGTATAAGTCAGTCTGGGGCACCATCTCTGGAGTCACGTTGCGGGATTTAAACCTGGCTTAGCCACTTACCAGCTGTGTGATACTGGACAAGTTACTTACCCTCTCTGTGCCTCAATTTCCTCATCCATAAAATGAACAGAATAAACAGAACCTACCTCAAAGGGATATTGTGAAGATTAAACCAGTCATATGTGGAAAGTGCTTGGAATTGTACCTGGCATGTAGTAACACTACATATGTACTTGATGCCATTTTTGTGGCTGTTGTTATATTACTATTATTGGTAGGAGGAATGGCCAGGATGATGGCAAAGAAGTGCTAATTAAATGTTGCAGATGGACTTTGTAGCGTCTTGCCAAGGATAACAGGTTTTTACTGGGAAGATCATGAGCCGAGGAGAACAGAGAGCTCAATCTGTTATTCGGTCAGCATTGATTTCAACCTGCCCAGTGCCTGGCACCAGTGGGTCCTTAAGTATTCGTGGGATGAATTTTTTTTTTACCTTTTATGATAACATACAATATTCTCAGCACTGAATTAAATACTTTCATGCATGATTATACTTAAGCCTCACAATAAACTAAGTACTATTACCATCTTTGCTTTTCAGATGAGACTTCGGAAAGTTAACTTACCAAAGGGCACACAGGTAGTAAGTGGCAGATCTAAATTTGAATACCAATGGCCTAATTCCAAAGCTCTTTCCCAGAACTCCAGAAAGAAAGAATAAATGAGTGAAAGATCAACCAGTTAATAAAAGATTGGAGTGTTATCAACAGCAAGAATCAGAAATAACCAAGGGCAGGGGAAATACAAAGGTATTACCTTGGTTTAAAAAAAAAGGGTTCTTCAAGGGCAAGATAAGGAAGACAAAGAACTTAGAAGCAAATATGGGAATACAGACACTAAGTGATAATGGCCTGGAAGTGAGATAAATTAAGGTCTGCTGCCTCTGCTGGGAAGACCACACCTGGGTTTTTCAAGTGCTCCTTTGCATGAGGGGATGGAGCACTGCAACACCTCTCGCTGTACAAATCATTGTTTTAATTTTGGGAGATTGTTTTGAGAATCTGATGAAAACCATGATCCTTCTTTTACGAAACACACACATATGCGTACAGGCATGCATGAGTGTTAACTTTTCTAGGGGATCTCAGGTCTTCTGAAGCCCATCATGGGCCCAGGTTAGGAGTGCTCCTGGTCTAAATTCAATCTTCTGAAACCCTGAAGTGGCCATCAAGCTCACTAGTTAATATTTAAGGGAAATAATGCCAAGAGGAGCCCTCCTGCCAATGCACAAGTCGCTGAAAGCCAGACTCCACTGCAGTGAGACAAGGTCCCCGAGTCTCCAGGGGAAAGGAGGAAGCCTCCCCTTCTACAGTCCTGGCTTAAAAATCGCATTTTCTTCAGGTGCATTAGAACCTGTTGTCCTTAAGTCCCAGGTTTTCATAAGGTAAAGACAGCTGAGTGTAAAGCCCTGCAGATCTGGAAACAAAAAGGGAAGTTCCCTTAGGGACAGCGTTCTTTGGTGGCAAGATGGTGATTTTTGTGACTTTGCAAGGCTGGTGATTAATTTGGCATTTTAAAAAGAGTATCATTTAATGATCTTTAAAGCCAGCACCAAGGGAAGTGCCTGAGTTCACTCAGGTTACTGGTGAAATCTTCAAAACAATTACAATCATAGGCAAATTTTAAAATAACTCCAGAAAACAGGAGCACATAGAACTGCCCAATATTCAATTTTTTAAAAATCTATGCAGAGGAAAATTAGTGAAAAATTCTGGTTGAAAAAATTATAATCCATTTTCTACAGTCTCTGCTGCAAGGAACTGCCCACACTAAATATTTCACACACTCAACTATTGCTTTGCTTAACTTATGTGAACGAAGATAGATACTTAACCTAAAAAATTAAGTTTAAGCCATAATGTTTCCAAACATGCATTTACTTGATGCTGAATATCATATTTCTTATAACCAGCTGCTCAAAGGCTTTTGGGGCTCTTACTGAAAAGACAAAATAAGTCATCAATAATTACAGATAAAACGTTCGTTTTTAAAATTCAATATAGTATCCCTTCCTCTAGGTCTGAAAAGAAGTGTATTTTGATAGAGAAAGCAGAAAGGCTGCAACTAAAGAGTTTCTCTTTTACAGTAGCATTCAATTTTATTTTCAACAACCAAAAGAGCCTTTGGGTTTTGCTGCCTCCCCGGCTTTTTTTTTTTAAAAAAACATTCTGGTGGAACATTCCAGTTGGATGGTGGGAAATGGGGAATGTAAGCCGTTAAGTGACCATGTGTTTTACATGACCCTGAGAACTTGACTGGCTGTTTTTCCACTGAAATGACTGGTTAGTCCACCCTGTCAAAATGCTGAAGTGCTGTTGGTGCAGTGTGAATCCGATAGCTCTGTTTAGAAGAGGAATGTTCTCTGAAACTCCCTCTCCAGTGAGTACTACCCAGCTCTCTCTTTCCTCACAGTTATGCTCTAGACATCTTTTTATGGTTGAGTTTGGATAGCTGGAGCGAGGTTGCCTCCTAACGTTCCCAGGATTCCTGGCATCTCCTATCAGCCAGTTTCGAAAGTGGAAGAAGAAAGAATTCCTGGGAAATTCTAAGGTAGAAGGTGAATTGAAAAGACTGATGCTACTCTCTCACTTCGTCCCAGTTTACACTACCAAATGTAAAATCGATAGCTAGTGGGAAGCAGCACAGGGAGATCAGCTCGGTGCTTTGGGACCACCTAGAGGGGTGGGATAGGGAGGGTGGGAGGGAGACGCAAGAGGAAGGGGATATGCGGATATATGTATACATATATCTTTGTTATACAGCAGAAGCGAACACACCATTGTAAAGCAATTATACTCCAACAAAGATGTTTAAAAAAAGAAAAACAAAGAAAAAGAAAAGACTGATGCCCTGGGGCAACCCTGCTGCTTCAAACCATGCGTCCCCCAGTGTGAGGGACAGGCAGAGGCTGCAGAGAGCAGCCCAGAACTTCATGCTCCTCTGAGTGGTTGACAATTCCTAAAAGAAATGTTTTGTTCTTTTTGGCAAACAATTGCTTCTATTGGACACCTACTCCCAGGTGAGTTTCTGGCCCCTGGTCCCTGGATGATAACCCTTAAAAACTCAGCCTCAAAAAACGTGATCCCTGGGAGACCAGTGTCCAGGAATCTGGCTAGCAACAGGAATACCATTTCAAAAAGCCCTAGGCAGAGAGGGGACCGCTTATCTCGACCCACTTCAGTGAAAATTGTCATGCTTTATATTGCCATGAAATAACAATCAGAAGCTGGGGGAAGGCACGCAATTTCCCCTGCCCAGTTGTCCCAAATGGCAGCCCTGCAGAAACCAATTATGCTAATAATATTTTCATACTAAAAAGGAAACATGCGATTGCTGGTTATTTTGTTTTGAGCGGATGTAATTTTTTCCATTGGGGAAAATTTTAATGCTATTTTGTTGTTTCCCTTCCCTCCAAAAATGGATCTCAAATGGCAATAAGCCCCAGTTACAAGAATATTCTAGCACATTTTGAGGACTAAAATGTAGGTAACAGTTTTTGCCCCAAGCTGCTTTCAGCCTCTAGCAGGCTGGCTTCAGTGCTGGGAATTCAGCTGCCACCTTATCCTGCTCTGGCCTCACCCAGCTCCTTGGACTTCGTCCGTCTGTACCCAAACTTGCAAAGAAAATGCTGGTCTTCGTGGCTCAGCGCTGCACCCCACACATGAACTTCCTGTGATATTGTCCCAACTCAGGCTGGTCCTGGCTCATGCCTCACCAGGGAGGAAGCTTTCTCCCCTGTCCAGGCCACACCACTGTCAGACCAAAACACACCCCCCAAGCCCAACACAAAACAAGCTCAGCACTCTCTCCACTTTGAGCCCACTCCCACCCCTGCAGGAGTGACGCCATCGAAAGCCCTTCCTTCTTCAGAGTGATTTCCAGTAACCTCCAGAGCCATTTTTCTAATTAAATAAACCTCATCTTGTCTAGCTTCCTGGTCAGCATTTTGAACCCCCTACAGATGGGTCTGAAGGATTAACAGCAAATCCTCCTCGACCTAGCTCTGGCAGATGGGCGGCATGTGTCTGATAAATACTCGGACCAGGCTTGCTTCCTCCTGTTTCTCACAGATAGACAGAACACCCAGCAAATTAATTTTAAAATGGTGCCCCTTGCAACCCTTAGCATGGCAAAGGAGGCCAAACACAAATGATATGAATTTCATATGTGGAACACATTATCACCTCCCAATAACTGAGAAAAATATCAACCTGTTGGGTAAACAGGACCTCAGGGGAAGGCTGGGTCAGCCAGCTTGCCCTCAGCCTGGAGGGCGGACCACGGACACACTCACACACTCTGGGACTCACCTCCTTGTTACACGTTCATTTGCACATAGCCAGTTCCTGCTGTGAAAATGCCTTTCTGCTTCTGCATTTACTTTGTGGGAATCCAGGTGCCTTTGGAATTGATGTAGCTATTAGGTAGAATTAGATAGATAAGCCAGAAGATGGAACGGGTGGGGTTTTCATGTTTTAAAAAAGAGGCAAGCAGTGGACATAAAAAAGGGAGACAAAAACATCTTCCCCGATTATCAGAGATTTTTACATTTAAAGTCTGACAACTATATCAGTCTTTTCCAATTTGGAAAGTCAAAGCAAACATCAGCTCTGGGAGACCTCACTTGAGATATGTTCTTCACTCATGACCACATTCTTCCAACTATATCCCATTTTGAAAGCTGCGTGGAGTAGCTGACAGAGCTCAGCCCTAACAACCAGAGGTGTGTGCCCTCTCTCGCCCACAGGCCGTATGACCTTGGGCCTCTGACCTCATTTGTAAAATTCAAGGAATGCTATTTTAACTCCTCCACACTGCCCAAAAACCCCAATCTGGATCAAATATCTTGCAGGATCCTTCAGTTTTAGGGGCTGTGATTTACACCACTAGTAAATGGACAAGGCAGGTAGGTGAGGTATTACTAGTTCCATTCTATAAAAATAAGGAAGCACATTCCTCTTGAGAGCACGTAGTAAATGGTTGAATAAAAGGGTGAAGGATGGAAAGAATAAAACTCAGCCAACAGGGACACATAGCTACTTTCTTGAAGAGACAGGTGTGGAATCCAGGTTTCTAGACTGTGTATCATTCCTCTATAGAGACAATGTACTTTATAGATAGAACTCCTTGAATTTCCCCCAGATGACACAGGAGGCAGACTATTGATAACTATTTCATGGTTGGAGAAAACTGGCCCACAGAAATTGAGGTGACTAACCAGAGGTAACACGGGAATTCGAGGACAATTCAGACCAAGAATCCAGGTCTCCTGGTTCTTGCTTATGTGTCACCATACTGTGACATTATTAGCTTTGTTTTTCTTCATAGCTAGGGAGACCAGATGTCCACTTCTGCATAGGACAGTCCTATTTTATACCTGTTGTCTTAGAGTAATTATAAAAAAACTCCCCTTCTCACACTCAAAAAGGAAGGGGTTTGGAAAATAAAAATTACATGGTAAATCATCACCTGACGTATTTTTTGTTTGTTGTTTATCTCACCCACTAGAATGTCGGCTCTGTGACAGATGAGACCTGTGTGTTTTGTTCAGTGCTATATCGTTAGCATCCTTAACTGGTGCTGACACATAGTAGAAGTTAATAAATATTTATGGAATTAATTAATATATTTTAAACACGTGAGATTTACGACCTCAGAATGGTATTAAGGGGCTAACACGATGAAACGGGTTTCAGTTTTAGCTCTCTTCTTTGTGTCTGTGTGTCCCTTGGGCAAGTCTCCTAATCTCCCTGAGCTTCGGGGTCCTCCTGGATAGAATGGAACTAACAGTAATACCAGCTCTCCCTACGAGGGGTAGGAGCACATGTGCTAATATATACTAACATATATGGAAATGCCTTAGACACTCTAGTATGCCTTCCAAGTTGCTATTTGATTTCACTTCAAGAACTACAGAGCAGTGCCTTTGTTAGAAATTAAAGGGCAGTATGGATGAAAAGGGAGGTGGAAAAGCTCATATTCAGACTTTTTTTTTTAAGGGTTGGGCACTTTGTATCTCTTCACCTGTGCCAAAGCCCAGTAACCTCCTGGGCTTTGCAAAGAATATTTTACAGAGCTGTGACTAGAAGGCAAGCTTTTCCTGATTCCTTTTTCAGGAAGGAGGGAGCAGGGCCTGCTGCTCCTACATTTACTGTTCCCAAGCCCCGCTGGCTCCCTACCTCTGCCTCTCCAGGCGTCACCAAGCAGCTCCGAGCCCGGCCGCTTGGAGCAGCTCCGTAGGTCCTGCTCTCAACGGGCCGTCGCACACACTTAGAGCCAAGCCACTGCAGGTCCCGGGCTTTCTGCTGTCTCCCAGGGAGTTCCCAGAGCAATTAACCAAACAGAGGCCTAATTAGGAGCAATTGGGATTTACTGCTGACTTTAAAGTGATCCTGAGACCCTTTTGAAGGAAAGTGAGGTCTTTTCCCAGGATCCTCCAGGCAGGAATTTGTCAAAGATTTGTCTAAGGGTGGCAGCCTGGCAGCTAATCCTCAAGCCTCTCCCGATGGAACCTCTGCTCTTTGAAGGGCTTTCCTCCAATCTAGAAAAATCTAAGTAGCAAAGCAAGGAAACATAATTTTGACAACTTGAGGCCTCACCTTTTGCAAATTACTTTCTCTGCTGTTGATTTGTATAGTTCCTTCAGTGAACGATGAGTTTTACTTTTGATTTTTTTCTTTTTTTAAGACCTGACAATTCAGACTATGTTAGTATTCCTATGTCATTCCCTCGATAATCCTTCACAGAGTGTGCAATTAGTCATCCTATGTGCTTTGCATCACGAGGGACACCAAGAAGAGGAAAATCACTGTAAATTGTCATCTCTGGCACAACATCACTCATACGAAGAGAAATGCAAGGTGAAACTATACTGAGATACCTGTTTTCACCTATCAGATTAGCACAGATCAAAAATGCATGGTGCTGTGTTGGTGAGACGGTGGGGAAATGGGCACTGCCATAGGCTGCTGGGGCCATTTAAATTAGTGCAGCCTCTTTGGAAAGCAGTTTGGGGCTATCAAGTTTACAAATGCACTTACACTTTGACCCAGCAATCTCACTTCTAGGAATTTTTCCTACAGACATATTAGTTTGTATATGAATCATTTCAGTATATCATAGGAAAGAGGTTACATAAATTATTAGTGTAGCCATAAAAAGTGAGAAAGCTTTTTATGTACCTATATGAAGTGATCTGCCAAAATATATTGCTAAGTTAGAAAAAAAAAAAGGGGGGAGAACTGTGTATGCAGTATGCTACCTCATTTCTTAAATGGGGGTGATAGATTGCACAAAGACATACAAGTAAGTTTGAATATACATAAAATGTCCCTGGAGTGATAAACAAACAACATGAAGTGTTTGACTTTGGTGAAAGGAATTGGGTAGCTGGGTAACAAGTGTAGAAGGGATACTTCTCTACATGCCTTTTTAATAACTTTTGAGTTCTGCATTCTGTGCAATTAGATTAAAACAAAGAAACAAACAAAAAATAAAGTGGTTATTTTGTACAATCTAAATGCTTTCACTCTAGGCACCAAGATTTGGTTGGTCTACTTGCTGTAATGCACCATATTCACAATTTTTATAGTTTTACTGCAAAGAGATACCGTATTGCGCTTCTGAAGTAGTTTTAGGGACAGGATTGACAAGGAGTTTAAAATTGGTGAAATGATGCCTCTCAATACAGCAACATTCTAATTTCTTAATTCTTTAAGAAAATTAAAAATAAGATGGACATAGAGATGAATTTAAGGTGCCTGGAATCAGACGTACATCTCTTAACATTCGATCTAATAGATGATAACAAAATACCAAAAGATAGTATATTTAAAGTATAAATAAAGTTTACTTTCACATCTCTCTCCCCTTTGAAACCATTTCATGCAGCACCCTCTTCATCCTCTATGTGATTTTTATGAATTTTGTTTATATTTTATTAGGTAGCCCCATAGTACATGTTTATATTGAACACTATTTCTCATGACCTTAGAATGAAAAAGGCTAGGTCCAGATCCCAGGGCCACAGTTACTAGTCTATGTTACCTCGAGCAAATTACTTAATCTCTCCAAACCCTGATTCCTCATCTGTAGGATGGAATAGTCCTAACACATTGAAGCATTGTGCATATGAAGTGAGATCATTCACACTGAATGCTTGGTGCAGTACCTGGTGTATAGTGAGCTCTCCATAAATGGTGGCTACCGTCTTTCTCATCATTTAAGCTCCTTGCTTTGTCTCCTTAACTTAATTATAAGTGACAACAAGGCTGCCTCTTTTTTAACCAGTTCTTTGCCCGTGGCATTTGTGCTCAGCGAATGGAGATTTTAGAGATGAGGATGCAAAAGATCCCCATCCTAGGTGGGGTAGATCCTAGTTTAGATCTAGCCCTTGTACAGATATTAGCCCCAGGTTATAAAAGGTATACTGAGATCCCCAAGAAAGGTTTAAATAACCTGAATTCTTACTTCTTTCTTTAAAGCATAGTTCTTCTGTTCTTAGAAAAGTACTAAGGTTGAGTATATTTATTCTTTCTCATTGTGTTCACATCCACCTGTTACATTTCTCGTTCCACCTTGTATTAGATTCTCTCCCTTTTCATGCATACTTCTAAGACATGAAGAAAAAGTACCCTTATCATTTTTTTCCACTTTATTGTATCCTCACTATTTTATGAAATGAGATCAGATGATCAGAGTTGCTGAGGAGCAGGGGGTGCTGTGTGGGATCCCAGACCTCCCCTACAGCAGTGAGAACAGGGTTTCCCATCTACGGTCTTGGAAGCGAACAACTTCTGAGAAGCCTTCTGAATTGATGCCCAACCTACTGGGGTCACAGATGGAAGTTAGGATGTTCTAGCCCTTGAGAAGCCCAGGATGAAAAAAGTCTGCACGGCCACCACAGTAGATGTCAACTGGTTACTACTGCTACTGTTATGATCATCGTCATTATTATATTACCTTATTGTACTTTACTGATAAAAGTCCAATAAGTCATATTTTGCTTAATTTATATCATTACTCTTTCCCATATTTAGTGCAGACAAGCTGAAAAAAGGGACCAAAAAACAAAAAATTCAGCTCCTACAAATAGTATCCAAAGCCATATAGGACTATCCTTCCCCATTTTTCTACCCTCATGTTTATTTTCAGGGGAAAGGAGCTCTGCTTCTAAAACAACCTTCATGATTGGGCCTCTGCTAACCTCTGCAGCATCATCTATCCTCGCTCTGCCACCCTCCAACCACACTGACCACTTCAATTCCCCTAAAGCATCATGAGAATTCAGTATAGCTTTTGTCATTAAACATGGTGGCTCTGGAATAGATGATGTGGACTTGAATCCTAGATCTTCCAATTACTGGCTCAATGACCGTGGGCAAATTTCTTAAACTTTCTATTGCTCTGTTCCTCCATTTACAAAATGAGAATGCTATGCTTCATAGAGTTATTGTGAGGGGGGAAATATATGTATATATAGTGCTTAGAAGAGTGCCATACAGGGCTTCCCTGGTGGCGCAGTGGTTGGGAGTCCGCCTGCCGATGCAGGGGACACGGGTTCGTGCCCCAGTCCGGGAAGATCCCATATGCCGCGGAGCGGCTGGGCCCGTGAGCCATGGCCGCTGAGCCTGCGCGTCCGGAGCCTGTGCTCCGTAACGGGAGAGGCAGAGTGCCATACAGAGTAAGCACTCAGTACATGTTAGCTACCATTGTTATGTAAACTCCAGGATTTTGCCCTTGCTGTTCCCTATACCTAGAGCATTCACTTTCCATACATGCCCTTTTGCCTTTCCCTCACCCTTTAGATCTTGGCTTAAAAGTCAACTTCTTCCCGGAAGTCTTCTCTGAACACCCCCCCTTAGCCCCCGCCAAGACTAGGTACCCTTCCTTTGGGGCTTCCCTAGCCCCTTGGCAATCCCCACGTAGAGCATGCTACACATGTACAAGTGTCTGTTTCCTTGTCTGGCATCCCGCAATATTACAGGTTTCACGAGGATAGGTATTTAGTCAGTTTATCACTGCATCCCCAGCACCTAGTCAAGTGCTTGGCACCCAGTATTTCAGCAATATTTTCATAAGACTGAATGCATAAGAACCTTCTCCTTTGAGGCAGTGCTCACAGATATTTTTCTTTAATATTTATTTATATATTTGGCTGTGCCAGGTCTTAGTTGCGGCATGTGGGAGCTTCCTTGCTGCTGCGAGATCTTCGTTGTGGTGTGCTGGATCATTAGTTGCAGCATGTGGGATCTAGTTCCCTGACCAGGGAGCTAACCTAGGACCCCTGCATTGGGAGCTGGGAGTCTTAGCCACTGGACCACCAGGGAAGTCCCACTCACAGATGTTTTTGAAGAGAGTTTCCTATTGGAATGCCTCTTGACATTAAAAAATGGTAAGCCAATCAGAGATGGACAGCTACGATAGACCTTGACATGGATTTTATCCCTTGAAAAAAAAGTGAATGTAGATTATACAGATAAACCACTATAAAAATGCCCTAGGTAGTAAGTACTACTTAGTCCTCTGTGTATTTTGGATCCTGCTAGTTTGTTATTTTGACAGATATTAGCTAATTCCCATCCACAGAGGTGAATAAATACATTCATGGAGGTGAAAGGGGGTGGGGACATTAGAACCTGATCCTCTGGGTTTCTGCAGGGCTAACTTGTTATCATGACCTTCCCTTCTTCCTTGACTGTCGTCCAGCCCTGGCTCCTATCAGGAAGAGCATGACTTCAGGAAGGGGGTTGGCCCGAGCACCCGATGGATCTAGCCAGGGCTTTCCTCACTGTGGTTAAGGACTCAAGCTCCCAGGCCTCATATTTTAAAAAAACTGACAAATAGACCTTGCTATTTACTGCTAATAACATAACAATATAGTTTTGCATACTCAAGCTTAAAAATATGTCCTTAAAGGCCTAATATTTGTGTGTGTGTGTTTAAGAAGGTGAATTTCTAGGCAAGTAGTCAGATACCTTCTTTACCTCACTTTTCTCACCTATGCTTAATTTATCTTGCTTAACTCCATGTATTTTTGCAAACTGCCCTAGATTATTTCTAGAAGCGGTGAAATGTAAAGGAGCAGATTCAATAAAAACCCTATCATCGTTGAAACTTCCACCATCCTTCTCTCTTGCTAGGTACTTAAAGTAAGATACTGATGTTTTTGGTCAACAGGATTGACTAGTTGGTGCTGCTGGCTTGGTCGAGCTCCTGCTAGGACATCTGAACCCATGGGGAGCTGGTTATGGACTGTAGGAAGGCTCCATCTGAATAGTAAATATTCTCCACAAGCCCTGTTTCATGGCACACTCAAAGACCCTGACTCCAAGGTGAGTACACAAAGCTTATTGTTTTCTTTGGGGACCTTTTGCCACATTTCCCTCTCACTGTGCTTTGAAAATTAACCACCAGAGTCTGGTCATTATGGCTTCATTAACTATTCCTTGTAATTGCACCAGTCATAATTAATTCATTTGTTATTCACATGGGTGACATACGGACACTTTAATAGTTTTTCCACAGGGAATTCCACATATTAAATGATATTGATGGTGCTTTTAGAAAAGATTTAAAGGGGAACCACAATATGATCCATTTGTGTAAGTAGCAACGAGTTATTTTATTATAAAAATGAAGTTAATTGTTTTAATCCCTCAGTCTTTCAGATGAAAGCCAGAAGGTGTATAAACTAGTCCTTCCCCCCTCCACCAGACATTTCTAATCTATAATTCAGAATGCCAAAATAAAGTCATTTTTATAAAAATAGATGGTGCATTTACACAAATGCATGCCAGAGTATTTAAGCAAATAATACTTGAATTAATTTCAGGTTAAAACCTTTCCTTTAAGCCTTCCTCATTTTATTTTTCCAGAAACCATCTGTATTTTAACATCTTACTGCACAGCTGCATTCCTCATGTTTAATTTATGTTGGAGATCTTTTGTGACAAGACCAACTTATTTTTGAAATGAAATCTATTCATTTTAGGTAAAACATTGGTGACCCAAATATTACACACTTTCAAATGATGCATAATCCCTTCCCTACCCCCTGGGCTATACACACACAAACACACACACTCACACACACACCCTCACCCCCTTTTTTTTAAGCAAGGCTGAATGAAAATTCCACACTGCTGAATATTTAACCAAATACTTTAATCATTGGTTATCTGGTAGAAACATCAAGTCTATGCTGACAGACACACAATTAAGTGGCAGAACTAAGGCAATTATCTATATAATTCAGGTTAAAAACTAAACTCAACAACCAGTTTTGCCTGAAATACCCCAATCATGGAAAGGAAAAAAAAAAGAAGTGTCCCTTCAGTTTGCATTATCCCCATAATTGCCTTAATTCCCATTTGACTCAGTGTGAGCGGAATCACAGACACATAGAATTTGTCTCTTGGAGATTATCTAGTCCAACCCCCTTATTTTTCAGATGAGAAAATTGAGACCCACAGAGGTCAAGTGCCCTGCCCAGGTCATTAGTCAGTGGTGGCAGAGTCCAATCATGAACTCACATTTCCCAGTTCCCAGCTCAGTATTCTTGCAACGGATACTGTCTTGCCCAGACTCCATTGCTTTTGAAATCAAGGAAATGATGCCAACATATAGCCAGCACGATAAACTTTAAATGAAGACAGCATAATGCTACCCAAGATCAGGAACTCAAATCAAATGCAACAGTTCACCTCAGCTGAGTATCAAATAATTTTCTCTGCACATGTTCGACTAACATTTAAATGACCAGCTTTTAATAGTACACATGAGCATGACATCCAGTAAGTTATATAATTTAGAAGTGGGAAAGGGCTAGAGAGACCCTGTTTAAAAAAAAAAAAAGTACACATGAGTCTTTACAAAATAAATGAAAAACATTTTCACATTCCTAATAGGTACCCAATGAAAAACCTACAAAAAACTTTAAGACCTACAGGAAAACTCAGGCCCAAGATGTTGTATGAGCTTCACATCCGCCTCGTCAAAGCACACAAGCTGGGTTATCAGTTTGATGACCTTCAAGTAAAGCAAATCCGTTACATCAGACCATTAGGAAAGAGCCCACACTAAGGTTCCAAGTTCTCTCCAGAAGAGCTCCCAGCCTGTAGGGAGGTGCTGGTTTGCAGTCTCCCAGGGTACTGCATTTGACATACATACATCCTTTGTTTTTGAAACAAGAAAGTCTGTATAATTTTGCCAAAAGGGGGCTTTCGATTTTAAAGACAGTCCAGAAGCCCAGCTGCTTAGTTCACCTGCCTTTTTTGCCTTGAAGCCCAGCACACGGTTTTTTGTTGGTTTTCTGCATTTTTCTAGCAGGACTTCTCTGATTTTCAGTCATAGGGTCCCTCTGTAGGGGGGTTCTTAGTATAAACCACCCAGGGAAGGTTGTGCTTGTTCTGCATTCTACTGGCTAGAACAGAGGCCCCAGACTAAGATCAAAATTATTATGTGGAGATTAAACTGTAGAATTTAATTATGTGTTCTGTTACTCCTGGTGCATTTATTAATTTAGCAGTACAAACTGAGTGGAGCTAAACAAGCAGGACTGATTAATTTGCAAAGACATCTAGGTAACAGATTGTGATCAAAGTGGAGACGTGATCCTGTTAGATTGAAATGTGTTGTTTTGTGCTGCAGGAAGGACATGGAGCAGCATGGTTTACCTTTATCAATGCTTTCCTCTGAAGGAGGGGAACAAGCTTGCAGATACTAATCAGGGCTGAGGCCCTGCCACTCAATAATTACCCGCTGTCTCATCGTAATCCTGGAACTAAGCCCCTGCCCAATCCATCTGGGACCCTTTTCCGTCTATTGCACAGCTCAAGAATATGTGTGTAAGCTATTACCTCTGGTCGTGCTATCTGTCCCCTGAGTATAGATTCATGGTAGTGACCAATTAGGTTGCCGTGTTCTCTTTTCCCTTTGCTTCCAAAGCATCCTGTACTTCTCAGCACCGTAATGAAGCACAGATTCATCAGGGTGCAGAAATTCTCTCACCTGAAAAAGCTGCCTCGTCATAGTCACTGATAAACATCATAAAATGCTGAATTTTGTGAGATGCTTTGAAAAGAGGGGTGGTAAGACCAATCACTCTGTATCTTAAGGTTTCCTTAAGCCACTCTCAACCTGCCACTGCCTTCTGCCAGGAACAAAAAATACAGTGAGGAAAATATTTCTCAATCCAGAAATCAAACGGCTGGGAAGTGAGGAGGGCAAATGTGGAGATAATTGAATCCTGGATCCCTGAATGAAGGACCCAGTACCGTGCCATGATCAAGAGCAAGGAGTCCTGACGTCCAGGAGACTTGGGCTGAAACTCTGGGTCTGTTCTTTACCAGCCGGCCACTTAACCTCTCAGAGATTCCACTTTCCCCTCAATAAAATAGCACCTACCTCACAGGGTGGCTTTGGGAGTTAACTGCATGTACAACTTTACAAGTAATCAAACCTCAATGAATGTTAGCTAGTCCCACCATTTTCTGAATCCCCATTACATTTATAGCAAGAACCAAAATGCCTAGCTCTTGATCAAACTGTGCCAACCATTTTCTGCTAATTTTTTTGAGTACAGATCTTCCTTGACGTACAATGGGGCTACATCCCGATGAACCCAATAAATGTTAAGTCAAAAATGCATTTAATACACCTATAACCTACCTAGCTTAGCCTTGCCCACTTTAAATGTGCTCAGAGCACTTACATTAGCCTACAGTTGGGCAAAATCATCTAACAAAAGCCTATTTTATAATAAAGTGTCGACTATCTCAAGTAGTTTATTGAATAATGTACTGAAAGTGAAAAACAGAATGGTTGTCTGAGTCCAGAAAGGTTGCAAGCGTATCGGTTGTTTTCCCTCGTGATCGTGTGGCTGACTGGGGGCTGCCACTGCCCAGCACCACGAGAGAGGATTGGACCACATTTTACTAGGCCGGGAAAAGATCAAAGTTCAAAATTTGAACTACAATTTCTGCTGAACGTGTATCACTTTTACACCATCGTAATGTCAAAAAATTGTAAATCAAACCATCGTAAGTCGGGGACCATCTGTATACACATTTTGTCCTCCCAAATAAATTGCACATTCCTGAAGAGTAAAATCCATATCTTTCCCTTTTGTATATCCCATAAGTTAATGATTGCTTTCTGATTCTTTTACTTAAACTTAAGAACTCTTCATAAAATTCTTCATAAATAATTTTGAAGGTGGGAGGGACAAGTAGTCAGTTATAATTTTCAAATAAAGAAATAGAGGCAGCAGTCATGTTAAGCAAGTTGCTGTTATTAGTGACAGAAATCTGTAAGGCACAATCAAGTCAAGGCTAGTCGAAGAATTCACAGAGCAACTGCATGATGCCCACTGCATGCTCTAGGTCAGGGCAAAGCCCATTTGAAGAGCAGGGGCTGTTTTCAGAGTACTCTCCGTCAGGGCACAGCCCCAGTGCCTAATTAGCGTGGACCCCATTTCAGATCTTTGCTGATCCTGACGATGTTTTAATTAGTTAAGTCTACAACTTGCCTGTTCTTGTTCTTCTCTGGCAGTCAGAGAGGAAAATATGCTAAAATGTGAATGTTTCACATTTAGACTTCCAAAACACCCCTTCCCTGAGGCTTCTAGAAGATATACCCTGAAGAGGGACCACCCTTTGGAATTTATACCAGCAGCTCTGACAGCTGTTTTGTATTTATTTCCACGGTTGGGACATTTCAATTTGGGGCTCCGATTCATTACATAAGCAAATATTTGTTAAGGGATCAGGCACAGGATGAGGTATGTTTGTCAGGATTGTAATTAAGGTGGTGTGTATACCAAAGTTGGAAGAACACAGGGTGAGTTAGATCCTCAGCTCACTGTGGCTGTGTTACTTTGAAAGCCATATCAGCCTCTCTGGGCCATAACTGGTGCATGTTATATGTCATCCTTCTCCTGTCCTAAAGCATAGATAAGTAAGAAAATTTGGATAAAACACCTTAAGATTCTAATACATGAGCTTTTGGCAAAGTGTTTGCCTGCCACCTACCCTAATACTCTTTTATTTTTCAGAGTGAATTAAAATGTTAAGGAATTTTTAAAAGTGCTTTGGTTCAGAAGCTTTTAATTATTTCTAATACACTCATCAATATTTCAGCTCTTTCAAAATGCTTGTAGATATTATACCTACAGTACTTTGCAGATGACATAATTATTTTTCTGAACGGTTATGTGGCTTTGCCAATTGACCCTGCCTGGGTTAGAAGGCCAGCCTCTGAAGCGTGGCACTCACTTCTTATTTCCCCTCTGAGCATCCTTATATCCCCTTGGACTACCGATGAACATTTAAAATCCTTGCAAAATGAGAGTGCATAACATATTCAAATTTGCAGTATAGGCTTGTTGTTTATAAGAAGACTCCCTCGGACTTCCCTCGTGGTGCAGTGGTTAAGAATCTGCCTGCCAATGCAGGGGACGTGGGTTCGAGCCCTGGGCCAGGAAGATCCCACATGCCGCGGAGCAACTAAGCCCACGTGCCACAACTACTGAAGCCCGCGTGCCTAGAGCCCGTGCTCCGCAACAAGCGAAGCCACCGCAATGAGAAGCCTGTGCACCATAACGAAGAGTAGCCCCCACTCGCTGCAACTAAAGAAAGCCTGCGCGCAGCAACGAAGGCCCAAGGCAGTCTAAATAAATAAATAAAGTTATTTTAAAAAAAAAAAAATAATAAGACTCCCTTATTCCATTCAATGCCTTACATCTTGGGATCTGTACAAATTCATTAGTTTAGACTCCTCTGGATCCCAGGTAGGGTGTGTCTAAGTTTTTAAGGTAGGTAAACTGAGTCTGTGAAGTTACAAGATTTCCCATGTGGCCAGTCCTCTTACCTACGAGTAACTCAGAATCACTGAACCATGTCCAGACCCCTGCCCTAGAGAATGTCAGCTGCCGTTTCCCTACCTTGTTTCACCTCTCTGCGGCTGGTGACACTGAAGACTTCTCTCTCCTTCAAACACGACTTTGGTTTCTGTAATATGACTTTCCCTAGTTCTTTCTCCTCCTGGCCCTCTGACTGAGTGGGCCAGGAAGATCCCACATGCCGCGGAGCAACTAAGCCCACGTGCCACAACTACTGAAGCCCGCGTGCCTAGAGCCCGTGCTCCGCAACAAGCGAAGCCACCGCAATGAGAAGCCTGTGCACCATAACGAAGAGTAGCCCCCACTCGCTGCAACTAAAGAAAGCCTGCGCGCAGCAACGAAGGCCCAAGGCAGTCTAAATAAATAAATAAAGTTATTTTAAAAAAAAAAAATAATAAGACTCCCTTATTCCATTCAATGCCTTACATCTTGGGATCTGTACAAATTCATTAGTTTAGACTCCTCTGGATCCCAGGTAGGGTGTGTCTAAGTTTTTAAGGTAGGTAAACTGAGTCTGTGAAGTTACAAGATTTCCCATGTGGCCAGTCCTCTTACCTACGAGTAACTCAGAATCACTGAACCATGTCCAGACCCCTGCCCTAGAGAATGTCAGCTGCCGTTTCCCTACCTTGTTTCACCTCTCTGCGGCTGGTGACACTGAAGACTTCTCTCTCCTTCAAACACGACTTTGGTTTCTGTAATATGACTTTCCCTAGTTCTTTCTCCTCCTGGCCCTCTGACTGAGGATACTCCTTAATCCTTTACTTGTGTCTTTCTAAATTTAAATCCTTTAGAACTTATTTATTCTTATTTTCTTCATATCATCCTACACAAAAATCGGAAACTTATATACTTCTCCAGTCCTGAACACTCACCCAGTTTCTGATTCTAGATTAACAGCTCTTTCCAGATGTCTATACCTGGATAAAGCCTCATCTCCTTAGATTCAACATGTCCTCAGATAAGTCCATTAATACCCTCCTCACACACACACCCCAGGAAAGTATTTCCTCTTCCAAACAACAGTATTTTACTTCCAGCAGCGGCTCTGCACAATTTGACACTTCCCTGTTCTCTAATTGCTTACTTTGTGTGTCTGTTTTGCCTTCTGACTCGACTGCAATATCTTGGAGGGAGGGGGTTCCGTGAAGCAGGAGGCCCCTGGAGAGCCCCTAATAAGTGCCAAATGCAAAAAGGTTGAAGTCACCAGTTGAGAAAATCCACATAAATACACCTGAGCTTTTGGCCTGTATAAAATCAGCATGATGTTTTCTCCTGGGAGAGGTTCACAGCATATAATTTTTAGTTCCTATTCTTCCCCAATGCTCAAGTTACTCCAGGAAGCAATTTGGGGTGAGAGAAAGGCACAGGTCCAGCTGAACACATGGAAACAAAAATGCTCTAAAATATCTTCCATGAGAAAACTTGGTTCCTTCTTGACTGAATATTCTGGTGACATAGGTAGGCCTCAGAAACTTCCCACAAACAATAAGCACCCCAATTTCAAAAGAGAGATGCACAGAGATGTCTCGGAGTTTCCAGTACAAGTGAAAAATGTGACTCTCAGCTGCGCTTTTTTCATTGTTAAGTTCCTTTTCGCTGGGCAGAAATGTCCAGCGAAAGATGAAAAGATAAACTGAACTCTTTGGAAGGGCTAAGCATACTTGGAGAGGGTAAGTCCCTGGAGCCATCATTCCTGACTCAGATTTTGGTAATACCCATGATCATCTCAAGAATTTCTAAAAGTTGTTTTAATTTACTTTAATTAAAAATAAAACTCCAAGTGACAGAATGGTATTGTGTCTTTACAAACCTTTGTAATCATGTCTCTGAGTCAGCAAGTTTGGTATAAGAGGGAACAGGACCGAATATTAAATAATAACCCAATTAGAAGGTTTCCTTTCTTGTTTTTTTCCTCCCCCAGTTCATGGACCATTTAAGTAGTGCAAATGCTCCAGAACAGACCACTGGCCGCACAGAACCTCTCCGCCCCCAGAGTTAATAAAAAGACTAGTAGTGCCCTTGAAGTAATGCAGTTGGGCCATTTCAGACTCATACTGCATATCATATGGTCCGGTCTATAAAAATCACAACTTTGGGATTCTACCACCAGCTCTTGGGGTGCACTGCTTGCTCATCACCCTGATACTATCCTACCCATTTTCCCAGGCATTGCCCTGCTCTGAAGAAACTTGCTATTCATCTGCCATCTTCACCTTTAAGAAGGTACCTATTCACATCCAGTCTTCTCCCCATCTCTCAGCAACAAAAGAGCAAATGTCAGTCATTGGGACCTCCTTTTGGAAAGCCTCCAACCTAATGTATAGACATTGTCATCTTTCTATCCATCTATCCATGCAGTCATATAGTTAGTTCTGTTGACTGATCTAATCTACCAGCCCTCAAGCAGTGTGAAGTCAATCATTTTGAAAAATACTTGTCCTATTGAGATGTTGCCTGGCTAAATGTTCTTTAGGGACAGACTTCAAAAGCCTTTTTAATCCTATACAGTGTCACAGCCTCAGTCTATGTAAATTGAAGTTATAACCTCTGAACTTTAGGGGCAAAACATGCTGTAGACTTAGCATACCATGAAATGACCACTGGATGGGAGCTGAGAGGTGCTTGATTTTAATCACTGAGCTCTGTGATTGAAGGATATTCTAAATGGTTTATGATTATTTTTATCAGCCCACTTGAGTTAATGTTGAATTTTCTATTTGATGGGACCTGCCAATTTCCCATCTGTTGGATTTGAGTAATTTACAAAATGCCCAAGATGAATTGTAATCCCTTTACTATCATAATCAATGTACAGTGCATATGGTGCGCCTTGGCGCACAGACGATGGCTGGGGGTTTAGGCTGATAATTATCTTCCTATACTTCCCAATTGCCTGATGCTTCCCTTTATAGTTTCAGATTATGCTCCTCAACTTTGCTGTGATACAGAATGTGCTTATTAGTGGGGATTTACTCAAGTCTGAGGCATTTGTTAGACTTTCAGATTCTGATCCAATAGCTGCCTTTGGCTTTTTGTCTCCCTCACACTGATGCTCTCTCATTGCCTTTGATAAGGATTGAAAGCCTCTAACCTCTCTCGAAAAGCGTGATGAGAAATAATAATCACACCAAAGTTGAGTTCCTTGATAACACTGCAGAGTCTGAGAAGGGAGCTTGCATAAGACTGAGAAAGGACATATATGGATTTGTCCCTTTGAGGAACGAAATGCAAATCCTGAAATTTACAGTAGCTGATGTAAGAATGGGCTCTATAATCTAAAAACGTCTGCCTTTACAAACAGGAGCTGTTTATGGGACACTTTCCCAAGTCAAAATTCATTGGTTCGGGGCTTCCCTGGTGGCGCAGTGGTTGAGAGTCCACCTGCTGATGCAGGGGACGGGGGTTCGTGCCCCGGTCTGGGAAGATCCCACATGCCGCAGAGCGGCTGGGCCTGTGAGCCATGGCCGCTGAGCCTGCGCGTCCGGAGCCTGTGCTCCTCAACGGGAGAGGCCACAGCAGTGAGAGGCCCGCGTACCGCAAAAAAAAAAAAAAAAAAAAATTCATTGGTTCATTGTCCTTCGAGGTAATTCATGGACTCACATAAATTACTCAACAACGAACCAGTAAGATAAGCATCCTATTGATTCTGACAAAATTAAAACCAAGCCCTCCCTCCCCAAATGGCTAACTGGTGACAAAGCGTTAGGAATGAGCAGACTAGTGAGCCTTGCTGAGAAAGATTTCTCTTCCGACGGATAACGTGGTTGGCCTTCTTCTGTGGCTTGAGCATAGAGAAAAGAGTGACCACATTACATCTAGATGACAAAAAAAACCCAAAGGCAGAAAAATCAGGATGCTTAGTGACTTTCCTAAAACTGTCCCACATTGCTACCTGCACGGGAGAGAGCAGTGTCCTTTAGTCCAGTGGCTTGACTTAGCATTGAGACTCTCCATCGGGTGGGCCCTTCCACAAATGAAGCCGACCTCACAAATGAACAGGCTCTGGGGGAACAGCATTATTTTAATTGCTCCCAAATATCATCAAAATCCAGGGACCTGTGTAGGGAGGGATGTCACCTCTATGGTAGGAAAGGCCGAATGGAAGACAATCCTAGCCCTCAATATTCCCACCATCCGTTTGGTGGTACCTGGTATTCCTTTTACACTGGCTCATGCCCTTTATTCCACCCTAGAGACCCAGATTGTACTAGGTAGAGTATTACTTGCCCCTGTAACAAGTAAGCAACAAATTTCCTTCTTTTTCTAGAGGCACTCCAGGCATGTGTTAGGTCAGAGATAGAGCTATTCAACATGGCCATTCAGGGACCCAGGCTGACAGAGGTTCTACCATCTTTACACATGACTTCCAAAGTTAACTTGATCATTCTCCATCCCAATCAGCCAGAATGTGTTAGAAGCAAGGAGGAGCATGGAGGACCATTTCATCCACATGGTCTAGACCTCAGTCACATTGTCACACATAACTGCAAAGAAATCTAGGAAATGTAGACTAGCTGGGTACCCCGAAAGAAGATGAAACAAATATTCAGTGAACAGCAGGCAGTCTCTGCCCCACGGCTTAGAAGGCAGAGATCCCTGGGGAAAGTAAACATTGGTTATTAATGTTAGTGACTGGCATCAAGTTTTGTTAGGAAGGAAAGTGCAAGGGGACTGGAAAAACGAGGAGGAAGGTAAAAGAGCAATATCCTGGATGGTGGTGAGGGTGAGGGACAAGGCTGCATACCTGATCGTCCATCATGTTCTTTAAGATGACTTTCTAGCAGGATGAGTCACCCTGAGCCATTCACATGGTCTGAACGTGGCTGGCAGGGGAGGGGCCAAAATCCGTGGCCAGGGAACTATGAACCTCAGCCACAGACATTGAGAAGATCGCAAAATTGACTTCCTTGCACAGTTAGCTCTGAAAGGACAGATGAATGTGATCAATTTCAGTTCACAGTGCTATGCAAAGCCAGAGACAGAAATAGCAACTAGAAAAATCCAGATGTTTTTACTCCCAAGCATTCATCCCACAAGCTAAAGAAGCTGTTGCCCTTTAATCAAAGATGGCATCAGAAGGTTCTCGGTATGGCCGATCAGATTAACAAGTCAACACTTATGTATTTTCTTTGCAACAAAACACAGACTGACCTGAAGTTGGGCCCAAAATACTTGATAACTTTTGGCCAAAAAAATCCAGTTCACTGTTTAAGATGGCCTCTTAGAAGGTGCAATCTCCCATTCACCTAATATAAGCTCAAAAGTTTGTAGTTCAGTGTACCCTTACATTTTTTTTCTTTTGTTGATCTGATTTTTGGCTACTTGATTTTAGGTAACTGTGCAGCACTTTCCTGATGGTTTTATTACCCAGTCTTTTCATGTGTCAACCCCAGGATCAGGGTGAGACAGAAAGCAGCATTTCAATGCTGGTAAACCACAATCCATAACATAGGTGGAGATTCATCATTGCCATGCTACATGCTGGCTTTCAAAACTACCCAGCTTACTTTTAGGGGCTTGTTTTAGGGTCTGATTCACCATAGAATCAGTGACATCAAGCCACAAGTACTCAGATAACAGATCTCCTTTGAGTAGTAGGATGCAATGGAAAAAGCATGGGATTTGGAGTCAGGCTGCTCTGCTCGCCCCTTGCCAGTTCTGTCAATTTGGGCAAATTATTTAGCCTCTCTGAGTCTCAATTATCCATTCTGTAAGATGGCAAATATATATGCTAAACATTTTATATATCTTGTTTAACCCTTACAACTATTCCTTGAGTTAAACATTATTCCCACACCCTCTATTTTATAGATGAGAAAACTGAGGCTTTTAGATGAACTGGCCAAGGACCTAGAACTAGTAAGAGGTAGAACTGTGATTTGAACCCAGAGCCTTCTCATCCAGGGTTCATAGTCTTAATTATTACATTAACCTGCTAAGATAAAATGAGACAATGTAGGTAAATTAGAGTACTTGGCCTGCAGAAGGTACTTAGAAAATGTTAGTTTCTTTTTTTCTTCTGTTTTGTTTTTAACGTCCTAAGTTACAGCCTTCCTTCCTGTGCTCAGATAATTCATAGTGCACTTTTTTGTTGGCTTACTTTCATTCACATTCACTCACTCAGTAAATGCTTACTGAGTGTCTACTATGTGTCCTGCCCTAGGCCAGACACTGGGTATTTAGTCACAAATACAAAAGACAAGATCCCTTATCCTCGATACACGTGTAGCAATGCCAGCTGCATCCTCCAGGAGTCTCTGAATGCAGAGACTGAGCCACACTGCACTTCTTTAGGATGGATTAATACCACAGCATTTGCAACTATAATATTATGTTACCTTGGACACCAGGCAATTAGCAAGTAATTAAATCTCCCTTGGTCTGAATACACCTGCAACCAAACTGTCTGCTAAAGTTCTGTTACACTCATTAATTAGCATGAGTTGAATGACAGGATAATCAGAAAGGAAATACTTCCTCTTGGAGACTAGGAGTAAATGATTAAAAAGTGAAATGTCCTTTTAACACTTTTTGCTTGGGTTTATATTAATGTAGAGTGTAAGGATGAGCCAGCCTACTGTTCATCAATATTAACGTCTCTAGCAATGAATGTGCCTAAGGAGAATTGACTTATGCCGGTATGTATCTCCATCCATTCGACACCACAAAAACTTTGAAAATAACTGTTGCTTAGTCACTATCTGAATGCGTCCAACAGTAACAAGTAACCACCTCTCAGAGCTAACAGTGAAGACATGAACATCTGATTAAATATAGGAGTATTCATTCTTACTCAAGAAGCCACAATTTTATTTTTATGACTACCTACTAGAAAGGCACTGGAAAAGATAGAGGACCCTCATCTAGTTTCTCTCCTGTCCATTATATTACCTGTTTCGATAGAGTCTGCATAGATTAGCTGATACATCAGGAAAAATTAGCTTTTAAACTATAAAGTATTTTTTTAATAATACAGAAAAATATTCAGTAGATCTTTAGAGATTATGTTTCCCCCTTTTAAATCCTTTGACTCTTGGATTAGCAGATTGCTTTAAAAACTTTGGTGAGAAGTATCACATTATCCTTGTGTTATCCCCCACTAAGGAGTCTCCAAACGTCTCTCAACTGGGGACAAAAAGTCACCATCTGAGCTGCATGGCTGGTTCGCTGTACGTGCAGTGCTGTACCTGCCACTGTTGAGTCAGTGGTTCTTATCCCCCACCCAGGGCTCAGGCAGGCTCCAGCCTGGCAGCCCTCAAGAAAGGCCATGAATCAGGGCTGCTGCAGTAACAGTCAGTTTGAAACAGACTCCAGACAAAGTAAGATGTCCCAGAGCCCACTCTGGGTTTTAAAATCTCTATTATTCAAGACATTTGCCGGCCCTTAAACAAAGCTCAATGGACAAACTTCAATGTTCCAAGCTCTAAAGGAATTTAGCTTAATGCTAATGCAGAAAAAATTCCCCAGCCACTCATGTAACTTTATTAGACAAAGTGGAGCATGCCCGCTCTTAAAGAAGAAGAAAAAAAGACATTATTTTCTTTTTCAGAGATTGTGCTACCCTAGAAAGGGAATGCATTTGAAGTAGGAAATGTAGACGTTTCAGGCAAATGTGTACTTTGTCTTCAAATGAACAGCTTTCAAAATGATCTTGGTTAAGCTCCCTTTTATTTTTATCTTTTATTCCCCTACAATGCCAGCTGAGGTTACCCATCTCCCAACAGCTACCAAATGGACTAGTAATTGTAAGGCTCGGTGATTTAATTAGACTCATTCTAAACACTCACATTTTTATCAATTAGTTAATGGGCTAAAGAAGAGTCTCTTTGTTGGAGCCAGGTCATTTGGAAGCTAGAGGCTTCTTGAGGGCAAGAAGCTGAAGAACTGCAGCGTTAATATCTGTAATTAACCTCACAAGTCCTAGGTTGTTCAATTAGGAATGACCTCCCTTCCCTTCCATATGCCTTTCGTCAGATGGGGCTTGAATGTAAAATAATCACTGAAGAAAAATGAACCAAAAAAGAATGCTTTGAAAAAAATTAGACCAGGATGAAAAAGTTCCCTGTCTTCAAGTGCTTCTTAGTTATTTATTCAACTAAGGTCATTAATTGGTGGCTTCCCCTAAAAATAATAATTCTGGGTTTTTCAGATCAGCAACGCTCCTGATAATAGATATGGAGGAATCTTTTAAAATAAGGTTTTGTCTTAACACACAGTCCAATTCTAAAACAGAAATGATGTTCTGTGCTTCTGAAAAAGTTCAATCTTTGATTACTCTATGTAAATTATTGCCTTCAACTTTCTTGGCTTGGAGGATTCTATTTACTGTTTCCGTATGAAAGAAACCTTCCATCTATGCCTATAGTTATAATAATAAATAAATAAATACTAGATGCATTAAATCAAGGAGTATTTCGATTCTTAACAAGCTAATCAACTTCTACTCTTGAAAGAAGTCTATAGGAAATTCATAAACTGTACATACTTATTCTCACTTGCTGATCACTGATAAATGTGAGGTGGCCTTACACATAAATAAAGACTAGTACTGACAAAAAAATCTGTAAGAAAGGGATAAAACAATTTACAAATTAAAATATACAAAAGACCACCCTGAATGATCTACCAGGAAAAATCGACACCCTCAAAGAATGTACACTTATTTTTCATTTCTAACTAAATCTATAAATCACTATGGTTCAGCAATGTCAGTATTTTGAATTTAAAGGAAAAATATATATTCACTTTGAAGCCAAACACATCAAAAGAGTAGCAGTTACAAAGATAACTTCTTCATTTTCTGCTTGGTTAGAAACCATTCATTCATAGACCAGAAAATTAAGGACTGAATTTGGAAGAACCATGCAAAACAGAGAGGAAAGGACACTTGTTCTGAGGATTTTAACAAGAAAGGGGCATGGACTATCATTTGAGAAAATCTGATTCTATCAGGCATTCATCACAAATTTTGAGTCCTATCTATTGCCCCTAGTCACCAAAATTAAAGAAACCGAAACAGCTGGTAAAAAGTAGCAACTCCCTGCTCCTACTGTAATTGCATGCATCTACCAGCCGCTCTGACCAGTAGCAGTTTACGTTTATTGTTATGGTCAACAATTACATTGTACATGCTCGGTAAATACTGTGCTCTGCTAAGCTTCATAAATGTGCCCTTTGTTTCCTTCATCATTAGGCAGACAGTTCATTCTGTACAATGTCCAACTTCCAGACAGGTGGAATAAGGAGGTGGCATCTGTCTAAATATTGAATGCCACGCTTCCCCCATCTGCCATAATAACAGTGCTGGGGCTGCTTGGCTTCAGTTATCCTCTTCTGCATACAACCAGTCAGCCATATGCCCTATATAGTGTACGTGCCACCAGAGCGACAGGCCCTGTTTTGCAGCCTCTGAGCTGGTAACCAAACAAGTGAGGAAAAGATGAGAGGTGAAGGTTGGAGGTCAGGTACGTGCAGGAATCAGCAGGTGATGGTCAATACATCTACTGAGAGCAGCTCAAAGAACCAATCAAAAAGGCCTTCAAAAGTCAATGGCCAGCATAGAGCACACTGCCAATCAAATTTTACAGGGCATACCTTCCAGGCTAGGCAAATAAGAAGATTTAGAGCACATGGCAGTTCATCGTTTATAATCCTGTCTTAGCCCAGCATGGCTTAGTGATAGTTCAGTGACAGATGATGAGCACATGACAGCTGCAGGATCTTATACAAACGCATACAGTAAAATTAAAATTAAATTAGTGACACACGTGTACACATTGGTTGTGCAACAGTTACACAATCTGTTCAGGACCCCTCACAGACTCTGCTGCTGTGCCCTCAATTCAGGGTGCCTTTCAAAAGGCACCCAGGAATTGGTCCTAGCCAGGAAGGGCTCGTCCCTTGGGCAAAGGTGTAATTCAAAAGGCCCCTAAGGCAAATGAAGGTGCTGAGGTTCTCACACACGCTAATGGCAAAGTTTAATGATGTTTCCAATTGGCCTAATTAAAACTGACTGAGGGTTTTGAGTATGTGAAGGAGGGAAAAAAAGGCCAACGCAACAGTAGGAAGTAAGTGTATTGGGCCTGGAGTAAATCAAACTGTCTATGCTCCTTCATTTCGATCTGTAATCTGCTGATTTTATTACTGACGAATGATATATGTTTCTGTAAAAATGTGAAAGCCTACACTTGAGAACCCTAATTTGAGTGTAACTTCTATTGTTTTAAATGTCTGTGTCCTCTGCCATAAATTACAGATATTCTTACGTTCATTTGTCTGAATATTTATTTAGGTAATTTACCATGATAGAGAAATTTCTCAAATTATGTTTCCCTATGAAACCTTATAAAGGTGTTATATATTTTTGGAAATTTAGGTTTATGTTTAAAAATTTTTTTACCCTCTTTTCTTGACGTAACCCATTACAAAAGGATTTCTGATGATTATGTTTCACATATACATTTGCTTCAAACAAAAACCAACAGTTTTGGCTCTTGAGCTGCTTGTCACATCTTTGTATGATATCGTTATCTTCTGAGGATACTGGTCCTACATTCATGTCTTGCTAAATTCACAATCTGCAGAGTCTTGGAAAAAAAAATGTTAGTACAGACAAAAATCATACTTATTGATTTTTAAATAGTTTTATAGTAGTCTAGAATAAAGTTAACTTTCTTCTCAAGAAATCAACTTAAATATAATACAAATGTTTCTTCCAAATGTCCAGGTCTATTCATACCTCATGAAATCTAACCAAGAGTTATATCTCTACAGTTCTCAATGTTTATGATAATTTACTCTGTATACAATTACTTTTAAATCATTCTACATTTTAACATATAAAATAATTTATGAAGTTTAAGTTAAAGAGGTTCTTTAAAAGACTATTTTAAATTATTAGAACATTATACCAAAATTAATTATTTATAAGTAATTATTGTTAATCCTCACAGCACCTCTTTGAACACTACAGCTGACTAATGCGACAAAACACTAACAGAGATAAACAATTTGATCAAAGTCATATGCAAAAAAATCATCAGCGGAGTTAACATTCAAACAAATAACTTCTTACTTTGCCTTTTAGAATATTACTATAGACCCAAAACTTCCACGCCTAATTTTAAATTCCTATCCCTCCTTTTGGGTCTGATCCTGTGCTTTAAATCACCTGTGTCTCCCACATTACTAAACATGAAGGAAACCTCGGAATCAGTGACAATGTGTTTATGAATAAAGGCCGAAATGTGTTTAAAATGAGTACAGAAGCCTGACTTCTGGATGTTTTGGGAATCACGTCTAAAAACTTGGAAGAACTGCATTTTCCTAAGAATGAATCTTACCTATCAATGCTGATGGTGTTCTGGATATAAGATTTATTGAAGAATTTCAAATTCTCCTGAGGTAGTAATAAAATTACCTCCTGTTTCCAACTGAAGAATCTTTGAACATTTCCTCTTTGATTTCTGTATGACATGAAATTTCCCTTGAGGTCAGGTTCTACCGAGTATACACACAAATTATTATGTGCCTCAATTAAAGCGATTTCCTAGAGCCATTCTTAAAATGACAACAACAAACAAGCAAACAAACAAACCCTTTCATAAGCAACTGTTTTTTGTTTTTGTTTTGTTCTTTTGTTTTTGCGGTACGCGGGCCTCTCACCGCTGTGGCCTCTCCCGTTGCGGAGCACAGGCTCCGGACGCGCAGGCTCAGCGGCCATGGCTCACGGGCCCAGCTGCTCCGCGGCACGTGGGATCTTCCCAGACTGGGGCACGAACCCGTGTCCCCTGCATGGGCAGGCGGACTCTCAACCACTGCGCCACCAGGGAAGCCCCATAAGCAACTGTTTTATTGTTTAGTTGTTACTGCTATTTAACCAAAGTTTCTGCTGAATCCCAGTTCTCTGTCCCATCCCCAGAAAAGTGATCAAACAGGTTTCCATATTGGTCATATATCCTATGTGGTGATATTGCACAGAAGTACAGAAAACACAAATTCTATGACATTCTACATTTAATGTAAGGCAGCAGAGGCCCTTGTTCGAAAGAAAGTGAAAAGCAAAAAAGCAAATGACAATTTTGAATCTGTATTGCTAAGCCTTTATTTAGTATATCCAAAAAACAGGCTGAAAACCTGACACCTCCAGGACCAAGTATTCAAATGAGATTCCTGGTTCTCCAAATCACACATGTGGTCTACGTACCTGTGACCACAAAAACCATGGGGGTCACAGTCCCACCTGTGCAAGGTTTTGGGCTCTCCAGACAGACAGCGATAAAGATGTGCACAAGATAAAGGAAAGGATGCTTTTCTGCCAAAGGCTGGAGGGAGTGGAAAATAAACATTGATAGAAACGTATGTATGCCCTATTTAAAAAAAAAATTACACGCATACATTTTTGATAAATAGGGTCACACGGAGAGAGCATTCAGAAGTCAAGTGTAGTCAGGTTGTGATAAAAGTGGTCCAATGGGATGAAATGCCCTATCTAGAATGGGAACCGATAATGGTCACTGCAGGTGGTCTCAAGTTTATTCAAAACTGACACAAATCATAAAAACACCAAATAAATCAAAAAAACATCATTAGGTTGATTATTGGGTTGATGAAGTAGCTGCACCTGCCACAACGGTGTCCTCTGAAGGGGGTTCTCTGTTTGAGTTCCTCTGCAGCCTACCCATGAGGATGAAGCTTAAAACTTTGCTGGGTGAGCAGCTGTCGGGGGAGAAGGCAGGGTAGAGGATGAACTCCCTAACTCACTAAATAAACCTTTAAAAAAAAAGCCTTCCTCATTATGAATTAATATTTCCAGCCCTTGTTCTTCATTAGAAATAAAAGAGTTGTACTCAGGAGCCAAATCTGAAATGATGAAAATCCTTAGAGAAAAAAAGGAAGAAAGATTTAGCAGTTCACCCTTTTATTACTGTTATGATGACTCTTTATTACTTAGCACTTACACGGCACTTTATTCTTTCCAAGTGCTTTACAATCCTTAATTACTTAATCTTGAAATATATTTAGAAAGGTACTTGAATTTATTTGACACAGCTATTCAAAACCCATTTTGCCCCATTTTCAGCCCCGACTTATGGAGGTACAGTATCTTCCCACTGGGAAGTAAGGTGCCAGAAGGGTGGGTGACAGAAAGGAACTCCTGAAGAAAAATGGAGGGGAGGAAGGAGAGAAGAAACCAGCCTATGTTAAAATAACAATAATCAGCAATGATGACTACTCTCTCCTTCTCTTTGGCATTCTTTGCCAATCCAGCGTCTTTCAAAATTTTTAATAATCAGTAATTTATAAAATGCAATAAATATATATTACACATACCATACAAACAACAGATTTTTCTGGCTGAATTATGTTTCTTGTTATGCAAATAGGTAATCCTGAACCAATTAAAAAACAAAGGCATGTTGTAATGTAGTAATGGAAGTTTCTGGATGCCAGCTCTTAGGCACAGGGTCCTTAAAGACAGAGAAGAAAAAGAAAAAGAAACACGGAGAACAATATCATCATTCTATCAGCAGTTAACTTGAGTCTACTTGTGCATGATCAAAGACTACAAATATAGTTTAAGCAGCATGAAATAATCGCTGGGTTTACAATATGAAATGATTTTTAAAAGCAAAACCGACAACAATCCCGGTGCCACTATGTTCAGCGACTAAAGACTAATTTTGTGATGCACAGCCAAGCTGAGGTGGTGGTAGGGAAATTAGGGTTAAGAGGCTAACCTCCTTCCCGGGTTCCCTTTGAAGATTTCTATATTCTGGGGGAGAGGGTAATGAAAATATTTTACCTCCCCTGTTGCAATTAGGTCAGTGGGCCAAAGAAAAATGCTGCTCACACACACCAATGCAATTGCAATCCCAAAAGAGGCAAAAAGGACAGGATTCAGCAATATTCCCTGCACGAGAAAGGCCAGCCCAATGGCAGTGAACAAGTCTTCCTCTCCTAGCTATTGCATTTTGACAAGGGAGTGAGACTAAAAGAAGCAAGTCCTCTTCCTGATTCTTAAGCTTCTTACACCTGACAAGTGTCCACACAAACAAGGAGCATGAAGAAACCACAGCAAACCATGCCCAAAGCTTGGAGATGACAGTCAGTACTCATAAAGAAGAAAAAAATGGTCCTTACATCTAGATTGCCTGACCGTCCTCAGTAAGAAAAGATCTACCCATCTGGCTGCTTTGTGGTGGCTGTGCTTCTATTTTCATTTCTGACACTGATGAGGCAAAGGAGTGGCATATAGAAATTTAGAGCCCAGAAACTTAATAAAACGGCTCTGAACGTGGCAGCATTTATGAAAAAGATTAATTACTAGGAGTAAAGAGGCCTGATGCCAGGAATTTATAGGATTGATACAAATACGATGCCCTGCTGGGCTGCTAGGCCCATAAAATGCAACCCTAATCTTCAAGCCTATTGTTGTTTTTGCAGAAACAACAGGCTTCAGCCAGTGGCAACCAAAGGGTATATAATAGAATTTCAGTAGGGGGAAAAAATCACTATAGCCATGGAAAATAAACACCTTTAGAGAATCTGTTTATGAACACCTAGCCCAGCCTTCCCTTAAAGCACCAATGTCTACAGAGTGAAGGTGCCATTGTTGTGTTTATCTCAGAAACCAGCTGAAGGAAAGGAGAGGACCAATTAGTAAAAATAGGACCGCCAACTGCCTAGCCAATAGTTCCTATTGGCAGTGGACAGATAGTTTGTTCTTTAATTGGAAAATAATCCAGATGCCTTCTTAAATAAGAGAATTGTTCTTGCAAACACAGAGGAAGACTTTTGCTTACAATCACTACTTTAGTTCCTCATAAACATTTTTAAAGTACCCCTCCCGCTTAAGGTTCTCCTTATGCATCTTGCCCATCTCTTATAATTGATGTGTCTGACATTCAGAAACACTTTGCGAAACCACAAATTAGTCATGGCAGGAACAAGAAAAGAAGCTCAACTCGGCAATTGGATTACACTAACCAATCGGACCAGTGTCTGCCTTTGTTTGTACTCGCCACATTGATGGTAAAGAGAAAGACAACTTTCATAACCAGTAATCTGAGGTTTGCACTACATTCATGTTTAAAATCATACACATTTTATGGGAAGGGAAAACACTGTGTTTTTCCACGTTTGTGTGTTTGTAACATCTTTGAAAAGTGTGAAGGGGCATGTGTAAAAACACCTACTCTAAGTGCAACCTGTGTTTACATATAAATTATCTTGCCGTTCTCATCATGCAAAGGGTTCATTTATAACATATGGTGTCTGTTTCACATGCTAAAAGTGGCTTTTTAATTTGAAGTCAGCCACAATCAGTGGTCCTAAATCCTCACTGTCTCTGGGATTAATTATGGGCACTAGACAGCAACAGCAATCCTCTCTTCCTGATAAGCTGCATGGAGAAGTTGGCAAGAGGAGAAAATACGCCTTTCAAGGTTAGAGAGTAACCAGAGCTGACATACACGGGTCTTTCGTGACACCCATTTGAAATTGGAATATTAATGATAAAACAGCCTCCATTCTTAGGGCAGTTTAGTAAAACATCATGCATTCAAGAAATGCCATTTCTAAATGCTTTCTACTTCTTCCTCTCAGTAGAACAATTGAAAGAGCCACACACCTCTGCCTCTGCAATTGTTAAACAAATAAACAAAGCAACAGCCTAGGCAGACTAATGGACCAAGCAGGAGCTGTGGTTCCGTCAGCAGCTTCCCAGCTTCACAAAGCGGAACTTCCAGGACACAGGCTGCACGTGTGCAGGACACTGCCTCACTGCGGATAAAGAGAATCACAGTTTCTGTCCACAGACAACAGAGCAGCCACAGTGAAACCAACCACCTACCTACCTGTGCTCCCTGCAATATGCAACCTAAAGTGGAGTTCCTGGTCACAATCGCTCATGCAAACTCGCTCACATAATAAGATGCTTGAACCACCTCATTGTTTCAGCAATGTATTCTTCTATCTGTTCATCATCTGCTTCTAAAGACTGCAGAAGGGGTCAAATGATTTCTTGAGATCCTTTCCAGTCCTATATTTCAAAATCTAATGATGCTTTACTGAAGCAGGCAGATTGTGTCTTGGGTAACTTGTTCGTGGAGTCACTTGAGAACTTCTGGGATACCCATGACACACTGGGCATCTCACTGGGGCTGAGAGTACAATGATGTGCAAAAACAGTGGGGTTCCTGCCTTCAGAGGGAGGGGTGCAAAAGAGTAAGGAGGCCAGATCATTTCTGGGACTGGAGAAAGCTTCCTTGATGAAGTGTCATTTGGGCTGAAATCTTAAGGAAGAGTAGGAATTAGCTGGCGGAAGCCAAGGAGGAAAAGTGGAAGGCACGCATGGGCAAAGGTCCTGAGGTGGGTGAGGTCAGTTCCTTGTAAGGAACTAAGAGAAGGAAGGTGATTGGAAGGGTGGGAGTGAGGGGGTCCCCGTTGCTAGAGGAAATGACAGAGGCAGGCAGGGGTCCAACTCTAGGGTGGTCTTGTATAATCATAGAGACCCAGAGGCTTTTTTTCCCCTAAATCTTTCAATTGCATTGTGAACAAATAAGAGTATAGGATCTCACCTCAGAAACTCTCAAAGATCTAACTACCCCAAAATACTCACAGATAATGTAGAACTAGGGTTTAGAATCTGAGCTGTTCATACATCCAACTCCGGTTTTGCAATTTACACCACACTTTAAAGGCTTAACCGTCTAAGAAATTCAAAGTTGTAACCAAAGTGTTCTCCTCATGTGCAGGTTAATCTCTGAGTTAGGGACTTCACTAACATGAAGATGAATAAACCCCTTTTTATAACTGGCTTATATTCAAAAGGAGTTTAGTCTTTTACAGATAAAATGCTGATGCTATCATAGTTCAGAATTTGTTTTCCCATTAAACTACCCAAGAGATTTTTTTATTAAGTTAAATACCAGCACTGACATACTATTCTACTAAAACCAGCTAATTCCTAAAAAACCCCCCAAATCAGCCAAACCTGCTGTGAGATTGAATCCTTTTGCCAATGTGGACAAAAGGATTGAACTAGTTGTAGATACACAATTATGTAAGGGATCGTTTTGTGTGTCATTGGAAAGCGGACGTTATGAAAGGCAACGCGAGGGAGCACCATAGATAGGATGTGCTGACTAATATACTTGACTCAAACATCACTAAAGAAAACATCTGTGTTTTCCTTAGCCTAATTAACTATGGACATCACTGATGTACAAGACAGTATTCAGCACGAAATTTTGCCATTTCTCAAAATAGCCTCCCACGTATTGACTCTTCACACTTCATTGATTCTTTGAGGCCTTTCCTGAGCTCTTCTAGTTCTTTCTGAGGTCTGGGGTCTTGTCTCCCATTGTTGACTATATCTTAGGAATGGATATATATTCAGGATTTTAAATGAATTACCTTCTTACCCTATATTCTCTCTTCTTTTACTCAGTCCCCAGCCCCCTTTATAAAACATTTTTTTTCTTGTGGCAAATATTGCTTTCGCATAAAGGCAGTATTCTTTTCTTTGTCTATGATATAGGGACCCCTCTCCCTTTCTGTCCTCTCTTCAGCACTGGCACCAGGAACAGCAAATCAGTCCTCTGGGCTTTGTTTTGTTTTCTCAAGTTCATCAATAATTCTTAGCACACTTTCCCCAAGAGCAGTGCAGAATTTTTAGAAACAGAAACTCAAACGTCAGGAACATCGTCCCCCTTCAGTTGCTAAAGAGCACCTATCACAATAAAACCCACTCAGTTTATCCAGAAGCCATATGTGCAGCCTGTTAATTACACAGCTCCACAGCAACCCTCCAGCCTGTGGGCTTCTTAGCCATTTCACTTTTCATTAAGTTTTCAGCAGAAAAAGGACAAGAATAACCAGAAGTTTGGAATTTCCATAAAATAGGCTTGGTTCCTCCTCTGTGTATTCAAAATCTCATAATTTGGGAAATGGAAAGGGCTTTATGGATCACTTTGTCCATCCCAGACATGAGGAAACTGAGACTTAGGACTCCATGTGACTCCCAAGGACACAGTGTGACATGAAGGCAGCAGGAGATTACAGCCAGACTGCTGATTCCGGGTCCAGTGACTTCTACTTCATTAGAGCTACTTTCTTCTGGAACAGGAGGTAGAAGTGTGATGTTCTAGTCCCATCTTAACTTCTTCCTGACACTGTAGTTTTAGGGAGGTCACCAAACTTTTCTAAAGCCCAGGATGATAACCTGCCTTATATCTCACAGAGTTATGATACAGGAAATTACTTTAAAACCTATAAAGAGCTTTTTTTTTTTTTTAGGGCATTAGAAAATATATTTGAAATTTATAGTGAAAGACATTTGGTTCCTGACAAGATGGCAACAAATTCAGGATACTGGCATCCAGCATTAAACTGCAAACCCTGGAGGTGCCACTAAACTGAGAGGGGGATTGATGAATCCAGAACCTAAAAACCTTAGATCAGCACAGGGAACAGAGGGAAGGGGAAGCAGGCATGGTCAGGTGTCCCAGATATGCAACCGGCTTAGAAGGGAGCCCCTTCCTGCTGTGCACTTTTCCTCCCCAGCAGTGCCTCAGGAGGCCCTGTGCACGGGCCCGCACTCCCCAGGGCAGAAAATTATCAATGCCGGCCCATCTCTAGGAGGAAGCCTAGTAATATGAGGACAGTCTTTATGCTCAGCTGTTGTAAGGGGATGATAACATAATCTATATGCTTTTTTAAAATTCTAATCAAAATTCCAAAAGGACTTTTTGGAAAAAAAAAAGGCAAACATATTCTAACTTGAATGTGGAGAATAAAGAACTATGAATAGGGGCTTCCCTGGTGGCGCAGTGGTTGCGCGTCCGCCTGCCGATGCAGGGGAACCGGGTTCGCGCCCTGGTCTGGGAGGATCCCATATGCCGCGGAGCGGCTGGGCCCGTGAGCCATGGCCGCTGGGCCTGAGCGTCCGGAGCCTGTGCCCCGCAACGGGAGAAGCCACAGCAGAGGGAGGCCCGCATACCACAAAAAAAAAAAAAAAAAAAAAAAAGAACTATGAATGGCTAAGATATCAACACTTAAGAGTAAAGAGGGAAGAGCAAGATTCACTCTACCAGATGGTCAGACATGCAAAAAGCCTTGATAATAATAATTTTTTTTAATTTTTATTTTTTGGCTACGTTTTGTCTCCACTGCTGCACGCGGGCTTTCTCTAGCTGTGGGGAGCGGGGGCTACTCTTCATTGCGGTGCACGGGCTTCTCATTGCGGTGGCTTCTCTTGTTGCAGAGCACGGGCTCTAGGCATGCAGGCTTCAGTAGCTGCAGCACACAGGCTCAGTAGTTGTGGTGTGCGGGCTCTAGGGCACGCAGGCTTCAGTAGTTGTGGCGTGCGGGCTTGGTAGTTGTGGCTCACGGGCTCGGTAGTTGTGGCTCACGGGCTCTAGAGCGTAAGCTCAGTAGTTGTGGCTCACGGTTTAGTTGCTCTGTGGCATGTGGGATCTTCCTGGACCAGGGCTCGAACCCATGTCCCCTGCACTGGCAGGCGGACTCCCAATCACTGAGCCACCAGGGAAGTCTCAATAATAATAATTTTTTAAAAAAGTTGTGTAGATACAGGAAAAGACCAATGATTCAGACTAGAGAGTGTAAAATAAATAAATATGTAATATAATTATATATAAATATATGACATTTCTCTTGTACACTAAGAACTTTGTATATAAGGAAAGTGTCATCAAAAATCAGTGAAGAAAACATTCCCTCACTTCAGACTACAGGAATCAAAACAGTATGGTACTGGCACAAAAACAGACATATAGCTCAATGAAACAGAATAGAGAACCCAGAAATAAACCCACACACTTATGTCAGTTAATCTATGACAAAGGAGGCAAAAGTATACAATGTAGAAAAGACACTCTCTTCAATAGGTGGTGCTGGGAAAATTGGACAGCTACATGTGAGAGAATGAAATTAGACCATATTCTAACACTATATACAAAAATAAACTCAAAATGGATTAAAGACCTAAATGTAAGACCAGATACTATAAAACTCCTAGAGGAAAACATAGGTAGAACACTCTTTGACATAAATCGAAGCAATACTTTTTGGACCTGTCTCCCAAAGCAAAGGAATAAAAGCAAAAATAAACAAAGGGGGCTTAATTAAACTTAAAGTCTTTTGCACAGCAAAGGAAACTGTCGACAAAATGAAAACTGACTGGAAGAAAACATTTGCAAATGATATGACTGATAAGGGGTTAATATCCAACATATATAAACAGCTCATACAATTCAACATCAAAAAACAAACAGCCTGATTTTAAAATGTACAGAAAAGCTGAAGAGACATTTTTCCAAAGAGGCCAACAGGCACATGAAAAGATGCTCGATGTCGCTAATCATCAGGGAAATGCAAATCAGAACCACAATGAGATATCACCTCACACCTGTCAGAATGGCTATCATCAAAAAGAACACAAATAACAAATATTGGTGAGGGTGTGGAGAAAAGGGAATCCTCACACACCATTGGTGGGAATATAAATTGGTGCAGCCACTGTGGAAAACAGTATGGAGGTTTCTCAAAAAACTAAAAATAGAACTATCATATGACCCAGCAATTCCACTCCTGGGTATATATATAAAAAAACCAAAAACACTAATTTGAAAAGGTACATGCCCAATGTTCACAGCAGCATTATTTACAATTGCCAAGTTATGGAAGCAAACTAAGTGTCCATTAACAGATGAATGGATAAAGAAGATGTTGTACATATACACAATGGAATACTACTTAGCCATAAAAAAGAATGAAATTTTGCCATATGCAGCACATGGATGGACTTGGAGGGCATTATGCTAAGTGAAACAAGTCTGACAGAGAAAGACATATACTGTATGATATCACTTATATGTGGAATGTAAAAATACAACAAACTAGTGAATAAAATTAAAAAGAAGCCAATTCACAGATATAGAGAACAAACTAGTGGTTGCCAATAGGGGGGCCGGGGAGGGTCAACATAGGGGTGGGGGAAAAAAGAAGGTTACTATGGGATTACATGAAATCACGTGTGTGAAACTTTTGAAAATTGTAAAGCACTATAAAATTTAAAGAATCTTTCATTCAATAAACAAAATAAAAATAAAAAAGAACATAAAGGTACATTTATTGATACACTTAAACGGCAAAAAAAAAAAAATCAGTGAAGTAAAGATGGGTCATTTGGACTACGAATCAGTGTTGTAAAACTGATTCACTGTATAAAGAAATATAAAACTTGATCTCTAACTAAAAACAATGAACTTCAGAGAGAATTAGAGATGTCAATGTGAAAGATAAAATTAAAAAGCTAATATAGGAAAAATGTTGAATATCTTTGTGAACTTATGGTGAGGAAGAATTTTTTTTTCATTTAAAGGCATAAACTGAAAGAGGAAGGTTTGTTGGACTTCACAAAAAATAATATTAGTAATTTTTATTCAACAAAGGACACCACAAAGTTGACAAATTAATGACATATAAGGAAAAGATATTTGTCTTGAGTAAAACTAACGAGATGTTAGATTACACAAAGAACTCCTGCAGATCGGTTAAAAAAAACCCAAAACACAAAAAATCTTGAACTCCAAGAGAAAAATGATCCAAAGATATAAATATGCAATTCACAGTAAAGGAAATGGAAAGAGCTAACAAATACATGGGAAGATAGGCAACAACATTAATAACCAGAGATACATAAATTTAAAAAAAAACAGTAAAGTAACTTTTTAGGTCCACCAGATTGGTACAAAATTGGAAAGTCAGATAGTGTCAAGTGTTGGAGACTATTTGGGGAATTATGAACCCTCATACATTGCTGGTGGGAGTGCAGACCTAAGTACAGTTATGCTACAATATAATCTGATATGATTAACAGTATGTACCTGAGAGAAATTCTCACACAAGTTCCAAAATGATCATGTATAAGGATATTCATGGCACATTTTCATTATAATGGAGACTTCAAACAAGGTAGATGCATGTGACATCATATTATGTAGTGTTCGAAAGCAAAGAACTACATGTATATACAGCAGCAAGGACAGATCTTAAAAACAGTGTTAAGGGAAAAATTAGCACTGGAATGAGATCCACAGTACGACATCACTTATTTATATTAAAACACATAAACAGAAAATCATACATAAATAAACAAACAAAAGCCCCACACTGCATATCTTCCAAGGATACATACATATCCAAGGAAAAATGTGATCTGCATTAGAGAATGTACCTATGGAAATGGGAGGGCAAATGGGGATGAGCTTGAGGGAGATGATGGTGTGATGTAAACTAAAAAGCATGATTAACTCAACTGTCTGGACCTGAGGTTAAAAATGAAATCCCTCTAGTGGAAAAGTTTAAGGAACATTATTTTTTTAATCTGCTAAGACCAACAACAAGGAAAGGTACACTGTAAAAAGGAAATAAAATGGTCACTTTGAACTTTATCTAGAAACTAACTTTCTCAAGGACAGTCCCTACTGCCTCATAAGTTCAGCCTCATCCAGGGAGCAATTCTAAATGTTAAGTATTACCTTACAGAATCTGTCTTATAGAATGGGTATAAGGGGGACTTTGCATCTCTAAAACAACACATGAAACACTTTATTAACAGCCAGAAGAAAAATGTATGTCTGTTCTTCAGGGCTAGTTTCAGTGAAAACCACTAGGACAGTGACAATAACAAACTGGGGAAGTGACTAAGTGCCATTCACTGTACTCACAGCACACACTCTAGGGGATCAGCGTATTTGCACCAAGGACAATTCTGAAAGCCTAAAATATTCGAATAAAAAATAAGTGTATCTGTCTATTCACTTTATTTCTAATTTTGCTATTAGCATCCATACAATGTTTAAATGAAGTTTCATTTGAAAAGTACTTTCTATCTCAGTGATTCGCAGCTATTATCATAAATCTGCTCAATCTATAAGCACAGTATTTATAACTTCATTTCAAAAGAACTTCACTTCCAAAGGAATTTCATGACACATGCAGTACAGCCCCTATATCTACAGAAGGGACTAGAAATATAGGCCTGTGAGCTCTGACCTTTTTAGTTAACTCTAACGGCATTTGCATGGTGTTGGGTGGTGTTGAACCGGTGGGTTGTAGATCCCTGAACAGCATTTGCTGCTTCTCTCCTTCCAGCCCTGCATGGACTGTCACCAGTGCATTACTAATTGAACATGATGGGCACTAGGTTGATTAAAGAGAAAATTGCATTCTACTTATCAAATGCTGATTAGCATAACTACCACATGTGCTTGCTTTCCTTTGCCCTATTCAATAAACATTTCATTAGAAAAATGAATTCTGTCTATTGGGAGAGGGAGCTCTAACTCTTAAACTTCTTACTCGGCATGTAATATTCAGAGGCACCTGATATATAGTCCACAGTGTGTATATTGCCATATTTATGTGAAAAAATTCCCCAAGCAGATCTTGGTCAATATTTCCCTTTTCAAATAGGGGAAGTAAAAAAAGACAAATTATGTGAGGTCTTGGCCCCAGGCTGTGACGAGCAGCTGACCCAGGCCTCCTGGGCAACAGACCAGAGCCCCCCTGGGGAGGGACACCAGAGATCAGGCTGCTCCTCTCCGAAAACAGTGCCACAGTGGGCACCAAAGGGCCTAGGCCAATCTAGCCACTGCTGCGGCTGCCTGAGCACCAGGCTTAGTCTCCGACTGCCAAGGCAGCAACTTTCCAAAACAGCCTCCCATGTTCTATCTCCCCCTCCCTCCAAAAAAAGTTGGAGGAATGGAAGCCTAAAGAAATTAGGTGGGTAAAAAATTGACTCTTGGGCTTCCCTGGTGGCACACTGGTTGAGAGTCCGCCTGCTGATGCAGGGAACACGGGTTCGTGCCCCGGTCCGGGAGGATCCCACATGCCGCGGAGTGGCTGGGCCCGTGAGCCATGGCCGCTGAGCCCGCGCGTCCGGAGCCTGTGCTCCGCAACGGGAGAGGCCACAGCAGTGAGAGGCCCGCGTACCGCAAAAAAAAAAAAAATTTACTCTTTGCCTCTGTCGTAGTCGACACATTTCGGTGTGTCTGCCTGGCTCGCAATGGCTCCCTCAGTCCTGGAAACCATTCTCCTACCCTATCAAATGGTAATATGGCCTGCACGTCGTGCCCTACCAGGATCTTCACTGACTGGATTGGGCGTGGCGGGAAGGGGTCACCTGTCGCAAGCTGGGCCATTTAATTCCTTCCTCAGATTTTGGAACTGGGTCAGAGGGGCACCGAGCTAAATTCCACTAGTCCTGGGAATCACTAGGTATGCTATATTCCACCACTCCGACCACAGCAGCAGAGAGAACTGGTCAGAGAGAAAGGAAGCAGGAAGGGAATTAAGTAAAAATAGCCGGAAAAGAAAAGAAACATAGAAGACCCAGAGGCTTTGCACTTCAGATTCAGGATGCCTCTTGCATCCACGCCCTTGAACCTGAAAGAAAACCCTTGCATCCTGAAACAATCTTCCCACTCTTACTTAAACCAGTTTGACTTGCTTTCTTTTCCATGAAGCCACTGAGTCTTGACTAACATTTTTCTTCTAAGTAGCTCAAGGTGACTGAAAGAGAGTCCCAGGAATCATCAGTATCCATGAGAAGCTAGTGCCAAGATGTCCACAAGAGTTTGGAAGATGGAAAGCAGATGGTCAGGCAGTAACCGACTCAGCAAAGCAGAGAAATTACAATTGTCAGCCCCCGCAGAGGGGAAAGACCAAAAACAAAAGAAAACAAAACAAAAGCAAGTGGATTTGTGCCACAGAACCCAAGAAGGGGTCAGGATTCAGAGGCTCCAGATATTATTAAAAAGAGTGAATTAGGGGTAAGGCTTTTATAACTGAAGAATACAGTCCCCCATGTGGCTGTTCATCCAGGAGCCAAGTGACCCTCACACCAGCAAGAGATAGGAGGGTGTCTCTCTGAAGAAAGTGAACCAGGCAACCTCTGGCCATGGACATGAGCTTACAAGGCAAGGAGGAGGGCAGGGGTGAAATGCTGCCCTGAAAGGTGCAGGAGATGATTGAAAGATTTCATGCAAATCAGGGCCACCCAGCCCCCTTTCCTGCTCCCCAGAATGGCAGGTCTATGCCTTATTCTTAATATGTTATTACAGCCAGTACAGCACAGACACCAATCAGCTGGAATGGACACTGGCCTTAGCATTGAGGCAAGGCTCTGACCCTTTAATTGCTAGTTGTAGGGAATATGAGGCTCAGAAGGGTCAGCGTGGCTCAGGGCAGTGGCTTTATGACACCAGTAATAAGAGTTTCAATATTTTAACAACCAGTATGGCTGCATTAGTGTGTACCAGCTGAATATCACACCTGTTCATACCCTCAGGGAAGAAAATTAAAAATTCTTCTCTGGTGAAACTGAATATTTCTCTGGTGAAGAATATTGAAAATTTAGGGTCCCCAAATATAAACATCAGGTCATGCTTAACCATCCTATGGTGAACCCCAATAGTCAACAAAATTCTGCCCATGCACACACAGCTTCCAATCAGCTTTTAGTACCTCATGTTTAAATATGAACTGACATGCCAGACTCATTCCACTTTTGAGGAAGACCTCTGCCATTAAAGATGGAGACCAAACAAACAACAGAAATACAGGACTTGGAGGGCACAAGGCAGGGGACTGGTGAGGGGGCCGGTGGAGGCAGGGGGAAGACTTCCAAAACAACTATAATTAACATCTTCAGAGGGCTGTGAAGAAATTGCAACCATAGCAGAAAAACAACCAAAAAAGCACATACATTCATTCATTTACTCAACAACTATTTATTGAGCATCTACTATGAATCACACTGTTTTAGTGATTGCTTCCTATTTTGTACCTCCTAAATCACTCTCTAATTGGCTGGCTGATCTCTGGTCACCTTCAAAGCTACAGCCCTAGAGCCGACCTCATCTCCTCTCAGCTGAACTTTAGCAATGGACTTCTATTCCCTGCCTCTAGTCTCGCTCTCCTATAATCCACCATTTACATTTAGAATGTAAACTCTGAGGATCTATGGGATTTCCACTGCCCAGAGAAAAGAGCACAGAAACCTAGCTCCCAACACAGACCCCAACTCAGCAGGACTAGAGCACCTGATGTTCCCCTAGTATCTTCTGACATTTCACAACTCCATGTCTTTGAGTTCCTTCTACCTGAAGTCATTTTCCCAACCTCATCCACATTGAGAGACAGTCCTCTCATGTCACCTAACACCAGGCAGAATTAAGCATGCCCTCGCCACTGTACCATTGCCAGTGTGTTCTTCCTCTGGCATGGAATAAATGGTTCCGTATGTGTCTGCTGGCCCTTCTAAACAATGTACTCCTAGAGGCCCAGGACCTTGTCTCATTTGGATCTTCATGACTTAGTCCAGTGCTTGACACCCGGTTCCTTGACTACGTGGATAGGTGGATGGATGAATGACTTTAAGAACTAAGCTGGGTCTCATGGGACGAATAGATCTGGATTGGCAGAAAGAAAAGAGGAAGACATCACAAACAAGGAGAAAGTAGAGTGTAGGGATGGAAGTAGGAATGGGCACAGTGAAAACGCTACCTGACCTAGAACAAAGGATGGGAGTTAGGACAGCAGAAGACAGCCTGTGGAGCCTCGAGAACATGAAGTTTGGTTTAGATATGGCAGGGAATAGAAGCTGTTTTAAAACAATGGTTTGTAGGTCTTTACGTAATTACAGCTATGAGTTAGACCGAGAGTCTGTCATGAAGTCCCATGTAGGCCCAAAAAAAAGGGAATTGTGGAGAGGGCAACATGTATGAACCCTGACTGCGTCATGGTACAGCACATGCAATATCTCAGGTAAGACTCATTTCAATCTGATGAGGCAGGAATCATCACACCCATTTTAGAGACGAAGGAACTGAAACTTAGAGAGGTAACTTGCCCAAGATCACAGTAAATGACAGTAAATTTAAATCCAGTTCCATACTTGATCAAAAATATGAGAAATCCAAAAAAAAAACAAAAAAAAAAACACAAAAAAAAACAAACAAACAAACAAAAAAAAATATATGAGAAATCCTCTGAAATAAACATGATTTAAATTAATTTCTGGCTTTAAGATCTGGTTTATTTCATTTACAAGTAAGCAAGAAAACACATGGTATGATGTAAACAATTCACGTAACTTCTTTGGCCTCAGTTTACTCATCTATAAACGAATGGACTAATAATGATTACCTACCTCATACAGCTGTTATGTGGACTCGAGTTAGTAAAGTTAAAGTATTTAGCTAGCATTTGATATATACAAATACTTGATAAATATTAGCTACTCTCATTACATTTCTTTTACTAAATTGATAATACCATTCATGTAATAATTCTAATTAATCATTTAAAATGTTTCTCTTCCAAAACAGAGACTAGAATGGTGGTTACCAGGGGCTGGGGGGTTGGAGAAATGGGGGGATATTAGTCAAAGGACACAAACTTCCATGAATAAGTTCTGGGAATCTAATGTACACCACAGTGACCATAGTTAATAATACTACATCATATATTTGAAAGTTTGTAAGAGAGTGGATCTTAAATGTTCTCATTAAAAAAAATGGTAATTATGTGACATGATGCAGGTGTTAGCTAATGCTAAGGTGGTAATCATTTTGCAATGTATAAGTGTATCAAATCAACACCATTGTACACCTTAAACTTATACAATGTTATATGTAAATTATATATCAATAAAGCTGGAAAATAAAATTAAATAAATATGAAATAAAATGTTTCTCTTCAGGGGACTTCCCTGGCGGTCCAGTGGTTAAGACTCGGAGCTTCCGCTGCAGGGGGCGCGGGTCTGATCCCTGGTCGGGGAACTAGGAGCCCGCACGCTGCACGGCGCGACCAAAAAATAAAAAAAATAAAATGTTTCTCTTCAGGACACAAAATTCTCTCACATCTTGCATTAAATATAAGAATTATTTGTAGGCTGGCATTTTAAAATTATAGGCAATATATAAGTGGATCTTCTTTACATAATCTTACTATAAACAGCTGTACTGTAGTCAAATATATTAAAATTACAAGAAATCAGAGCAACCATTTCCATCAGAGTGATTTTCTAAGGCATCACAAGAAACATAAAATTATACACATAGTGATGCACTGCTTTTGAACCTCTTCTAAGCCCAAAAGGTACCACAACTTGTTTACTTGACAGCTCAGCCATTAATTTCAGAAAGGCTAAAATGAAAAACCACCCAGGTTACAGTTGCCTTGCAGGAATCCCTCTGCTATAATCTCTTAGTTTTTTCACCTAATTAATTTCCCCTTTCCTTGCACCAGAGTTTCATGAGTGTATCTTGTTTGGAGGAGATTAAGAGTCACACGCTTCATTAGCAAGGTGTAAATTATCAGTGAGGCCCTCTCCATCCACCTGCTTAATCGGGTTCATGAAGCACCTCTGCAGGGCCTTCCTAGTGCTGTCCTCGCCATGCTCTCGGCAGGTTTTGCCTCCCTCGGCAGCTTGAAAAACAGGTAAGTGTTTAAAGGTGTTACTGGCCTGCTCTGTTTCCAATGAGGGAGACCTTGACTCTGACGTTCAGCTTAGCTTTGGTCTTTTGATAGACAAAAGCGTTGCTTGGGAAAATTATGAGCAGGTGCCTTTGCTTCCTCCTTCCTGCCCCCTGCTCTTTTAGACAGTTCGTCATGAGTGGGGCAGCCCCTGAGACTGGGGCTGTGGCCATCTAGTGCAGCGCCCTCGCCCCCTCCAGGCCTCCTGAACACCAGCGCGAACCCAGCAGGTGCCTTCACCATCACGTTCCTTGTGCTTATCTCTGCTTTTGAGGCCATCAGGGTAGCTCTTCTTTTCCATCACGTCTAGGTTCTTGAGTGTTGATTTAAAACCTCCGCCAACAAATTTTAAAAATTATGATTACCCTTACTCATAAAGGAATGTTCGTGGTGGCTCTGCAAGCCTCTGGCAAGCTGCAAGCTGACCTGGAGTGTGTTTATCTTAGACCTGCAGGACATAGCCAGAGAATTACAAGTGTCTGACATAAATACTTTCTGGAACACTCTTTAAATTGGCTTCTGTCTACTCTCCACTGCACTCTTTCCTCACCTCACAGGTAAAGCCAGCAGCTTCACAGTTTCCTCAGGTCAACAGGTAGCTAAGTGGGAAGAGCCCTTGGGTCCCCTCTATGGCATCCCCTCAGGCCAAATTTTCAATGAACTTAAAATTAATTAGAGGTCAAATGTGAACGTCATTGACAATCTTGGGAATTTTGTCTGAGAAAGAAGCCCATTGTGCTGAAATCCCTTGGCCTTATGAATTAAATCTCTTCATAGAATTCACCATTATCAGTTCACTGAATTGTCCATCTCTGACAGACAACAAGAAATTTTGCCCCTGCTTTCTAAACTCCCTAAAGTGTAAGACAACATGCATGAGGGGAAAAAAATCCTTTACTAGATCAAGTTCTCCCTTTCATCATCTGTATACACTTTGATTCAAAGTAAATAGGATTGCTGGTGGGGTAGGAATAAAAGGCATAAGTAGAAGGAGATCCATAAGTATGTTCAACAGGCACTTCTTGTTTTGCATATTCAGGTGGAAACTACTAAGTACAGGTGTGCTAAGGCTTTAGTTTCTACTACAGTATTTACACTTCTCAGTTTATGTAGCCTTTAGCACATTGAAATTTGAGCTTTAAAGATCATGCCTCATATAGTTAACAGCAGCCCTCAAACATAAACACACACATGCACACACATACATGGATCACACACACACACAAGCACAGACACATACATATAGTCCTGTGTTTCACAGAAATCCTTTCTTCAGTCTCTTATGACAGAGCAATTTAAGGTAAATTATACAAATGAGCAGATTGGTCCTCCGTAATGTCAACACTGATAATGCAAATATAGTAGAGGATTTTAGACAGGTAAAATTTTTCTTTTATTATTAATGAAAATTAATCAAATGACAGCTGAATATGCTTCCATTCAGGCTGGTGAAAGTGTTAATGTTAATGTCAGGATATGTTTATCTTCACTCTCAGTCATGGTTACAATTATTATGTTGTTAAGAAACCTTTACATTTGCAATAGGTACCTAATTTACTTCCTTTATAATCATTCCCATTAGAGTCACAACTACGCACCTCTAATGTAATAATTCTCTTGGCAGCCGTGTAATCTTTAAGACAACATTTATTTACATGCACCATCCTGACCTGAGTGTGCACTAGGCACCAAGAAGTGTCCAAAGCTGCTTGGCGGTCAGGGGGGACAGCGGACAGTCTGCCACCCAAAATGTCCTTAGAAAGCAATGTATTGCCTCCTCTCCCCATAAGGAAGACTTTTGCCTCTCTTTCCTCTGTAAACAAATGCAATTTCTCATTGGCTCCAGCATAAATCTAAAAAGAGAATGTAGCCTTATAAATTCCAAATCTGGATGATGGCTGCACAGAGGACATGTTCTGGGATCTGATTTGCAGCTCTTACACAGTTTTGAAGGCAAACTAGCAGGAAGGAACATCTCCATGCACTCCAGGCACTAGCTATGTTTAGACCATTCCCCACCAAGGGAACCATATAGCTCAGCTTCATGTCAACTGCAGCAACAGTCTGCATTAACACAGACTGACAACTGCGGGCATTATAATCAGTGTGCAAATAATATCAAAGGCAAGGTAAGAAACTGGATCCTTTGGGAGAACTACCTTCGATGTCAGATTATTCCCAAGAATGTATGTGATCACATGATGCTCTACTGTTCACAAGCTGTGTAAGTTGACTCTATACTGTTCTTTTCCATATGCACCTTGGTGTTTCTAGCTATTGAACTTTTAATAGTCACTGGTGTTTTTGTGCTTTTAGATTTTAATTAATTACATAAAAATCAAACGCAACATTGAAGTCTCTTGATTTTTTGCTACTCTGAAAGCACAAATGATTTTGACTTTTCAGATAAGATGATTTCATTTCATTATAATCAAACTCCCTCATATTTCGGATAACCGAGTCTGCACTAGGGGAGAAGAGGGAAAGAAATCACATGATTTATGAGAATGAGACTTTCCCATGAAGGTAACTTTGCAAACTGAAACCTCCCAGCTCTCACTCTCTTTACCCCACATTTTATAGCAGTCGAACCTAAATCCCCTCCATTCATTTATTTATACATCATTCGAAAATCATTTACTGAATGCTATCACTCTATCTGAAAACTACACTAGACAATAGACATGTAGAGATAAAGGACAATGCCTACCCTCAAAGAGATGGCAGTCTAGAGGAAGACAGACAAGCTGTTACCACAATGGGTGATACCAGTATGACAACGGTAGCCCCAGGGTGCTTCATGAGCATAGAGAAGGGGACTCACTTCCACCAGGGCAGGAGGAAATAAGAAAGGTTTCCTTGGAGAAGAGAAGCTGAGGATTTTAGAGTAGCAAGGTATCTTAAACATCCTGTAATTCAACCTCCCTTCTACAGACTATAGAAATTCCTTCTACACAACAGACAACCAAAGTTTCATCCTGTTTCTGTTTCACTGCTTCACAGATGAAGAGCTCACTGCTCTGGAAGTCAGTTCTTCCCACTATTTGGCAGCTCTCATTGCTATTAAACTATTTCTTAGGATAAGCCAAACATTTTCTCCTGGTAACTCCATTTACCACCACCCCACCACCTTCCACTCCAGAATGTAATTAATTCCCTCTTTACTTTTTCTATGTCTCACATATGTGAAGACAGTGATTATATCCCCCCTATTTATCTCTTCAGATTTAAACATTCCAATGTTCTTCAAATGAGAGAGTTTGCAAGTTACCATATTTAACAAAGTGTTTCATAAAGTGTGAACCCAGACCTGCTTGCAATTCTGCAGTTATGACTGGGACATTGTATTTGTAGTAATTCAGTCTACAGTTGCATTTAATTCCTTGATTGGAAGGCTCTCACTTTTCCGGTCCCCCAAGAGCTTTTAGAACCCAAACCATTCTTATCCTGCAAGTACCCTGCAAATCCTTTTACTACATACTCTTCTTAAAAACATCATCATATTCCCAGGCACCTAGACCTGAAATCTTGAAGTCCTAAGTAGATATTTATTATATCTTACTTGGACTATTTAAATGGCTGCCAACTGTCTTTCTGCCTTAAATCTCTCTCTGCTCTAATCCATCCTTCAGCTGCCACCACAGTAATCTTCATAAGGAGGGCTCTGATCATGTCATTCCAAGCTGGTATATACTGTGTATCTTCTTAAACTTCCCCTCCACTTCTAATGGAAAATTTTAAATTTCTTAACCAAAAATATATATTTTGACTTGCCTTATTCTATTCATAATCCTATTATACCATTTGTGTGATACTTGTACAATTACATTTACAATCTTGGTTAATACTCCAAGTTCACGTTATTACTCATATTCTGTATATTGACATAGAACTATTCAGGGCCATAAATATTGTTTTTTACTCTCTTCTCTGCTTTTCCTCCCATAAATCGGGCACTTTTTCTAGTCTGAGTTTTCTTCAAAGGCCACAACTGTTGTTGTTTACAGTAACACTGAAGTTATATATCATAAAAGAAATATAGATAAAGTGCTATGGGAGTTCCAGAGAGGAAAAGATTGCTTCCAGCGTGGAGGCTGTGACAGACAGAGGTAGTTCTGGAAAAATCTTCATGGAAGAGGAAGAATTTGAGTTGAGGCTTAAGGGATGGATAGGCTAGAAGACTGGGATAAGAAGAAAGGGTATTACTGGTGTTGGGATTTACAAAGGAGAGTAAAGTGAGAGTGGGCAAAGAATTTTAATAAGTTCAATTGCCAAGAACATAAAGTGCATGAGAAAAGGGAGCTAAGGTCCTAAAAGAAAAAAGGGATCCTATCTTAGTGTACTTGAATGCCAAATGGAGGCATGTGATGCCATTGGAATGACAAATTTTCAACTATGGGTGATCAAATCACCATCTGTGCCTCCAAACTTTGAATTGCCTATCTCTTCAAAGTCAATAAAGATATACACTAGGTTTGGGTTTACACTGTCATTTGACTCAGTCACAGTAGGTAGAGGTTAGTGGACTTGATGACCCTTGCCATACATCAGTGTATATATAATACAGGAAGATGGGGACAGTGTCCACTTTGCCATCACATGATGACTCCAGGCACAGGTCCCTTTGTGCGCCTCAGTACAGGATTATCACAATATGTCTCTCCTGGGGACAATTACAGAATTTCTCCCCATTCCTAAGACTTTTATGTACACTTTAACTTTCCTCCAAGTATGCTTTCTGCATCCTCTTCTGAAAATCTCTGGTTTCACCCCCAAAGGCAGAGCTTCTTACCTGTTGCAGGGCTCTAACTCTGCCAGGTTCTTCCTCCTTCTCCTCCCGTCTATTACATGACTACATAACTCTTGGCACTGACTTTGTGGCATTTCTAGGTACATGACACTTTTTTACACCTGAATAACTTCTATGTATGAGCGCCTCAACCTCTTCAAAGAGGTAGAACATCCCTTTTCCCTAGAAAATGGGTTCTTAACCTGGACCCACACATACATATCCAAGGTGTGTGTGCATAGAATTCTGGAGGTCCATGATCGGGAAAAAAAAATCACATCTTTAGGGCTTCCCTGGTGGCGCAGTGGTTGAGAGTCTGCCTGCCGATGCAGGGGACACGGGTTCATGCCCTTGTCTGGGAAGATCCCACATGCCGCAGAGCGGCTAGGCCCGTGAGCCATGGCCACTGAGCCTGCGCGTCCGGAGCCTGTGCTCCGCAACGGGAGAGGCCACAACAGTGAGAGGCCCGCGTACCGCAAAAAAAAAAAAAAAAAAAAAAAATCACATCTTTAATTGCACTAACCTCTTATTGAAAGTTAGCATTTTCTTATGACACAAATGAACTTATTTACAAAACAGAAAGACTCATAGACATAGAAAACAGACTTGTGGTTGTCAAGAGGAGGGATGGATTGGGAGTTTGGGATTAGTTGATGCAAACTATTATATATAGCACAGGGAACTATATTCAATATGCTGTGATAAACCATAATGGAAAAGAATATGAAAAAGAATATATATGTATGTATAACTGAATCACTTTGCTGTACAGCAGAAATTAACACAACATTGTAAATCAACTATACTTCAATAAAACAATAATACTTCAAATATACTTCAATAAAACAAATAAATATTTTTTTAAGTTAGAATTTTCTTCTTTTGTAAATATAGGCAACAAACTACATTATCTGAAACAACACCTGTGATTTTGTCTTGAATAGTGAGCGATCATGGATATTTTCATCATATTTCAGTTGCAGATATCTCAAAATATTGTTTAGCCCCATAGATAATTCAAAATTAAAGTCATTATTAGACTGGGAATTCCCTGGCAGTCCAATGGTTAGGACTCGGTGCTTTCACTGCCATGGGCCCAGGTTCAATCCCTGGTCAGGGAACTAAGATCCCGTAAGCCGTGTGGCATGGCCAAAAAAAAAAGTCATTATTAGACTCACTGCTAGATCTTATTATTTAAGGCATTAATAAAGAAAGGCACATATTACTATGTCACAGCTTTGGGTTTTTTTCTTATTTTGATAGCTGTATTTTAATAAAATTGGTTTCCTTTGTAATTTTGTTTTTTAATGCATTCAAAAATATTATTCAGAGGAGTCTATAAGCATCATGAGACTGCTAAAGAAGTCTAAAGCATAGAAGGAGATTAGGGTCCCTCCCCTGGAGGGAGACGCTGCTGCATTTAGAGTACACATAATTGGTGAATATCCTAGGCAGGAAGACACACTTAGCAGAGCCCTAGAGCAAGACTGTTCTTCCAGCATGAGAAAAATGGCTAAGAGAATGGGCTGGATCTGAGAGTCAGGTTTCAAATCCAAACTCTATCATTCCCTGGGGCTGCAGCCTCTAAACTATGTGGGTATGCCCTTATCTAAAATATAAGTTGCGAAATTTAAATGAAATTTTATATGTAAGTGATTAGCACAATGCCTCGTACATAGTAAGAATTTAATAGATAAATAATGCCTATCACTAATGATGAAAAATCTGAAAGTGAAATTAAGAAAACACTCCCATTTACCATTGCAACAAAAAGAATAAAATATCTGGGAATAAACCTACCTAAGGAGACAAAAGACCTGTATGCAGAAAATTATAAGACACTGATGAAAGAAATTAAAGATGATACAAATAGATGGAGAGATATACCATGTTCTTGGATTGGAAGAATCAACATTGTGAAAATAACTATACTACCCAAAGCAATCTACAGATTCAATGCAATCACTATCAAACTACCAATGGCATTTTTCACAGAACTAGAACCAAAAATTTCACAATTTGTATGGAAACACAAAGGACCCCAAATAGCCAAAACAATCTTGAGAAAGAAAAACGGAGCTGGAGGAATCAGGCTCCCTGACTTCAGACTATATTACAAAGCTACAGTCATCAAGACAGTATGGTACTGGCACAAAAACAGAAATACAGATCAGCGCAACAGGATAGAAAGCCCAGAGATAAACCCACGCATATATGGTCACCTTATCTTTTTTATTTTTAAAAAAATTTATTTATTTTATTTATGGCTGCATTGGGTCTTCATTGCTGCACACAGGCTTTCTCTAGTTGCGGTGAGCGGGGGCTACTCTTCGTTGCGGTGTGCGGGCTTCTCATTATGGTGGCTTCTCGTTGCAGAGCACGGGCTCTAGGTGCACAGGCTTCAGTAGTTGTGGCACGCGGGCTCTAGAGTGCAGGCTCAGCAGTTGTGACGCACGGGCTTAGTTGCTCTGCAGCATGTGGGATCTTCCCGGACCAGGGCTCAAACCTATGTCCCCTGCACTGGCAGGCGGATTCTCGACCACTGCACCACCAGAGAAGCCCTGGCCACCTTATCTTTGATAAAGGAGGCAAGAATATACAGTGGAGAAAAGACAGCCTCTTCAATAAGTGGTGCAGGGAAAACTGGACAGCTACATGTAAAAGAATGAAATTAGAACACTCCCTAACACCATACACAAAAATAAACTCAAAATGGATTAAAGACCTAAATGTAAGGCCAGGCGCTATCAAACTCTTAGAGGAAAACATAGGCAGAACACTCTATGACATAAATCGCAGCAAGATCCTTTTCAACCCACCTCCTAGAGAAATGGAAATAAAAAAAAAATAAACAAATGGGACCTAATGACACTTAAAAGCTTTTGCACAGCAAAGGAAACCACAAACAAGACCAAAAGACAACCCTCAGAATGGGAGAAAATATTTGCAAATGAAGCAACTGACAAAGGATTAATCTCCAAAATATATA
>NC_041224.1:138545145-138598883 GCF_002837175.3 Physeter macrocephalus
GCAGAAAGTAACACACCATTGTAAAGCAATTATACTCCAATAAAGATGTTAAAAAAATAATAATACCTATCATTAACAATAATAATATTATTATTATTGCAACTATGATCCTTCATGACTTCCCATCAATTCTGTCAAGATATGTTTTCATCTCAAAATATTCATCACTAAAAGTCTTCTGAAAAAGAGTGATAGTAAGAAATCCAGTTCAATTTAATTCAACCAATATTTATTAGGGAACTATTGTGTGTGCTATGCTATATACTGGGTGCTGAGATTATAAGAGAGTTAAGTCCTGGTCCCCTGCCCTGTAGCTCATGGTCTAGCTGGAAAGACAATCATGTAAACGAACAATTATGACAACTTGTAATCAATGCCTAACATCAGCACTAGCAAAGCGCTGTGAGAACTTGGTAGCCAGTAGGATTAGCTGGCCAAGGAGGGGGCAACTGAGCTGGAAGCCCTCACAGGGATGGTGATATCTGAGCTCTCTGGAAGGATGAGTAATGGCTTAGCAGGCAGAAAGGGTATGACATGAATCAAAGCACAAGTCGGAGAACTGCCAGAGAATGTCAAGAACAACAGTTTGGCTAGAACGTAGAGTGTGGGGTGGGGAGTGATTTAAAATGAGCTAAAACAGTATCTAACACCTGGGCTAAGCCAAGTGTTGTAGAAACCTGCTACTCAAAATATGGTCCCAGGATCAGCAGCAGCTATATCACCTGGGAGATCATTAAAAATACACATTCTTGGGCCTCACCCCCAAACCTACCAGATCAGAATCTGCATTAAGGAAATCCCCAGGTGATTTGAACGGACATTAAAATTTGAAAAGCACTGTTGTAGAATCTTTTTTTTAAAATAAATTTATTTATTTATTTATTTTCACCTGTGTTGGGTGGGTCTTCGTTGCTGTGCACGGGGCTTCTCATTGCGTTGGCTTCTCTCATCGCGGAGCACAGGCTCTAGAGCGCAGGCTCAGTAGTTGCAGCGCACAGGCTTAGTTGCTCCATGGCATGTGGGATCTTCCTGGACCAGGGATCAAACCCGTGTCCCCTGCATTGGCAGGCGGATTCTTAACCACTGCACCACCAGGGAAGTCCACGTTGCAGAATCTTAAATGCCAAGCTTAGATGTTAAGCTTTTATCTCATGGCCCGTATGTGTTACAGATCTGGTTTCTAGAAAGCAAGTCTAATAGCAACATGAACAAACAGATTGGAAGGTGGGGAGCAGGAGGACTAGATAAGAGACCAAAGTAAGGGCTCTGTCAAGGTAGAGAGGGCACAAAGCAGACAGACAAATGCCCTCTGGTCTTGTCTTCAGTTGCTTGAGTCATCATTACCTACCAACAACTTCTTTGTATTAAGCACCTGCCATATTCCAAGTCCTGGGCTAGGTACTGAGGGGATAAAAATAAGTTTAAAGTGAAATCCCCTGAAATTTTTATCCTACCTAGTGAGACGACAGAGATACATGAAAAGTTAACAACAACAAAAAGGTTGTGTGTGTTACACATATATATACACATACATATATAGGAGTGTGATGCTGGTGGAGGTTAATTGTCACCTCTCCCTGATTTCCACTGTACTCTAAGATAAAATGATTACAGGTCATCTTCTCCAGGTGAAACTAGCAACAACTAATCCTAGTTTCATGGCTGTGCTCGACTAATCTAAAGAGACAGGAATGGATAGTTAATGGGGGCTAAGAGCATCATCATATCAGCCATTAATTTGAGGAGAGGCAGTTTTTCCCTGATCCTGCAATCACTTGCCCCATGCCCAGAATGTTTAAACACATAAGATGTTATGGAAAAAACTCGAACGTTTTGGCCAACCCAATATTTTGCATATAGAAGAGCTATTTTTGTAAAAAGAGGAAATAATACAAGGTTCTGCAATACACTTTTTTCTCTCTCCATTAATATTACAATTAGTTTGGGACTTCCCTGGTGGTCCAGTGGGTAAGACTCTGCGCTCCCAATGCAGGGGGCCTGGGTTCGATCCCTGGTCAGTGAACTAGATCCTGTGTGCACACCGCAACTAAGACCTGGCACAACCAAAATAAATAATTTTTTAAAATATTACAATTAGTGGGCTTCCCTGGTGGCGCAGTGGTTGAGAGTCCGCCTGCCGATGCAGGGGATATGGGTTCGTGCCCTGGTCCGGGAAGATCCCACATGCCGTGGAGCGGCTAGGCCCGTGCCATGGCCGCTGAGCCTGTGCGTCTGGAGCCTGTGCTCCGCAACAGGAGAGGCCACAACAGTGAGAGGCCCGCGTACCGGGCCGCGGGGCCTGTGCGTCTGGAGCCTGTGCTCCGCAACAGGAGAGGCCACAACAGTGAGAGGCCCGCGTACCGCAAAAACAAACAAACAAAAAAACAATTAGTTTGTTAGATGTTTGATATAAATTTTAATGGTCTAATGAATTAATAGCATTTAATACTAACAAGTATTAGTGACTATTCCAAATATATTAACTATTTTATTTCTTAGTAGAATGCATATCTGTTCTTATAAAATGAAAGAGTACTATCTGCAAGGAAACTCTCCATCTTGATCAATATTGCATCCTAATGTACACCCATGGTTCTTTCTTTACTGTCAGTGTAGGCAACAGAATGCTGTCTTTGGAGTAGCTACAATTCCACCTGTTTTACAGCAGGAAAATATTAGGAGCCCCATAGCAGTCCAACCCATGGAAACGTTACTCACTCTTCCTACCTGACCCAGGAAAAGTAGGAAATAGGGGGAATTAGAGCTTAGCTACAAACTTAACAGTTTCTAAAGATACCATCACCACCACTCACACACACACACAAACACAAACACACACACACACACACACACATCTCCTTTCTTCAGGAATTTCTTCACTGGAGTCAACTGTGAAAAACGTTGGCCCCATAGTGAACATAGAAGAAATAAAGACTTGCACATTAAATTAAGGAAAGCAACAAACATATAAACCCAGTTTGTTGTTAAAGAGCGTGTTAAGGAGTGTGTTGGGAGCACCGGCTGTTGATGAAGTTCAGGAACGTCACTGCAGATCCCATAATTCTGAGAAAAGTTTGGGAACAGTCTGGGCACTCCCTCTCAGCAAGGGCCATGGAAGCTAGACGTACTGTAGATAAAGCTTTCTAATGCCAGCAGCATGTCTGGTTTTTAAGACATGTATTTATTTAAGACTTTATTTTTCCTTACTAGGATTAGTACTACACAATGAAAAATAAAACAAACAAACAAAAACCCTGGTACTATTTATCTCACAATCAACTAGCTTCTAGTTTAGTTAGCAGGTAAGACTTTGGCACTTACTTGGCATATAACTCACTACTTACAGTACCACATTTCCTTCTGGTTTTAAATTTTAAAAGGGGACTTCCCTGGTGGTCCAGTGGCTAAGACTGTGCACTCCCAATGCAGGGGGCCTGGGTTTGATCCCTGGTCAAGGAACTAGATCTCACATGCCACAACTAAGAGTTTGCATGCCACAAGTAAGACCCAGCACAGCCAAATAAATAAATATTTAGAAAAAAAGAAGAAGAAAAAGAAGTTTAAATTTTAAAAGATCACCACAGAGATCAAACATCTCCAATATTTTACCAAGTCAGTTCACTTCTGATAAATCAAGGACCTAACAGTGACCACTGAGGTTTAAACTGAGATCTAACAACAGTACTTGCTCCAATTAACTTTTTTTTTTAATTTTTTTAAAATTTATTTTATTTTTGGCTGTGTTGGGTCTTCGTTTCTGTGCGAGGGCTTTCTCTAGTTGTGGCGAGCGGGGGGCCACACTTCATCGCGGTGCGCGGGCCTCTCACTGTCGCGGCCTCTCTTGTTGCGGAGCACAAGCTCCAGACGCGCAGGCTCAGTAGTTGTGGCGCATGGGCTTAGTTGCTCCGCGGCGTGTGGGATCCTCCCAGACCAGGGCTCGAACCCGTGTCCCCTTCATTAGCAGGCTCTCAACCACTGCGCCACCAGGGAAGCCCCAATTAACTTTTTCTAACTAGAATAATGCTGTTCACCGTTCTGCTCCTGTCCCTACCCTACCTGCCTTGAGACCAGGGGAAACACCAGCTATCCTCTGGTCCTGACAAAGACAGAGGAGGAGAAAGGAAGTGAGCTGTGGATGGACTGCCAAGTTCATGCCAGCTGTAAAAGGTAAATATTAAAGCCACAGCAGTCTTTTTGAGAGCCCATGGATGCCAGGCACCAGGAGAAGGAAATCTGCATTGGCAGGTTTTGTTATTTTTTAACTTGACCCTGACAATACCTGCTGTGCTACCTGCGCTTTCTACCAAAGAAGTGTCAGATGCGGGAGGAAGTTTGCACACCTGGTGAACTCAACCTCACAATGCCATTTGGAAGGAGGAGAGAGAGAAATAAAGGCAACTACACAAAAGAACAGAGCCAAGAAACAGAAACCAGGGAGGGGGAGGAAAAGTAATAAAACAAACAATTTGGCGAAATTCTTGTGTGACATTTTCCAAGATCATATGACACCACAGGGACAGTAATAATTAAGTATTATGGTAGTGCCAGAGTGTGAGAATACACCACTCTGGATTTGAATTTTTGTACCTGGAACTCAAAAGGAAACTCTGCACCAGCCACCGTGTCTTAGATTTTGATGCCCTGTTTGGCTGGCTGCTATTCTGTGGAGTTTCCAACCGCATGTAATTAAACATTAAGTGGCCTCTTAATGGACTGTCTTTTCCAAAAAGGCCTTTTAAAAATTTACAATCAGTATGTCTATAGAAAACACTAAGTAATTCCCTTTGCCTATTCTGGTGACACTGTGGCCATTTCTTTAACAGCATTGTTTTCTAAGGAGTTGGTCTGATCGAGGCAAGTGGAAGGGGTGAGGGAGGGGTTAGTTTCAAAGATGGTCAAGCCAAAGCCAAGCTTGTTAGCAGCAACTGTCACACAACAAGGCCCGGACACAGGATACCATATGGAGCTTCAGCAGCTATGGACCCTGGGACCCATGTATGTTCTGAGAAGCAGCTTAAGTGCTCCAACCTCCCTCCACAGGCCCAGATCACCCAGAGGGACTTGAGAATGGAGCATCACACACTGTACTTCTGTCCATTGGAACATTTGAATTCTATTCAAATGTGTTTTGAAAAAAAAATGTTTTCATTCATGAAAGTGCTGACAAACATTAAGCTTCTAATGTCAACTACATTTCCACACATCTTTAAACCCAGCGGTGTTTCCCTTTTGACTCCAAAGTTTCTGTCTCCTGCAATGACCACCCATCAGTGTGTTCTCCCATAAACACGAATGTGAGCTCCACAGGAGGTGAAACCTTGTTTGTCCCAAACCCAGGAGAATGCCTGGTACAGAGAAAACCCTCAAATATTCACTGAATGAACAGATACGTCTTTATAATGGTCCTAGTTTTCCTAAATTCTAATGAAAGTTTAAGTGGAAACTTAATTTTACAAAAGTTTGACACCTGAGAATCCTTTCCTATAGCCATTCTAACATCCATTTTAATCTAAAACCAGAAAAACATTATGATTTTATTATTCATGTAATTCGTTAGTAATGCGGTTAGTGTCTGCTGTTTGGAGCAATTTACAGCAGGCATGAGAAGCTGCAATGAGCTTGGTTATTCTTTGAAATTCCTGAGGAGGTCATAGCTGAAGTGCCTTCAAGGCAAATACTGACTCATTAAATAATTACATTTCCTTGTGGAAGAAATGCAAATCTATATTAACCTACAGAAATCTCTTTGGCAGTAACAATATTAGTGTCAGAACTGTCAAAAGAACTGAAAAAAAAAAAAAGGGACTTTCCTGGTAGTTCAGTGGTTAAGCTTCTGTGCATCCACTGCAGGGGGCAAGGGTTCAACCCCTTGTCAGGGAACTAAGATCCCACATATTACATGGTGTGGCCAAACAAAAAGAACTGAAAAATACATTTGGTAGTCAATAAGCATACAGTTAGATACATCGTAGATGGAAACTCACACCTAACAGGTTATTTAGCAGCAATTCCAGCCCTCCACTAATGCTGGACAGTTCCTGAGACTTAAGTCCAAGAGTTCTTCCTTCTCTAGCTTTAAATGTTCCGAACTGGAGATTGTGCCACTTCTCTGGAAGACCTCTTCCATAGCTAGTGAGAGGTCATCACTGACATATTTCTTGTTTCCATCAGTTTACTCCAAATTAGTCTTAGACAATTCTTCTGCCTGCCTGATGGGTGATGCCTTTTCAGGCACTGGCAGGTGGTTGTCAGGTCCTTGCTCCACTGCAGACATCGCAAAGGTCTTGCCTCCTTGTCCATGCGCTCAGAGACATGTTTTGATTTTGCAACCTTAAACAAATTGCTTGCACAGTGTGTGCTGAAGCACTGTGGAAGCTGATGACTAAAACTTCACTCTTTGCAAACATAGTCCATTTTGCCTATTCAGGCTTTCTTGAGACATCAGTCCCTCTAGCCACTTACTCGTTTTCCCTGTAATTCCTTAGAGAGCTGAATTGCCATCTTCAGTAAATTCATTTGAACAAATTCATTACCCTGTTCTCTCCTCCCTCTGCCATCATCCATACTAGCTGATTTGCATAAAGCCTTTTTTATTCCCAATTATTCTTACTTCTTTTTTTAAACCAAGAGCCCATTTACAAGGTCTTTATTACTTTATTACTAGATTACTTTACCTCACTATTCTTGTTAAATGCCAGTGTATAAGGAGGAAAATGTGAAATGCAATGGCAGCCCTGTTTGAGCCACATTTAAAAGGAAATTAAAACCATGTTTTGACAGTGTTTTTAGAGATGGGGAGGGGGCAATAAACATTGTCCACAGAATGAACTAACCCACATTATGTGGGAATAAAGCTGCCAGTATCATTCTTAGCTAAAGTGAGAGCAGGTTGGTGTTCAGAGTGCTTAGAGCTGGGAAAAAACTACTTGCAGTGATGGATAACTATTTTAACTCTTAAAACGGAGAGGACTAGAGGTATGATTTAAAGATAGTAGGGCTGGGAAATTCCCCGGCAGCCCAGTGGTTAGGACTCTGTGCTTCCACTTCAGGGGGCATGGGTTCGATCCCTGGTAGGGGAACTAAGATCCCACATACTGCTCAGCCAAATAAATAAATAAATAGAGTGGTTTGTCTTGTTACACCTTAACCCCCTTATAAAATCTGTCTTTGGGCTTCCCTGGTGGCGCAGTGGTTGAGAGTCCGCCTGCTGATGCAGGGGACACGGGTTCGTGCCCCGGTCCGGGAAGATCCCACAGGCCGCGGAGCGGCTGGGCCCGTGAGCCATGGCCGCTGAACCTGCGCATCCGGAGCCTGTGCTCCACAACGGGAGAGGCCACAACAGTTGAGAGGCCCGCGTACCGCAAAAAAAAAAAAAAAAAAAAAAAATCTGTCTTTGCTCTTACTTCCTCTTTCCAAATATATTTGCAGATTTCAAAACCCTTATGGTTTCTACCAATGTTGAACAAAAAAAATACAGACTCTTCATGACAAAGGCACACACAATACAAAATAAATTTAACCATGCAGTTACGTAACACATAAAGCTTGATATATATTATACAATATTATATAATCACTCTTCTTGTATTCTTCCTATTACATCTGTGTTCCTGTCCTTTTAGCAGAATGAGCACAGTCAACATTAGTTCATCATGGCTTCTGACTCTGACTCAGTTTTGCTGGCCAGTGGCTGACTACAATGATGATGACAATAATGGTGATAATAATAACAGAGAACATGGACTGAGCACTTATTAAGCCAAGTGCTTTAATACCCACAACAATTGGGGGAATAGAAACTATTATTTTTCCTGTTTTACAGATGAGGACACTAAGGTACAGAGGGGTTAAATAATCTTCATAAGGACAAATATCTACAAATATCATTATAGAGGAGCCTGGATTCAAAGCCAAACAATCCAACTCTAAAGCCTGAAGGCTTCACTACTATCCTTAACTACACCCCTAGTAAAACTAGGGGCTAATTTCTCAAATAATGAAAAACATATACTGACTTACATTTTCTAAGACACCGGGAAGTTACATCTCCTTATTAAATAATGTTGTGTGAGGGTTTCTACAATGTCAGGAGAGCTAGAAATATAGGCAAAAAAACACAACACAATTTGTATATGAAGTTGGGGTAAAATTAACCAAAGTTCAGGAAAAGTTCAAAATATTCAGAAAAGATAAGCAGGATGAGCACAAGCTGCACGTTCACAAGGGAAGCTACAGATGTCCCTTGGCACCAAATCCACTCAAGTTATCAATGAAGGACACAAATGTAAAAGTTCAAGACCAACAATAAAAACTGACCTCTGGAAAGTAGTAAATTTGCCAGCTTGGATAGATCTTTGAAAGGCTGAGTAAATCACCTAGCCCAATGCTCTCTTTATTGATTTAAGACATATGCAAATCATTTCAATATGGGGGACTGATCCCATCTTCACCATCATCATCTTGAAGAAGTGGCAGCTCTAACCAAGGAAACAAAAACCTAGACTCTTCCCCTTTAAGGTTCTGGACTCTATCCAGGCCCTCTCATGAAGCAGAGAGATACTAAAGAAAGATAGTCCTGACATTGTAAGCCCTTACAAATGCTCTAAACATGTGTGTTTGCCTCTTGGTTGACCAGGAAAATGTTGTGACTCTCTTTATGCTTTCTGAACATTATATCATCAAAACACTAGAGCCAAGGCCAGTCTTAAGCGGTAAAAAGCCTTCATTGTTTACCCCATGTCTTATTTCCCCACAGTCACTTAGGCAACTGCCCAATTTTGTAAAACGCACCACTTTATCCATCAGTGACTTTTTGTCATAAGGGGTTTTCCTTTACCAATGTATACAATGCACCCATCCTATGATTAGTAATTATAGCTTAGGTTTATTTAGTGTATCATTCTGGGGAGAAGATACCAAACGATGGAATAGGGTTTGTAAATACCGGTTAATTAAAAAGCTAGGGCAGCAAACAAATAGACTAGGAATGAAGTTATGGAAAAACGTAGTGACGTGGTTCTGCGACACTGTTTGCTGACAACTGAAGTTCTGTGTGAGTGAGGCTGATCTTTGATCCTGTCCAAAGGAATTTTTTGCTAAAAATACCTAAAACAATTTGGTTTTACTTTTACCATCAACGATCCACTTCCAACACATGGACATTAAAAAATATATTAAAATAGCTGCAGTATTTTTAAAACCTCTCCATTTTTAAAAAATCTGTCGATTCTCTCTAGAGCCATCTAGCAAAATCAAATAGAATCATTACAACTAGTATATTGGAGTAGCAGGGGCAGAATAATTCCATCAAGTCGTAATGGCAGGTTTCTATGATTTCAGGCTAGAACTGAGTACGCTGGGACATGAGACTAAAACTTTTCCCTCTACATATTTGAAAATGTGAATAGTAGTAGTTCCCCTGCAGGTCACTTGGGCACCCCTCTCCTGGGCACCAACACGTAGGACAGCTTTGTTTTTCCGTACACCCCTTCCCTTTATTCTCCACTGCTCACCACTTCCGCCATCCCTTCTAGCCCTGAACTTTACACCAAATGAGTATATGATGATCTGTACTGACCTTAGAGATGGCAAAATAAAAGCCATTTTCAAAACAATAAAACCAATTCTAAAGAGAACTTTGCCTTTTATTTAAGGTGAATTTTCCCTTTACTGTTTGGCAAAAACATTCATTTCCAGAGGCTTTTTCTAGTCATAATTACAGTGATGTTGTTCAAAGTTTATTGGGCAGGGAACACACAAGGTTACCTTTTCAACCTTTCTAATTCTTATTGGATTCTAAGCTCCTACATCTTGGCCCTCAGGCATTTTCGTTGACAAAGCCCTCCTACCTTCCAGTCCAACAAAGACCAAAGACTTTGGATATGAATTTTTTAAAGTAACCACTGGAGAAGAGGCTTCAGTTGCATTGGCCCAACTGGCAATCTGTGGAAGGCCACACGAATTGCTCAGAGATAACGCCCTGCCTTTCACCTTGCGGTCACCGGTTTGAGTCAAGCAGAGATTAACGGTGTCCAAGGGTTGTTATCATCTGGTGATGGCTTGGGAGCTGATATGAAATAAATTGCTAGTATCTTGTGTCTACTTGCCTGAGGTCGCCTGGTTCAGGCTATTTGAGGGACCAGATCCAAATCTTAGCTGCAATGGTTACTCTAAATGGAAGCCTCTGTGCAAAGATCAAATGCTAAATAAACCATAGATTATACCTCTTCTTGCGTTAATGGAAGATATCCTCTCAGACAAGGTTGGAAGTAAGCTAGGGAGTTCTAAGTGGGGGAAGTGGGCAAAATCTGCTATTCAAGACGAAAGTCCTCTAAGTATTTAATTTAAATTCTATCCTGGGTCCCCTACAGGTGATTACACCATCTGATCTTGAATTCCTCTCCTGGATGACATAGTCTTGCCCTCCTTCTCACTCAGTCAGAAGGTCCCACCTCCCTTACCTATTGTTTCATCCACCTTTGACAGTCATCAAGCTTTAAAAGGAAAAACTTTTCAACAGAAAAATTTGGGAACCTACGCATGGTTGGTATGTGCACACACATTTATGTATGTGCAGAGACAGAAAGAGAGAGAACCAATTCACATTAAATTTTCTGAAATATTTAATTAGGGTCGGAGAATATCTTTTTATTATTGTTATTGTTGATTGTTTTGTTTTGATTAAAAAGGCTTTTGGATCTGACTCATTAAAATATTTGCTTAAATTTTCTACTTGACATTTCATGCAAAATACCATTAGAATAAATCTTGTCTACTTCATTCATTAATTTAATGTGTCATATATAAACAGACTCATGGACAATAATTCAAATTTAGGTAGAATTTAGAAATAACTAGGTAGAATTTAGAAATAAAAAGGACTTTTAAGATTATTTTGTTTAAAGAAAATTAAAGGTTTCTAAAAGTTAAGGGTAGATTTAAATTTTACAGGGCTGCCATCTTGTCCATTTGTTACCAAGAACTACAAAAGTTTCCATCTCCACGTTCACCCTTCATTCACAACCTATGCATCATAAAAACCAACGGTTCATAATTTGGGGTGGTTACAAACCCTTTTGTGAATCTGGTGAAAGCTATGGATCTTCTGCCCAGAAAAAATACACTTAACATACAAACCAAAGAAATTTTCATACAATTGAGTTAATTTACCCATACTCTAAAATCAATCCACAGACAACCATTCCCAAAAGGATACTTGAATCATAGGTTAAGAATTCCTGAAAAAGATATTAGCTCAGGCAACTTCTAGTAAGAGTACATACTCTACATCTTTATCAATACATACAAAGAAAAGAAAAAAAGGAAAAAAAGCAATATGCCCTCTTATAATGGGCAGAAATCAAGATTATTGGTTTAATCAACCCAATTACTTGTCCTTGAAAATGGTGAATACATGTTTGTACCACTTCTCCTCCACCTCAAAATTAGAGGGCCTTAGCGCATGATCAATTTTAAGACCAAACATATCTCTTATAATTTTGGTAAAAGATAATTAACAAATACACTGAGGTTTTGTTAGCCTTCTAGAGCTTCAAGTGGTCAACTCAGACTAAAATTAAAAATAGAGTCAACTTAATCAGCAAGAGCTACTGAAAAATAAATTTCAGTTAGAGACTTGGATCAATTTAAAATTTAAAAATTAATGTGATTCTTCTTTCCAAAATTACCTAATTTCACTTAGACATATGTCTAATATATATGTACACATATATATAAAATGTATGCATGTATATATGTGTAATTTCTATATTACACATATAAATATATATAATTGCCCAAAATATCTGCCTCCCATTAAAAAAAAAAATCCTTACCACTTCCACAGCAGTAAGAATGGCTGAAATTCCCAACCAAACACAACTCAAAAGTTATCAAATTTGTTTAGATTAGAGGCCAAGAAGGACTCAGGGGAAAGCTTCACATGTGCATCCTTAGTGTTCAAAACTATCTCAAAATTCAGTTTAGACGACTTCGTCAGCCAGTAGTCAAAACGTACCCTGGCACGAAGTAATCTCGCCGCTCCACACGCCAGCTGGCAAGGCCTCGAGTTGGAACCGGAAGCCGCTGCCAGCCGGCCGCCCTAGCCCTCGGGGCCCGGGTGGGTGCACTTCCGCAAGGACACTGGGACGGTGCCGGCTATTCCTCGCGGGACCGGCACACTTGGTTCCGGTGTCTTAGCCCAGGCCTGGCGCGGTAGGCAGGGGTTATGCCAGGTCGCGAGCTCTAGGGACAAGCCTGTTTTTCAGTTCCCGCGTCTTTCACCACAAAAAGCTTGAGGGAGGAAGTCTGGACTTTGGAGCCCGCCCAGCGTGGGGCTGCGGTCCGGGCATGCGGCGAAAAGAGCGCCCACGTCGCCCTTGACCGAGGGGAATCATTGCCTCGCGGCGTCCTTGCACTCACACCCCCATGGGATCCTCGTAAAGACCATGGATGCGGTCGGAGAAGGAAGAGCACGCGGACCGCGGGATCCCGGGTCTCCCCCGCTTCCGCGAGGAAGCACAGTGACCGATGGACCCAGCCTCGCCTCTGCCGGGTGGGCGCGACTCACAGTCTACCGCTCCGCAGGGGAACGGGCGACGCCATATGCGGCCTGGAGCATGGCTCGGGGCGCTGTGGGTTCGAGGCCCACTTCCGGGGCTGGTGCCCGTGCGCGGCATGGGTTGGGGGTGGGGGGGTCGTGATCTCAACGTCCCACGCAGCTGGTGCGTAAGCTGCCTCTCAGCCACTCCAGTAACTCCCGGCCTCGCCTGTTACTCTCTCCGGACTCGACAAATGACCTTAGCCCGGGACGCTGCGCGGGCAGGGGAGGCCCCTGGGGCGATGCCCGGGTGTACTTTGCAGCCTCCGAAGGCCCAGCGTTCGGGTCTTCCGCTTAGTTCGCTGGGTGAAAGGTGGGGGTGGAGAATGGGAATACGGTGCACTTGCCACATTTTTCGTTGAAAGCCGGGAACCCACTCCCTCCCTGGTGCCGCGGCCGCTGCCAGGGCGTCCTTAGCGTCGACGACTGCGAGCACCCAGTCCAGAAGGCTTCCTCGCGGGCAGCAGGAGAGCTCCACGAGTGTTCCGGACGTGGCAGGTCTCGTCGGGGCAAGCCAAGCAGCCTCTTCACAGGCTTCGCTCCGAGGCGGCCAGAGGCCGAGAGGCTCGGGAGTACCGCGGGGAAGCCCCAGACAGGGGAAACCGACATCCCAGGCAGGGGCCTAGATGTGCCCTAGCCACCGCCTTTCGGGGATCGCTCCATTAAAAGAGGGGAGAGGCAGTGACCGCGACCCGCCCCTCTTACGTCTGGGGGTGACCTTACGCCTATAGGCAAGTGTTCCCCTCCCCTTTCCAGAACAGTATGCGATAGTTAAATACGGTTAAATGAAGAACACAGAAGACTCCCGCTCTGCTGTCCGGAAGAACGCCTCTTAAGAGCATCGCAGCTAAAAAGAGGTTTGACTGTAAGCTGATAATCAGGTAGCTGTGGTCGGACACCCACTCCAGAACGTCGCTGCTCAGGAGCCATGTTATCACACACGGCGTCCATTAGGCCCCAGTAATCCGCTATCAACGCATTTTAGAGCCATTTGAATGTTAAGGCGATTTTTATTAATGGCCCAGGAGCCTAAAATGTGACTGTTGGTTCTAGGAACAGATTTTAACACAACTGGAGGCTGGTATAAGTGATTTTTAGGTTTCAGTGTAGCCTAAGGCCTCTGGAGATTCCAGTTGGGTGATTGGAGGCAGGGCCTAAGGAGAGGCTTCACTCCACCCAAAAGCTGTCTCGACGGGCGTTTTATGGTCTTTACCTCGGGAACCTGGGTTGGAGGGTGAGCAGACCTGCAGGGTGCAGGATATATACCCTGTGGGATTTGGTGGTCCCATCGTTCAAGGAGAAAAAAGAAAAAGGCAATAGTATAGCTGGTAAAAACTGGCATCTTATTTTTAAAGTCCTCTGCTGGAAATGTCTTCTAGTGATGTCAAGTAGACTAAGAAGCCTTTCATCCAAAAGGCCATTTTCCCACTCTGAAGTAGGCAAACTATGTCTAGGACACTGTAGAGGGTGACAGGATTCCATCTGATTCTTGGATAGCTTTTTTTTCCCCCTGTGGTGCTGAAACAGAAGTCAATTCAAACTTTGGCCACTTACTATTTTATTTGCTATGGGATTCTTTTTTTTTTTTTCCCCTTTGTTGTTGTGTTCCCCCCCCCGCCCCCCAATACCATGTTTCCTTCCTCTGAGAATTGAAGGTAAAGGATGGGGAAGATTAAGGAATAAAAGTGAGTCACAGACCTCACGCTGTTCGACTTTCCCTCTAGGAGAAAAACAAAATTCGAAGCCGACCCTCCCCCTAGTGATAGGCTGACCTCTCTGGTACCTGCAGTTATCGTTGACCAAATGGGTTGGACTTGGTAGGGCTCCTTTATTTGAATTTGCTTATTGTTTGTTTACAGTCGACAGCAGGTTGGTTTTTAAATATAAAACACACTGCTTGCAAGAGAGGAAGTCTGGCTAATTCTCTTTAGAGCTGGGGGCACCTCCCTTGCTTGTGGGGACTGCTGCATAGTAGAAGGCCTTTCAAACGCATGCCTGCTTACTTCTCCTCTCCAGCCATTTCTCCATACAAAAGCTTCTTCCAGCCCCCGTGATGGGTTCCCTTTCCTTCGAACTGCTTCCACCAGAAAAACTGCCCTTTACAGAGTCTAAATTTCGTTTTAATCAGGTTAAAACCGAAAAACCACTTATTATTTTAAGGTCTCATGTTGCTATTAACAGGCAGTTTAGAAGAGATGCTCCAAGCAATCGTATACAATGTGTCTCAATATACCGAAGCACTACCGTTCACATGTAATGTTAATTCTGTCCGAGACAAATCCCATAATCTGTGCAGTTTCAGAGCCTAATACGGAAAAACATCGGGGTGGGTTTTGTTTGGGGTTTTGCTCTCTCCATCCAGGGGAAAGTGCCAGGGGCTCCCCGTTTTTTGTATCATGCTAACCCAAGGGCAAAAATGGGGCGACTAGGGGGATCAGGTTTTATCAGGGCACGCTGCGCTTACAGGGTTCTGGCCGTTGAGAAGAGGAAAAGAAGTGTTCAAGACACTGGTCGCAGATCTGGGCATGCAGATGCGTGAATGGGGCGTGAACCCTTTTGTGGTACGAAAGGGAAAGAGATAACGTTTTGAAGGAAGGCGTGAAGAAAGCAGAGGTCATGGCAGAACCCGACCCTGCATCTCCGCATTTTGGTCATTTTCTAAGACGTCAGTTTCCGTTTGCGTGGGATGCGCCTGTCTCCTGCCCGACTCCTTTGTGTTTCTCTTTTGTATGATTAAAACACGTCTGTGTATCAATAAAGCACCACCTCACACTGGCACTCCTGGTTTTGGGTTACAGCTTTGTCCGGGTAACAACAGCGAGGTTTTCAGCGGGTGTTAGACGCGGGTTCAAACATGTGGTGAGCGCGCCGGGGCTGGCCGCCCGAGCGCCCGCTTCTGGTTAAGTGGAGGCGGGCGCAGGACTGCGGCCCTGCCCTGCAGGTAACCGGAACGGGCCGCCCGGCGCTGTCCGGGACGCCAAAGGCATGGCTTTCCCCTTCCAGAATTGGCCTCTGGCCTTCAGGGCGGTTGAGCGCTGCGCCGGGTCTGAAAAGGAAAAGTTAGGGCATCCAGATTTCCAGACGAAATCTAGAGGCGTCGGAGAAAAGGGATGAGCCAAGGGTAACAGAGTCCCGCAGGCTCCCCCCTGAAAGGCTCAGCTCAGAGCCCAGGAGCCCCAGGGAGGGCAGAACACCGAGCACAACTCCCCCAGCCCCACTAGCAGAAGCCCCAGGCTTTCCTGGAGGATTCCTGGGGCCCAAGGCAGGCCCAGCTGGACCCCCCTCGTCGGCGCCACGTCTTCGCCGGACACCGGAGGCCAAAGGCGCGGCGGGAGTCCCCGCTGTGGCGGCGGCGGCCTCGCCCTTTACCGCCAGTAGGACGCCCAGCCGTCTGCGGCGCTTCCTCCCCGGGAGAGAGGAAGGCAAGAGGCCACGGGCCCCGTCGGCCCCGCGTCTCTCCCCTGGCCCCCTCTCCCGGGCCCGACAGGGCCCGTCACCATCCTCTCCTTCGGTCTCGGCTTCCCTTCCCTCCAGCTCAGGGCGTTCGCCTCCTGGCCGGGCCACGCACGCGCACCTGGAGCCCGCCCGGCCCCCGAACTCGGCCAGGCCGTGAAGTCACCCGGCCACGGGTGCCCAGGACCACGGCTGACGCCGAAGCCTGACTTCAGGGCTCGAGGAGGCCGTGCTCCTCCCCGGGCTGGCGGCGCGCGGGCCTCGCCGGGGCCCACAGCGCCCGGAGCCCGCGAGGGAGACTGAGGACCGGGCCGTGAGGGGGGCTGCGGCTCAGCCGAGGTTCCGACCAGAGCCGGAGCCGGACCGGAGAGAGGGGGAGCTGGCGGACAAGCGCCTCAAGGCCGCCCCTTCCCGGCCCGCAGGGCCGAGTGGAGCCCAGAAGGCGGCGCCAGCTAGAGAGCCACTTGGGCCTCGGGCCCCCCGGGGCAGAGATGGGAGTGCCATTCCCGGCTATCTCCGATCGGGCAGTCGAGATTTAGAAAACGCTCCTCTGAAAGGCCGCCGTGGATTCGGCGGGGAGCACAGGCTGTACCCGGGCGCCACGTCCTCGCAGTCCCGCCCGGGGCCTCCGAGGCTGAGGGAGCGGAGAGCCGCAGGAAAGGTGAGATTAGAGGGAAGCGAGTGGGAGAGGAGTTGAGGAAACTGACCATGATCTCAAACTCCGAGGTTTCGAAAGCCGGAACTTAATTGACTTGATTGGATTTCTCTTCTTATCTGTAAAGGGACGAAACACTCCCGAGGTGAAATACAAAGGGCCCAGAATCTTTGTGGGAAAGATAAAGGTTTGGGACAACAGAGCTTTGTAAAGCAAACTACCCCACCCTCACCTGCACCCCTCAAAACGAAGGTTACATCAGGTCCTTGTTGATCGCCAGCAAGCGGTTGAAATCGCTCCCCGACGCCTTTGAAGGGTGGCGTCATTTCAGTACCAAGTAATGACGATTATTGGACTAAACTTCATAAAGCCGGGTCTTGGCAGGGCGCGGTGACCGGAACTCTCTGGACGTGGGAGCCCGCGCTAGCTCCCCGCCTCCCTTGCCCTCCCCCCGTTGCCTGCGGTCGGGGAATTCATTTCTACTTCGCCGTCAATTCAAAGGGATTTAACTCCGTGGTCTGTTAAACGAAGTTGTGCAAAGGTGATGGAAAAATTAGTTTCAGAGGGGGCTCGGCGCCTTTTTCTGACATCCTCCTTTTTTAAAGTACGGGGAGAGAAACCTAACTGCGTGATTTGCTGAGTAGTCCGCTGTTTGTGGTTGTCGTTATTGTTTTTACAGAGAGGGTGATCTTCCCTGTCCCTTTGTGGGGCATCCTGAAAACTGAAGGCCGTGTGAGAAATTATTGAGGATCTACTTTCCTTGCATGAGACCAAGTATGTGGACAACTATAAAGCAAAGATTCATGTTCGTTCCTTCTCTAACTCTCTCTCTCTCTCTGCACCCTCCACCCCCAGCCCCAATCTCATTCCAGTTGTAAACTACGGTAGGGTGAATATTATCAGTAGGTACTAGAAAATCTTGCCATCAAGTTGTGCCTCAGTTGTTGACTGTAAACTATTCCATTTCCTCATTTCCTTTAGCAGCAAAACAAAAACAATTATTAGACAAGATCTCATGTAGGGCTCAAGACAGCATGTGCAGCAGCCAGGGAGGGGGAAATCAGCCAGAAAACAAAATGGTTGCAACTGCTAACATTCATTTAAAAAGTTACAATCAAGAATCACTTAATTTTGGTCAGACTTAAGAGCATAAGGAGTTTAAAATGAAATTAAATATTGCTTTTACCTGAGGAGCACCATAATCATTGACCCATTTTGTCTTTTCTGGTGATTGGTTTACAAAATGCAGGTACAACTAAGAAGAGACCTATTTTTTTTTTTCCCTCAGCACTTTCTTAAAAAAAAAAAAAAACCTGACCAGGGTGCCTTATGTTCAACTACTGAAATTATAGGTTTTAAAACTTTTCTGAAACTCTTTTGTTCAGAAATCATTTCTGCCTGAATTGCTTTCAGATTCTGATTACATTCCCTCTCATGTTTACCTCAGATTTTTTTGGAAGTTAAAAAAAAACCCTTAATCAAATAAGAGAATAGAAACAAGGAATTCTTGTCATTCACATTTTCTCTGAGATACTACAGTTCACCCCTTCTCGCTTAAAAAATTGATCTGTGTTAAGACATGCTAGTAAAAAATTGTTAGGGTTATCTGGCAGGGAGGGAAAAGCAAGGAGAGCTTTTGATTATTAGGCTCTCTATACTCAATTTCAGAGCAGTACTAATGAAAGTCACAAAAAGTTGACATACTGGTCATTCATATCTTGTTCATTCATAGATTAGGCCCCCCCTCAAACTTTTTTAAAAATAAAGTTTGCTAATTCCCTATCTGACCCAAAAAAAACATGTTTTGGGAAGGAGTGGCTGAATGTGGGCTTCTCATTCATAAATGGTGGTATAAAATTAAACTGGACCCAATGTTGTGCTAGAACCATTTTAATATAATCATACATATCTGCCAAATCCAGGAAAAAAGGTTTATGCATATATAACTTTTCCAGTTAACATCTGCAAGCATAAACAACGATGATCTCAGTTTATAAATTCATCAGGGTCAGAGCAATTGACCAATGTCTCTTTACTGCTAGGCTTACCAACAGCAAATTACAGATGAGTTAGTGTCCTTTTGTTTCTCTTCTCTCACTCTCCTTGTCCAGAGACATTTTGTTGTAAAGTTTCAGTGCAGCTCACCTCCAGCCAAAGGTAATCTTTTTAGATAAGTACTCAGTTGCTCTGAATTTACTTATAATTATAACCTATTTAATCACAGAAGAACCCCTGTAGAGGTGGAGTTCAAGTTTGCATACAATAACAGGAGATCACAGTTTTGAAGTCTAGCACAGATTAAAAACCACAGATGTACCATTTATATAAGACACACACTGATTGTCTCTTAAACTACATATTGACTCCTTATGAACATTATTTTTTAAATAAAGTAGTGCATCTAGGACAATCAGTCGCACAATTCACACAGCCCTGAAAAGTTTTTCAGTGCCAACTACCAGTTGGTCATGAAACGTGAGTGAGCTTGAGACACTGTCCATTCCTAAGATTCAACCAAGGATTGGCTACGACATTGGAACACCTCTGCTTAAGAAGGCTATGTCCTTCCCTCCTTTCCCTCACAATTTAGTTTTGTTTTGTTTATTTTTGGTGGTATTTGGTTGCATGTGGCTAGAATGCTTTCGATCACTTTGCAAATCAGTAAAACCAATGATCTAAAACTATGATAGGATCTTAAGTATCAAATGGTTTGTCCATTTCAGGTAGCTGGTTGGCAGGCCCCTCTAAGGCCTTTCATTTTTCCTTCTATGCCTCCCGGGACATTGATCAGAAGATGAGTCTGAGCATCATACCATCTAACTCTTTTAACCAATGCCTGGCTAAAACTGGAATGTCCAGCTCAGTATATTTAAAAATCACCCACAAAAAGAGGTTCTGCAGGTCCTCACAAAACCTGGAATTTCCACGAAGATGTCTGATCTTTATAATCCAAGCAGTCAGCATTGAAGTTAAGCTTCCAGGAGGCAGTTTGGTCCTTATAATCCAAGCAATCAGTGGTTGAGTTAAAACCCAAGCTTGAAGCTCCATATCCCTGGGTGGAAAGAGAAGCTGGGGACTGATTGAGATGGCTGGTGACTGCATTGGTACCCATGGGACTGAGTGTGGTCCCTGGTCCAGGAAGCTGGTGATGCATAGGGGTCAAATAAGATCCACAGTCCATGCCCCCAAAGTAGGAAGTTGAGCCAGCATATCCTTGACTATAACCTGAAGCCTGAGTATAGGTCATGGGATAGGACCTCTGCATGCAGGAAGAGGAGGTGGACAAGGGATCTGACAGTGGGGAGATGGAAGCTGGGCTCCAGATTGACACAGGAGCACTGCTGCTGGAAATGGCTGGGACTGAGGTGCTAGAGGGGGGAGTGAATTGGCCACTTGTTCCACTCTCTGAACTCACTTCCCGAGCAGGAGACGTCTTCTTTTTGGCAGGTCTCACTTTGTTTTGACCTCCATTCTGCTGTTGCTGCTGCTGTTGGCGGCACTTAGCTCTTCGATTCTTAAACCACACCTTGAAAGGGAAAGAAACTTCTTTAACATGGTTTCAGTGACTCCTTAAGGAAAAGAATGGCTCCCAGATTATAAATCTGTCTTAGATGGACAGATGAGCTAAGCAGACAATCTCTCCTGCCAGTGAAACTCTCATATATGTTCCTGGAATTATAAGAAAGTTGGGGAGGCTCTATCTAAAAGCATTTGACCCTACTTTACTCCTAGCTCAGAACAGTAAAATTTAAGATAATCACCCAAATCATGACTAAAAATTCTCCCCCTCACTTTCCTATCTCTTATTTCACCCCAAATACACACATACACATAAGACCCAGCTGCATTTTGGAACACTCTCACAATGGAATAGAACATATCTATGTCTTTAGGATAGGAACATAAGAGAAGTGAGGGAAAACAATCTGTTGTTATATGCCAGCAAGAACAGCCTAAATTCAAACAGTTTACAGTCCATCTTCCAGGCAGCAACTACTAATATGTAGGTTGATTCCGTCACTCTACTTTTTGTCTCTAGAAAGATTCACAAAAGAAAGCTCCCAGGAGAAATGATCCTGTTGAGGAAGAAGGTCTGAAAGCTACTATTTGCCAAAACCTTCTTTATGGTAAGTGGAGTGACTCGTATATACTCTGCTTTGAGCTCAAAGACAGACTTCTCTCCTAGGGTCAAGTCTGAGACTTCAGGGTAGTGCCACTTGACACATAGATTGTTTACTGTATTATGTTCATTGGCTTGTCAACTTTGCCTCTGTGTGTAACTTTGAAAATTCTCTTTACCAGCCTTCTTCATGTTCTGCTATGAAGGTGTTGTGTTTAGTGTGTGAGGGGGTCTTATCAGGGAAGCTCCTGGCATTTTCTGGGCAAAAGTCCTTAGTTGTCCTCTTGAATGAGCTCTCCATATGGGTGTCTCAACTGTGGTAAAAATGATGCCGTGAAGGCTGAGCACAAACCACCAACCATGCAGAGCCATTTATTTTCTTTCAGTTAAGACTTTAGTTCAAGCCTCACAAGTGCTAAAACTTCTTCTATCTGACTTTGAAAAAGGCTCTTTTTGATCTGCAGTTCATGCTGATGTGTCCTAGCTGAAGGGGAGTCCCAGGTGTACATGTGGTTTAGGTGCTAAACATTCTTTCCAGAGAAATCTATATGGGACTTGCATTCCAGAAGAGCTGGGAGTTTACTTTCCTCTCCAGCTTAAGGTCAAGTTAAGGGGGAGTAAGGGGAGCGGGGAAGGTATCATTGGGATACCATGTTGATATTTTATCTGCTGAATGGCTCAGATCTAGCAAATTCTGTTCCATCCCTAAGGAGTCAAAGAGAACACTCTTACTGTGTCATTTCTTCTTCTACCACCAAACTGACATGTGACCTTGAGCAAGTCATTTACTCTATTTCTTCATCTGTAAAAATACTGGAACTATCCAGGAGCTAAGCTTCTTTTACCCCTAAAAGTAGATGAGAATGGGAGGGGGGATTTCCAATGGGGGAAGGAAGAACTAAAATATTATGTGACTATCCTTGAAATCTGCCAAGGCTGGGCTTCTGTCCACCAGGTGTCCAAGGGTTCTAGGACTGTGCTTTATCACTGCAGCTAAATCACCTGTCTTACCTTGCCAACTGGACCGGAAGAACCTTGGTTATAGGATTGGGTGGGGGTGGAGGGACAGAAGGGGGCACGAGGAGAAATCAGACACTCAAGGGGCCCTAAGAGAAAAGTTTACTGGCTTCCGATGGAGCCGAGCGTTTAGTTTAAAACCTTCCTTTGGTCCTCTCCAAGACCTGGAACTCTCCTGGGTCCTCAACAGACACAGTGCTGGGGGGAGGGGTGGCATGGTCAGGAAGGATGGCTGTGTCTACATCTGCCCTACCTGCACCCTGGACTCGGGCAAGTTGATTTTCAGCGCCACCTCCTCCCGCATGAAGATATCTGGGTATCGGGTCTTCGCAAATAACGCTTCCAGCACGTCTAGCTGCGCCCGGGTGAACGTCGTCCTCTCCCGCCGCTGTTTCCGAGGGGTGGCTGCGGGACAAGAAGCCCAGGGCCCTTTAGGGTGCGGGAGCAGCTTCTCAGTCACAGGGGTCTCTGCGGGTGTCCGACTCCCGCCACGCCCACACTCAGCACTCCCCTGGTCCTCGCAGCAGCTCAACCCGGACCCTACCCGTGTCCTCCCCACCCGCTCCCGGCCTCGGCTCCTCTGGCAGACACGGCCCCTTCCAGGTAATGCCCCACTCCGCCTGACGTCGGAGATGGCTCCAGACAGAGCGTCTCTTCGAAAGCTAACCAAAAAAAAAAGGAGGACAAAAAACAAGAACGCTCCACAATTAACCCCTAAACCATCAACACAAAACCCCCACTCTGTGAAGTCAAAGGATCCCTGAGGACCGGCAGCTCGAATTGATGGGGCAAATCTCGATTCTGCCCGAGATCTAGTCTTTTTAGGACTCCAAGGGCCTTTGTTCCTCCATCTTTCAAATGGGGGCATATTTCATACTTCTTGTTCTAGGAGGATTTTAAAAAACAGATCTTATCGGAAAGGAAAGCACTCACACCCGGGGTAAATCACACCTCCAAGGATTAGAGGCTAAGGGCCTGGAGGTCAGAGGGGAAGCCCCAGGCTTGGCGGAGAGAATTTATGATGAGAAACCCGACTTCGCCAAGAGGGCACTTCCGAAGAATTGGACTTCGAGGTACAGCCAGGGTCCCCTCGCCCAAATGACGAGGGCAGTAGCCTTCCTCGCCCCACTCCTACGTTGTAGATCCAACTACTCCCTTTCCCCCAGCCCCTGTCCTCTCCTCGGCCGGTAAATGCCCTGTGGCTTTGAGCTGCTTCTCGGAAGGAAAACCCAGTGGAGATCTCGCCTGGAGCTGGGGCGGGGGCGACGCCACCGCCAACCCCGGTGCTCGGGGGGAAAGAGTGTCCCAGCCACGCGGAGCGGGCGTGGGGAAGGGCAGGGCAGCAGTGCCGCGGGGCTCACTTACCCGGGTAGCCCACCGAGGGGTGCAGCAAGTCCATGCCCGAAGTGGTCAGACTCAGCCCATTGACTGCGTAAGGCGGTTGCTTAAGATAAGACATCATGCTAAGGTTGTTTGGAGGCACAAAGTCGGCCCAAATCCGGGGGACCCAGCCGGAAGATCTCGCTTCGCCCGGGGTGGACAGATTCAGAGTCCTGGTGGGTGGGTTTGGAGTGGTGGAGCTAAGGCAAAGCAAACAAACAAACAGAGGTGCTGGTTTACCGCTTCGGAGGACGCAGCTCTTCCACGTTCCACCATTAACTTAAGTAGAGCCCGGGCTATGCACGGCAGAGGCTTTTAAAGGACTTGCAAAGCCTCCCCCCCATACCCCGCTCCCCTCCCCAGCTGCTCTGAACTAGAGGAGATGCAGAGAGACCAGATAAACCTGTCTTCCCCACCCCCAGCCAAAACTTAAAAAAAAAAAAAAAAAAAGACCCGAAGAAAGCAATACAATCTGCCTCCCGCTCCCCCCCCTCAACAAAACCCCACGCCTCCAAATGCACACATTGCATTCCTATCCCTACATTTGCATAGGACTCCTTGGCTGGCACTAGCTAATTGTCTCAAACAAAACTTGATTGGGGCCATTTGCAGAGACAAAGAACTCTTTGGCTAAATAAATAATGCAGATAACAAAGGCCATTGGTGAGAAACAAAGAAACAATTCAAGACATCTACCTCTCCCCAGACTGTTGCCTTTCCAAGGCAGATTTTAATTATCTTAGCTTTTTACCACTTTCAACTGCTGCGAACCTAAAATGTCAGTGCACTTAACATCTAAAATACCAACTTGCTAAACAGCAAACTTGAGAAAACTGCTCAACCACTATTATTCCACATTTGAAGTCATTTCCAGTAATCATTTTCACCTAATTAGTAGTCTGGGTAATTAGATTTCGAGGTAAGTAACAGATTTATTAGGGTTTTGGAGAACTTGATTATATGTGTCTAAAGAACTAAAGCTAAACAAACAAGTATTTAACTTTTTATCGACACCCATCAAATATTTAAACGCAGTGCAAAAAAAAAAAGTCTTCAAGTTTGGCACAGGGTGTGCTAGGAATTCTGAAGTAAAGTTAGAATCCCACCAATCAGATAATGACTCCCACATTTGCAAGTAGAAAGGGTGCACATTTGTAGCGCAAGCCGCTTCCATGTTGATTTTGATGTGTAGAGGCTGCTGATCCTGCAGGAGGCAAATTTTCGGGCATTTGGGTGCTCAGCAGCTACAGCAGAGTTTCCTGTTACCTCTAGCGCCTTTCTGCACATTCTAGTTTTGAAGAAAGTAGATACACAAACACCCAAAGTTGTGAAACTAATAGAATTTCTCCCTACCTTTCAAGTGTCCTAAAATCCTATAGAAAAAGAGCTCAGAGAGGGAAAAGGAAGGAAGAAAAAGAAAAGATATTTACTTTATTCTGTTGAGTATTTCTCACTCCCCCAAGCAAAGGGATCCAAAATGGATGTTTATAGACTGGCTGTTTGCAATTTTGGCTTTTATTTTCCAAAAAGGTGGCACTTCTCCTGCATGGATCTCTACTTTGCAACTTTGACACTATGAGAGATTGCTTCAAAATGGCGGACACAAGATTAGGAGAAGTTCCCTCTTACTTTTACAGAGGTCCTACTGAGTTTTAAGGACTCTGGATTTTCATATTTACATTGCTTAAGAGATCAAGACACAAAATTCCACAGATGGAACCCAGTTACTGCAACTTCTTCCTGATTTAAATTCATAGCACAAAAATCATGCTTTTCCACCCTTAGATCTAATTTAATGTAATTTTATAAATGCCCTTGTAGGAGTTTGTATTATCTCACCAGTAGAACTAATTTAGTTGCTCCTACAACAAAGACTTGATGTTTTATCTTTTCCTTTCAAGATGGTTATTTGGAGGCTATGAAAATAATATTGCTTTAAAATACAGTCATGTATTGGTTTTAATAGCCTCTAAGCTGGAGTTCTTTCTTGTTTAATGCAAACTTACTATGTCGGAAAGTTCTGAACTACTATAGAAACAACTGAAATCATATCGGATGTGCACATGAGAAATATGGAAGTGTTCTTACACGTATAGCTCTCACCCAATTAGAAATGCCTGACACATCACACATTAAAGTAGCACATTCCAGCAAAGAAAGCAGTTACAAACAGAAAACAACAAGACAGAGATCCTTCTTGGAGCTCCTTTGCTCTACCATCGAAAAATGACCAAAATTCCCGGCATAGACTGTTTTCCATTTACTACCGGATACATCTTTAAAAGAAGAAGGAACGAAACAAAACTACGACGTGTTCTCCACAGCTAGCCTAGATATGCACTCTCCAAAGAAGAGGCCTTAGACACTTCCATCTAACTTTCAAAGCCCTGCCAGGAAGCCTTTCTCCCTTCCTCTCCAAGCAGAGCCCAGAAGGGGAAAAAGAAATCCCTTTTCAAAAATACAAGCCTCAAAACAACTACTCAGGAGGTGGCCCCTGGAGAACTCCTACCTAGAAGTAGCGGGCGGCGGTCTCGCGGCGAGTCCGCGCAGCCGCTTGGCGCCTACACCTCCGGGCGCGAGTGACTTGGTCCGGCGTCCCTGCCCGGCAGCCCTGCAGCCCTGCAGCCTCGCAGCCCCGGCGCCCGAGGTCCTGCTCCACTTGCCCGCCCCGGGCCGCGCTGCCTTATATCTAACGGTCAATTCGTGCAATCTGTCGCTCCCCCTCCCCCCTCCTCCCTTCCCCCTTGTTTTTTTTTTTTTTTTTTTCATCTTCCAAGGAGCCCATCTACCAGTTGCTGTGTCCTCGCTCAATAATAATTACCTCGTCCGAGAATTAATTATAATAAATGTTTTCTTGATAAACTAACGAGATAATCCGAAGGGCACACGTCCCTTAATTACAGGACGCCGTGCTCAGCTCTGCTTCTCGTCCGGGCTGATTAATTTTCTGCATGATGGAAAGGAAACAAAACTACGCGGACTGGCGACCTGCCTGCGGCTCGGAAGACAACGAAGAGGAAAAGGAGAGAGAAAGAAAAAGGAGATATGCGGGCAGCGCGGAAAACAGCCGGCGCGGGCCTCCCTCCGGCGAACTCGAGTGAAAGTTTCTGGCCTCAGGGAATCAAACAACGCTGCCACTCGCGAGGGAGGGAGGAAGAAACGTGCCAAAAGGGTTGGCCTTGACTATTAACTATGGCGAGGAGAAAGCCCTGGTGTTAGCTCTGAGAGCAGAGGTCTGGGTATCTACCTGCCTTTGGGGGGAGGAGTTTCCTCTTCAACTCCTCTCTTGTGCTAATAACTTTGATGACGGGAAAAAGTCCCGAGGAGAGCACGAAAAATCCTGACCCCCGAAGCTCTGGGATGCAGGGAGAATTTCCAGGAGTGACCTCCCCGTCCCCTCCCCAAGCAATCCACCACTCAAGGGGCAACGCGGCTCGGCCTTCTGTCCCCGCACCCCACTTCGGTCTGTAAAGGAGGAAGAAGCCGACTCGGCGGGATTCTGACGGGGACTTGGGTTTCCAAAAGTGTGTCCTGAAACCAGACTGTGATCTCAAGAGTCACTTGAACGCTTCAACACGAAGACTTCTCCGGAGTTTGAGGCGCGACTCATTGCGGAGGCTGGGTGCCGGCTGAGACCTTCTCCTGGTTCTCCCCCGGGCCGACCGAGATTGGAGGCTGGGCCTCAGCGCCCCGCTTGCCCCGGCGCGACCCGGCCCGCGCCGCCCGGGTGTCCCCGAGCCTGGGAGCAGAGCGCGCGAGCAGGCCACGCCGCGGCCCCTGTCCGCGAACAGCCGAGCGGCCGCCTTCCCACCGGAAGGATTCCAGTCCATGGCTCCGTGCGGCCTCGGGCGGAGCAAGGGCCACTCACCGCCACTTCTGCCCGCCCCAGGTGCGCGCCGAGGGCTGCGAGGGGCGGGCCCGGAACCGTCCCCGGCAGTCACGTTGGAAAACGACTCTTCCACGCTCGCGCGGTCTAGGACCACAACACACAACAGCCATGGGGGGTGGGCAGGTATGGCACTCCCGGGTTTTTTCCCCCCTGGGTGGGGGGAAGTGGTGCTCAAAAAGAAAAAGGAGATTTGAAGGCCCTCTGGAAGAGGCCGAGAACCTTGGTGAGCTGCTCTTGGCTGGGGGAGAGGGGGCCGAAAAGAGCGAGCGGCGAGCGCCGGGGCGGAGGAGATGCCGGCGCTCCCCGCCTCCTCGGTTATATCCTCTCGGGTTTCCTCTCACGTTCATTAGGGACAGGCAGGAGCTTAAGCGGCGGCCGCCGGCGCCCGCCGACCCGCCGGCAAGTCGGGCTTCGGGCGCGCGGAGGCGCCCAAATTATTATTATTATTAACAACATCATCATCATCACCATCCATCCATCCATCTAGCTACATCTGCATCTTTTTGTCTCGGACTCTGAAAACGTCCTTGGGATCAATCCAAATGACCCCAACCACATGTGATGTCCAAAGCGCAAAGATCGCAGGGAGAAGCCCAGAATGGGCGTTGACATAAAACAAAACCACAAACAACACCCCTCCAAAATACCCCACATCGGACTCGGAGGGTTTCCACGACGTTCTGCGAAAGCACCGACCCCAGGAGCGCGCTCCCTCCCTTCCTCCCACTCTCGCCCTTATCTCCAGATCACAAATTTTTCGCAGTGATCATTATTACACCTCAAAAATTTGTAAGGGAAAAAAAAATACATCAGCCTTCAGAAGAACTCCACGTTCTCAAAGGTGCATCATGGGTCTATTAGAGGCACTGGGATGATGGTAGAGACAGAGGGACACGTAGATATGGATATAGACAGACAGACACTTACCTTAGAGCCACATGGGAGGTGGGGGGGAATCAAATTATCCTTCAAAATTCCAAATAGCCAGCTATCCTAAAAGAAATCAAGAGTATTGAGTTAGAAACCTTGCAATCTTCACCCTTCCATGAAAAGTCAAACACAACAAAAAATATTTGTCTAAAGAACAGAAAATAAGGAAAGTCGCTCGAGTTCGAAACGCGCGTGGGCCCCTCTGTGATACATACAAAGTAGACGTGAGGAGGGCTTCTCTAGCGATTTTTATTTTTAATAACAGTGGAGGCTGAGTTGGAGCTGAGGTCGGTTCCGCTCTCAGGGAGATTTGCTGAGAAAGCGCCTCTCTGGCAACTTTTTGACGCAAACTCTCCAACCAATGGCAGGGAGCGAATGATTGACACATCTAAGCCAGAGGGAAAATAATAAAAACACACAACAGGGGGAGGAAAACAGGCCGCTGCTGCACGGGGGGACGAGCAGGCAACAAATCCAGGCCTCCGACATTACCAGAATGTTCTTGAAAGACACTGGGCTGTGCTTAAAATATACATTATGGGCCGGAGCATGTGAACTTATTGTATAATTAAAATGATGGACAGGGAGGCCTCTCCTTTCCTTCTCCTGTTCTTCTTTTCCTCTCTTCTCCCCCCACCCCCGCCTTTTTTGTTTTTGCTTTTGTTTTAGGGAAGGGGAGAAAGGAAACCCATACACCTTAATATGGGAAGATAAAAATATTTAAGTCAAGGTTGGAGAAGAGTGAGCATGGGAGATACCTGGTTATCACATTCCACGCTAGCAGTAAGTGTGTAGAACAGACACAGAAAGCTAGTGAGACTGAAGGTTAAAAAACACGACTCTGCGGTCTCAAACAGGGTCAGACCACGCTGAGGGGACCGGGAAGGGTAGAGAAAGGAGGCCTGGGAGTGAAGCGTAGGCGTGTAGGCAAGAGAGATGCAGATACCCAAGTCCAAGAACAAACTATTTTCAAAAACTCAGTGTCTCTCTCATTCTTTATGTCCCTATAAACGTCTCCCGGCCCCCAAGCAAGACACCCGGGCTCCTGGTTTTCGCTCAGGGTTTTTAGAGTTTTAAGAAGTCCGAGGCAGCCTGCAAAGAACACGAATCCCGGAATCTAACCCCAGGGCCGGTTGGGGAGACAGCAGGAGCCAGGTCAGGATTCGGGGCTGTGAGAGTGGGGTCGGCAGGATACCCGGGGAGGGAGGGGACGTGGGAGGCCCACGCTGGAAATAATCAGAGTTTCTGCGTTAAAACAAACGCCACCCCAACGCCAGCCGCGGCGGGGCCTGGAACTAACCGAGCCCGCGCGGCCCGAGCCGGGGGCTGGGAGCCCGGAGGCTGGAGAGAGTCGGCACCCGGGGACCGAGCCGGAGAGAGCGAACCCCAGCCCAACTTTTCCGCCTAGCACAGAGAGCGGGGCCCGACAGACCTGAGTCCCCAGAAAAGCAGAGATGGATTGGGCGGGGTGGGGTGCGGGCCCCAGTGGACGGGCTGAGGGTGTGTGAATGGCCGGGGGGGGTGTGCGCGGGGAGTGGGGGGCGGAGAGCAGAAAGCAGTTCCTGCCTCACAACTCCCAAAGCCGGAAAAGAAATATAAAATCTCTTCCTGAACACCCTCCCCCCTCCAACCACGCCGCCACGGCAAGTGGGCCAAAGAAACAGCTCGCCGCTTTTAATTTGGGGACCTATGTTAATGAAGTTGGTTAATTAATTCGTCGCTTTGTTGTCGGTTCTTATACTGTATGTGTAATCAAATGTGGCCGTCCTTGGGATTTCCAGCAATTAACGAATTACGGGAGTGCGCACGAGGCAGCCAGCGCTCGGCAGCCCGGCTGGGCTCTGGCTCCGGCTCGGCCTGGGGCTGGACACTCGGCGGCCGCGGCCAGCCTCGCAGGTGACTCCAGAGCTCTGGGCCCCGGGTCCCCGCGAGACCTCGAGCGGCCCGGGGTCTGCCCATCTCCTCCCAGGCCCTCCGCGAGCGCTCCAATCCGAAGAGACCCGTTGGCTGTCGCGTTCCCAGGAGTCAAGACTCTCTCAGGGGGCCCGGGCTGGGGGGAGGGTGAGTACGGACCCTTTTTCTCACCCCGCCCCCACTGTACTAAAATGCTTGACAACTGCCCCGAGGCCTTTAATTGGGGGAGGGGGGGCTAGAAATGCCCCAGGCGGTCTGGCCCGTGCGGCGTAGGTAGGGAGCTCTGGGCCAGTCACCATGCTTTCGATGAAAGAAGGGCAAATCCACCCCGATCCCCCGAGCCAGAGCCTCCTTCCTACCCCAAGACAGGACAGTGTTTCCCCCCAGTTGTACCACAGTGATGTTTAAAGCATCAAAGAACGAAAAGGAGAAATGGACGTTGTGCAGCTGGCGGAGGGAAAGGGCGGGAGGGAGGGCTTGGGGGCAGTGGGGGCGGGGTGAGGTGGAGAAATATCAGAACGCGCGCTTGTGATCTCCACCAAGTGAGTGAAAAATTGTAGACCGGGAGACCTATCTGCAGTGGGGTCCGGAGTCGTGGGAAACCCTTCCAGCCTGCCGTCTTCTCAGATGGCGGGGGCAGCTGAATCGCCCTGAAAATTCCCCCATTCTGTTAGACGGGCAGATTTCGGCGCCTTGGGGGCGTGGGAGGGCTTTTCCCCTTCCAGCGGCCGGGAGGAGACCGCTCCCGCCTCTCCTTGGCCCTCTCGTCTAGTAACTCCGCAGAAATTCGGGGCCAATAAACCACGAGTTGGAAATGGACAGTGTTAAATAAACAAGGGTCTCTTTAAAATTCTCATCCACTTCAGATGTCTAAAGTAAGATTGTGATGATTTTGTCACGGTTTGGTAAATTTACCCCTTTAAGAGGCTTTCATAAATCCCAGAACACACCTTCAGCCAGATTTGAATATAGATTTAGGTTTTAAAACCCAGAAGCTGGAAACACCGCTTTATCAAAGAGAATTTCCCTTTAGCTTAGCAATGTGCTGAAGCTCTTAAAAGATTGGATCTGAGACAGAGGAGAGAGAGAGAGAGAGAGAGAGACACAGAGAGAGAGAGACAGAGAGGAGAAAGAGAACTAGACAGAGAGAGGCATGCGGGGGGGGGGGGCGGAAAAAGACTTTCTTTTTCTTTCTAGAGGAATTCTGCCCAGACTCTGCAGCAGTTGGTAGCAAGCAAGCTTTCTCCTGGGTGTCTCCTGGAAAAGTTGCAAAATTGCTCTTCACCTGTAAGATCATGCTCTTTATCTTCCAGTCTCTTCTTGCCAATTTGGAAATTGCAGACAGCCGGGCTCAGGTACAGTCCCCACAAACCCTACTCTAGTTCAGGACAAAAGCCACTAGCTTTGGGGGGGGGAGGGGGTGCTTGCTGTTGTACTGAAAACCTTAGACACCTGGTGGGAGAAAAAGACTCCTTGTACGAAAAGTCTAACTCGATTTTCTGTAAGTCCTTGAACTTCCAGTACACTTACTATGTGGTCATTTTATTTTCTCTGTTCATGTTTAACATTTTTTTTCCTGTGTCCTCTGTCTTTAAATTTTTTCCTATGAATCTGACTTCTAGTAGCATGCTTTATGTTTTTAAGTAATTTTCATTAACAACTGGATGGTTTTTAATTGCCATGAGTACAATTATCTTGCTATAAATATGGGATGTAAGCATTCAGAAGCTAAATTAAGAAAACCAGTACACGGGGAATCAAATTATTTGTCAGAGATTGCATGCAGTTTCCAAAATATGGCTGATATTCATATTTCGAAATCTAGATGCACGTCTGGTGCTAGCTGGGCTTACATTCTAAACCCCACATGCCAGGCCAGTTTAAAATATTCCGAACTTTCCTCCAAGTTTATTAAGTATGGTGGTGTGGGGGGGAGTGGAGGAGTGGGAGGAGAAAGGAGAGAGATCTCAGGATTCTTTCAGCCTAATTAAAAAAGAAGATGAAGAACAAAACCCATATTCCGTGAGAACACAGCCTCTCAGGGGGGAAGGAGTCAGTTAGACTCCCTGAACACTTACTTCAGAAATATGAAGATTAATTTCCAATCCTTTCAGTGATTCAGTGGACAGTGGGGGACCACATCTTGCCTTAGAACTGCCACGATATTTAGAAAGAAGTCATTTTTCATTAGGTTTTAAAATACGTCTTTATTAAAAACTTTGACAAGATTAACTTTAATTAATTTTTTAACAAGAGTTAAAGATTGGCGATGCTGGCAGAATTGGGGGAAAAAAGAAGGCAACAGATCACTTATGAATTAAGCTTGGGTCGCTTATTCCCTGCATTGCTGTTGCTTCAGAAAAGAGGGTAAGGGGGAAAGAAATGACTTCAAAGATAGGATTGTGCTGTCCTGATAAAAGAGTCGGAGGCAAATTCCAAATGCAAAAAAAAAAAAAAAAAGAGGAAAAGAGGACCATGTTGTTCCGGAATGAAACGGATTAAGATTGTGTGACAAGTGCGAGATGTGGGGCTGTGAGACATTTATGAGCTGAGTGTGAGCTGGAAGCTATGCGCCTGTCCCTAAGCGTGTGAGGACCAAGGGTGTGTGCAGAGCAGGGTTAGGGTGAGGGATAGGAAGGGCATGTGTGACTGTGAGAGACGGAGAGCAATGTGAGGGGTGGGAGTGTGGGTTTGGGTGTCAGGAGAGTGTGGACAGGAATGTGGATGGACTGTTGAAGGGTGGTAGCTGTCAGTTTATGTAATTTTCATCTCTTGGTCCTGAAGTTTCCTTGAAATCAATTCTACTGCAGGCAGCAGCCTTGAGCTTACAGAGCTGATATAAAACAACCATTACAGTCCAATATCTTGCCTGTTTGCAAACTTCATTTAAAACTGGGGGAAAAAAGACCCGGGAATGGTTTTGTAAGAAAGGAAAAAAAGAAGAAAAGAAAACCACAGTGAAGCTTTAAACTAGTTTGGATAAATCTCTAATCTTTTATTTGTAACCTTTTACAAGCTTTATTTCCCGTATATGAAAAGCTTCTTTTATATGGGCACGGCAGACTTTTCCTTTGGATTTTTAATTAGAGCCCATCAATTGTAGCCATATTTAAGAATCAATATAAAGTAATCCTTCGAGATGGGATAAGGTTTTAATCGAAAATCTAATTTCCCACTCTTTGCAGATCATTTTAAGGGCTGGTTGATTTAAAAAGAGTTCAGTTTTTAAAAGACATAACACCTAAAACCTGGAAAAGATCATGTCTGCAAAATAACCAACTGATGTCGCCTTACAAAGAAAAAAAAAAAAAAAGCCTGGCTGTTGTTGGGAACTTTTTCCTTCTATTTAGAAGAATTTGACTTATTTTTTTTTTCTCCAACACTATTCTGTAAGGTGGCTCCTATGAGAGTATTCACGTTGAATGGGGAAAGAAAAAAAGAGGAATTGTTTGTCTAAAATAGTATTTCATATGCAAAATACAGTAACTTAAATTTTTTTTTATTAACAAAGAAAACATAGATCTTGACAGATCCTTTTTACTACAGACTCCCATATTCCCAAGATTAGAAAATGAATAACGCACATTTTTCATTTTTGTTCACGGATGCAAACTTTCCACTTTCATATCCAGGCATGAACTTTCTGACCAGTTTTTAAACTTCGACATTAGAATTTTGCGATTTTAATTTTTTACAATAATTGAAAAGTTGCTTATCATCACAAAGGCGTAGAATTTTAAGCAGTTCTGTTAGAGTCATTAGCTTTCAATTTTTCTCTTTTTAAAGACGAAATATGAAAGCAAGGAAGAAAACAGATAAACAAAAACTAATTGTAAGTGCACAGCCCAAACATTTTTTGCCCCTTAATGATCAAGCTGAGGTATTTGTTCAAAGACTGCACATTATCTAAATGTGCGTAGTGCATTTTCAGCAAACATCACTGCTTTAGTTTAAGATCTGCAAATTATCTCTAAACTAGAAGGGATCCCCAAAAAGTTTATAGGCATATTTTCAGTCACTGACTTGTTTTTATTGTTATATCTGTTATATGTTAAGTGCATTTGAAAAAAATGAACTCATCGTATTTGCTTTTTGAAATCTGAATGAAGCGGGTTTGAACATATTTGATACTCATGCTTTCCTTTTATCTGCAGAAATTTCAATTTATTTAAAAGCCTGGCGTTTAATGCACTACATGGTCGCATACATTTTACAGAAACTCTCTTGTATTTCTCCATAATCGTGTCTAATAAAAACCTGGGATTTTCCTTTATTTAAAAAAAATGTTAAAATATAATGCATCTTCATTAGGAAAATTGACTGCTGTGCTCACGACAGTTCTTAATTGAAAAGGCAACCTATTTTAATGGTGTGGTTGAGAAGATTACATACTTTATCCAAACACAAAGACAATTAATAATGAGAAGCAGGCTGCTGCCATTAACTCTAATGCAGTTGCATCAATGTCAGTGAAAAGTGCTCATACCTGAGATACAGGGTGCAAACTCCCCTGGCTCCCTCCTTCCCCAGTTCACCCACTTCTTAATTTGGGTTTCTTAATGTGTAAGCGCCAGGAGCGGCTGTCATCAGGCGGTTTAGTTTTAGGCAAGTGCGGCGCGGGGCCGGGCGCCCCTTCCCGCGGGTCGCGCGGTCCTGGGCAGCGCCGCCCGGCCGGAGGCGCCCCAGCCGCGGGTGTTTGCGCGCAAACTTGGCGCTCTCCAGCCTGCGAGCGGAGCCGGGCGAGGGCGGCCGCGGCGCCCGAGCGCAGGAAGGTTTGGAGACCCAGGGCCACCTGGTGCATTTTTTTTTTTTTTTTTCACCTGGTGCATTTTGAGAAGTTTACCTAAAGGGACGGGGCTGCCTCGGAGACTGGATTCTGCTTTGATTCACTTACGGAAAAGTCGTGGGGAAAAAAAAAATCTTTTAAAACTGAGAGTTTGAGGGAGGGGGGCCTCTGTGCGCAAGTGGTCATCTGGCGGGTCGACCAAGTTTGCCAAAGCGCCCCCTCTCCAACTCTGGCCAGGAGAGCAAAGCGTGCGTGTGCACGCGCTTCTCTCTCTCAGTGTGTGCGTGTGTGCTCGCGCGTGCGTGTGTGTTGAACGCGGGGGATCCCAACCTTTCCTAGTTTCGAGCACGTCCCGACTCCAGGCTGGGCAATGGAGAGGAGGCGGCGGCCACCTCTGGCTTTTCCTTTCCCCGGCGAGGGCGGTCAACTCAGGCCTCGCGCTGGCCGCCTCGAACCCGGAGCGGCTAGCTGCCAGAGCCAGCGCGCGAAGGGGAGACCCCAAAGCCTGGGCGCGGAACGACCGGCGGCGCCTAGTGCCAGGCGTGGCCCTGCGGACGGCCGAGCCTGGCGCTCCGGGGCGCGGGGACCCGAGGGCGGCCCTCGCGGTCGCCAAGCCCCGGGGACGACTACAGGTTGGGGAAGGGGTGATCCCGATTTAGGTTTTTACGAGGTGCTTCGGCGCCCGCGAGGGGCTTGACGCCTGCTGCTTGGAGTCCTACAGCCCTCGGAACCCGCTCTGCCCCGGTCTCTTCCCCAGCGCCGTCTCCCAGCCCGAGGCTCAGGCAATTGGGGGCGGGGGGGGTGGTGGCGCCCCTCCATCAGTATCACTCTCTCCCTTAAGGTGGGGCAGGCAGCCGCAGGCTAACAGGCACACTCAGACCAGATCTCTTCCCTTCACCAAAGGATTAGTGGGGGCAGGGGGCCGAGCTCCTTCGGAGTATTCTGGAGGCTTCTCGCACTGGCCAGCCACACATAGCGCCGGGGAGAGATACACTGCTGGGGTCTGAGCCCGTGTGAGGTGCTTGGGAGAGCAGAGAGGAGCTGGTAGTCAGGCTTCCTAGGCTGCCCCGAGGACACACACACAAATTCCAAGGAGGAAGGAGCCCATCCTCCAAGGCCCAACTGGACACATGCCTTTCCCTTGAAAGAGCCTCACAGGCAAGTTCCTCCCACAAATGCACACTTCCATCTGCAGCTCTCAGTGTCCCTGGGCCAGCCTTGTTATCCCTCAATCATACCCCACTTTCCCTCCTGTTTCCATCTATTCATCTACAGACTTCCTGCAGACTTGCCATTTTCGTGATTTTGCCCACGGGTTAGGGAGCCTCTCAAAGCTTCTGAAGACAAGCAGACCTGGAGTTTTCCCTAAAGCCCCAGGCTCCTCCTTTCCCTCCCTCAGGAGAGGTGGACCTTTAGAGCAGTGGTCCCCAAGCTTTTCTCCACCAGGGACTGGTTTCATGGAAGACAGTTTCTCCATGGAGGGTTGAGAGGGAGGATGGTCAGGCAGTAATGCGAGCGATGGGGAGGGACAGATGAAGCTTTGCTGGCTCACCCGCCGCTCACCTCCTGCCGTGCAGCCCGGTTCCTAACAGGCTTCAGACCAGTACCAGTCCGTGGCCTGGGGGTTGGGCACCCCTGCTCTAGAGCGTTGTAACCTTCCTCTGATGGAAGCCAGCTATCAGCTATTTGTCATGGTCTAGGAACCTTCTCCCCTCCTCCCCCACCTCAGTCTATATGATGTATCTAGAGCTTTTCCTGTTCCTTTGGACTGCCTTTTTCAGATTGCAAAAGTTGAAGTACTCCAGTTAATGTTTATCAGACAAGCCTTGGTTTCTACTGGTGGTGAGGCCATGTGTGTCAGTGAGGTATCAAGGGAGTGACCAGGTCACAAGACCAGCAGGAAGTGGTTCTCTTCTTGGGATAACTTGAACCTTATATGTCATACTTGCCCAATAACATAAGAGTTAACAACAGACTAACTTGTATTTGTGGATCTGTTTCTTGGCATTTGACCTATGGATGCTGGAGGCATCTTTATTAGCATGTGTGTGACTTTGGATAGCAACTCAATAATGACATTCCTAATCATTTATTGAATACCATTTAAGCTAGTTCAGCAACAGATAGTAGCTCTTAGCCTAAATGGCAGTTTTCTGGCAGCTTATTCAACTAATGGACAAGCAAAAAGTGAAAGATATAATTGCATCCAATACTTAGCTTCTGAATATGACAGAGTCACCACTTAAGAGGCATGCAGACCACGCTGAAAGTAGATGGTATGTTCTGAGTTACTCTTTGCAAAGCAGTTTCTTTCTGGTTGTGCTCTCTTGTATTTGATGCGCAAAATAGGTCAAAGAAACACAGAAGAAACAGGCATGATTTATATATATCAATAGAATCATGACCCTTAATTTATCCTGACCTTTCCCTACTGTTTCAGTAAAAAAACAGAAGTAGCAAAGGGCTGGGTGAAGCCTTTTTCTAACAAGGAGATATTCTGTAGACACTAGATATTCACCAAGGAATAGGTCACCTTGAGTAAGCCTGTGTTTATGTTAAAACACTTGGAGAGAAACCAAATAATTCCATTATCATTAAGGAATATTTTTAAATGCCCTGGTAGTTGACATTGGGTAGATACAACCTCAGTCAACTACATTCCAGTAAAAGCAAAAAACATTTTGCATTAGACCATATAGTCTTAAATCCGATTGCACATTTGGATCAATTTGGTCTATCAACCAATTTATTCACACATGGCAGGATGGATAAACATGTTTCACGTGCAAAATTTTCCGTTGAAATCTCTTATTTCTCTAAAGATGTATGATTATCAATCCAAGAAGTCTCCAGAGCATAAGTATTTTTAAAAAGTTGATTGCCACATGAACTCATATTCATTTATTTGTTCATTCATTCAACAAACATATTCAGGGGCCTACTATGTATTATGCAGTTGTCAGGAGTTATGTCTAGAGATTCATGCTCAGGGCCATAAACTAAGTTAATTTTTTTTCTCACTTAAAGCAAAAGCAGATAGTTATAATAAGCATATGATCTAAAACTTTACATTATCTACCCTCTTCTGGAAAATTCACCATCCCAAATCTGAGGGCAGAAGTCATCTTGATTTTTCCAGTTTCTAGAGTATAGAAGATTATTGAAGACAAAAGTTAAGCATGGAGAGATTTGTCAGTTGTTCTAAGTTGTAAGTTCTTGTGTTGATCATCCACAGCAGTGTTACCAGGGAAAGCTGTAGGAGTTGTTTGCATTAACTGACAAAAGTTGATGACTCTTAATGTCCAAGTTTGATTTGTTTCTAAAAAATAAAATTAGAAGGCAACTGAGTGTACATTTTATTATATGTTTAGATTATGTGCTCTCCAGGAGAAGATAATTTTTTAGATAGGAATAAACACAACCTTGAGATTTAACTGTATATTCTTTTAGCCAATATCTAAAAGATAGACTATGTGTGTGTGTGGCATCATTACATTTTTATCTTATTTGTAAGAGAATGCAACAAAAAGTGTTCAAAATTATTATAAATACCAGTTACTTTTTCAGTCTCTTTTTCTGGACTAGACATAGTTATTATATATTTATTAGTTTGTTTTTGGCCATTTTAGCTTCAACTACTTGTGATGAGTTTTATTTCCCTGCGAATTTAGGATTTCCAAAGTAACAACTTACACTCAAATATAGTCTTTCCTATAAAGACTTTCTCCCCTTTTTAATTTGCTCTCCATCCATAAAACAGACATTACCATGGATTTTTCCATTGGTCATTGATGGAGTTATTGAATGTGATCAAATGATAATACATTAGAAATGAGTCTCTATTGTAAAGAGGTCAGTGCATAAAGCCTCCCTTTTTCTGATGAACTCTAGCAAGAGGAATTAAATGTTACCTCTTATAAAGCAATCTTACTGATCTATGTCTGTCTGGACTCACTAGAGCCTTTGAGCCATCTCTTCACCAGGAGTTATTTTATCTTTTGGGTATGATTTGAGGGTCATGGCACCCATGCGTAGCCTGTGGTCTATAGAGAGGCCATATTCATTACTACCTTTGGTACAAAGTATTTAGAGAGTTGGTTTTTTTTAAATATCCTAAAAACATCCAAAAATGCACTCTTTACTTTCCAAATTTGGCCTTTTTAATTTCCTGTACAGTTAAGAGGATATGAGAGCCCCTTTGTTCTAGAGCTGCCGATTCTTGTGTTCAGGTGTTTGTTTGTTCCAGGGACTGCACTTGTGATTTTAAAGTGCCATAAATTCCTCTGACTAAGCCCCTATAGTCTTTATACCACCTTGCCAGCTTAGATTGAAATCTTGAGAATGAAAAAAAAGTTTCCATGAGATTAGGTAGCTATTCATATTATAACTATGACTTTATTAAATTTAACTGGCAAAGAGATCTATTACAAGTAAAGAAGGTGAAAATGCAGGCCTAAAATATCCAGGACTGAAAATAGAACATTTAATTTATGATTCTCTCTGCAGGTGGGGTGTGAAATAGAATGCTAGTGTTGCTGCTGCCAGAATGCTTGCCTATTTTTACACTTTCGTAAGGGATGTGGGCAATGGAAAGGGATACTTCTTGAATACGACAGTGTTTATGTAGAAATTCATTAGACTTAAGGAGGGCAGTATTTGCTTTATGGAAGTTCTTGGATCTCTTGACGCCAAAAAGGTATATGAGAAGGATGGTGAAACGAAAAGGAGATGAAAATCCAGACACTCCATCAGCAGCCTTACCCTGTGACAGACCCAGAGGCAACTCCAAAGCCACCAGGGCAACTGCCTGTTCAGTTTGCCAAAGAGCCAGATGCTGTTGCTTGGAAGAATCTCCTCCACAGCTTGATGTCTGGGTCCTGTGATTGCCATCCAAAGAACAGTGGTGGGGCATGCTGGGATGAATCAGTCCCGGCATCCCACTGCAGTGTATTCTCTTTTAAAAACAGAGTCATTTTAAATTAAATAAGTTTTAAAACTCACATGTAATTTTTGAAAATTTAAAAAGGAAATTGGGGGACAATGGTGCAAATCAAGGCTGCATATCTGAAAAAAAAATCCTCTTAAACTTTATTTTGCTTTTAGGTCATATTTAATTATCCCATGAGGACTGGGACATTTAGAAGAGACAAAAGACCATCCCCTATTCACAGTGATGAAATAAAAATCACTACAATCTAAAAGAATGGTCATGCAGATAGTATTTATTATTTATGTTATTAACTGTGATCATTTATAATTTATTTACTTGAAATAAAAGTAAAATATTTAATTTTAAGATTAGTTTTGGAACAGAATTTTGATTGTGGGTGCCAGTGAACCTGTGTTTAAGTAAAAAAAGCAGTAAGAAAAATGATAGGAAACATTTAAGGGGAAAAAGTCATGCCTGACTATCTGATGATTCACCAACATCTCTTCTTAAATATTAGCAGTATTGTCCTATGAAGCAACATCCCTCCTTTTCAAAATGTGTGTTAATATATCTGTTGTGTTCTTGCTGAGTGAATGATAGCTGCTGCATGTTTTTGAGTCATTCAGACCACTTCAACAAATGAATGTAATTTGATTCCAATGTACAACCAAAATCTTTGCTCTTTCTGTGTAATCTTTTATTTTTCTAATTATAGGAATTTTTTTCCTTTAATATTCCCAGGCTTCATCTAATAGCCTAATAGTAACCCTGAGTGCCAGGGTAAATCTGTAATTTCTTTGGTAATTGTGATCAATGTGAATCATGGCATGATTAACGTGGCCATGGTAATAGGTAACTGTTAAAAAGATAATCAAAATATTTGGAGAGTGATAACTTACTATGGAGCAGTGGTTCTCAACCAGGGGTGATTTCTCCCCCCAGGGGACATTTGGCAATGTCTGGAGACATTTTTGGTTGTCATAACTGTTATCTAGCAGGCTGAGACCAGAAATCCTGCTAAATATCCTATAATGCAGAGGACAGCCCCCAACAACAAAGAATTGTCTGGCCTAAAATGTCAGTAGGTGCCAAACCTGAGAAATTCTGACATAGAAAAATAGATAACATGTATACTAATGCTCACATCTAAGGTTTCTTGGTGATAACCAAAATATAAATAGCCGTGTAGTATCACTAATGCAGATGAACAGTAAAAAAAACTCAGTTACTTAAATATTTTCAAATATCTTCAGGTTTGGGTTCATATAGACAAGGCATAATATTATTCTTACTTTCTGCAAAATTTATTTCTCATCCTCACTTCAATTATTATTGAAGCATATAACTAGCCATATCTTGATGAAGTCAATAGTAACTTTGAGTTATGCTCATGTTTCATGAACAGGATACTAATTCAGCAGGAAAAACTATGTTAAACAGTTTTTAGTTTTTAATCTTTATTTCTATTTCTAAAACTTCTTTCCAAAAAATTTGGAAAATACATAAAACTATAAAGAGGAAAATGAAATCCTTAATTCTACCACCTGAAGTGTTTAGTTTCTGTGAACTCAAAGTTGTGCATATGGGCATTAATTTCTTTTTTTAAAAACAAATTTATTTATTTTTATTTTTAAATTTTTGGCTGCATTGGGTCTTTGTTGCTGCGCGCGGGCTTTCTCTAGTTGTGGCAAGCAGGGGCTACTCTTCGTTGCGGTGTGCGGGCTTCTCATTGTGGTGGCCTCTCTTGTTGTGGAGTGCGGGCTTTAGGCACACGGGCTTCAGTAGTTGCAGCACACGGGCTCAGTAATTGTGGCTTGAAGGCTCTAGAGTGCAGGCTCAGTAATTGTGGCTCACCCGCTTAGTTGCTCCACAGCATGTGGTATCTTCCTGGACCAGGGCTCGAACCCGTATACCCTGCATTGGCAGGCGGATTCTTAACCACTGAGCCACCAGGGAAGTCCCGCATTAATTTCTTAACACAGGAACAGATACTGTTTGACAAAATATTTCATTATGATTAAGTTTTCATGATATTAACTCCCTTGTGCAGCAGATGAAAATTGACATTTCTGGTCATTTTCATAATTGTTCTCAATACTAGTTTTTGTCCCCTTTTTTGAGTGTAAATTTTTTTGTTTTTTTTTTTGTGTGTAGGGGGGAGTTTTTTGTTTGTTTGTTTTAAGTAATGTGTTCAGTTATACTAAATAGAAGGCATCTCCGCATAGAAAAACTTGCTTGGACCACACTGTCATCCTGCCTTATCTGTTTTAATCTAACCTTATGTATGGTTTGTCCGGATAATTTTTTCTTAACTCAGATGTTTATTATAAGTTGTTGTTCAGTTTTGTCTCCGTTAAATCTATGGGTGAAGCTATCACCATTGGACAAGATTATGATGGTAGTTAGTTACCAATGGGCCTTTTGGGTCCTGGCAGGTAGACCCAGGCACAGAGCCCCTTTCAGGGAATGAAACCCAGAGAGAAAGGGAGGGAGGATTGCCAGGATGGTCCAGTATGGAAAAATTACAGAAGCAAAAAGGACAAATCAAAGTTAATAGAATAAAGCACAAACTTTAAATAATAAATTGAGCAACAATGAGTGTGTATTAACATTTGGGCAGTTACACACGACTTCTGCTTTATTTAAGCCATTAATCTTTGGTTTCCTCCTCAGACCTACATTACCTCTTGTCAGGGAAGCAGTGGAGAAAGTGGAAATGGCCCATAACCTTCAGGATTTATCTTTTCTAGGATTTTAAAACAGGGGCTAGCCCTCGAACTAACACAAGCTTTTTCTTACGCTGTTGATAATGGCTATTTTATGGAACCCGCCTCAATATAAAACAAGAGCTTCAACGAACAGTTTCTAGAGCAGAACTTCTTTCCTTGTTAGCAAAGCAGGTCTCATTCCTGGGTGTGTAACAGGTGGCACATTCAAACAGTAACACACCTGTCTGGGGTGCTACTTTTTTTTTTTTAACATACTCTGAGCAACATGATTTAGGAGAAGCCCACCCTCTTGCATCCACCAAGTTCAGCCAAATAAAAAGGAACATAGTGAAGGGCTTTCTAAAGGTTGCAAAAGAATCATTTGAGGAGAAATGAAATATAACTGTGGAATGAATATTATGTCAAATGGCAAAAAATAATATAAAGATACAACTGAAGTATGGATCCTTTCCGTAATAAAGAATGGATGGACACTTTTGACAGTAAGACTACAGAATTATTTGCCCTGGTTCTGTTTTGGGTCTTCTTCCTTATCAACAGATGATGGGTCTCTGCTGGGCCTCCCCAGGTCCTGGCCATTTCTTTGAATTACTACCTAGAGGAGTTTTCCTTCTCTTTCCATCACTTACATGTCCTTAAGGCTACTTCTTGTCATATTCTTACCTGCATTTTCATCATTAGCTAAAAAACAAACTAAGGAACCATGCGCTTATTTCTCTATCGGGGTTTTGCACTTACATGATGCCCATTTGTAAGCGGTTTGTATATACATCTAACTTCTTCCCAAACTGTTTAAAAAAAGAAAAAAGAAAAAAATGGAACAGAGCATGCATGGCCTAGGAGGCACTCAACCCTTGGGGCTGGGGGTGAGTATTAACAAGAATGCAGGACCTAACTAATTTTGACACTGTTCTTTAAAATACAAAGGAAGTGTGGAACCCCAAGTGAACTGAAAGAGCTGTTATGATGGAAATATCTCAAGGGCACTTCTCAGATGAGTATAGCGCATAGTTAAAGGGTAAGTTCATTTAACCTGAAGAAGAATGGCTAAAATGATGACCCAATTAATGTCATGAAATGCATAGATAATTTCTGGAAGAGGGATTTTGAAGGAAGCTCTCCATGCCTTCTTTATAAGATCAGAGATGAGGAAAGAACTTAACATAGGAGCTTTCAGCTGAACACACAGATTCATATCCCCAGCTTACCCAACCCAGTGGCAAAACACAGGAATATGTTTACTGGTGGCCACTGTAGATTCTCTGTGTTTGGAGATCTCTGGGAAGAGATTTGAAAGCTTTGGTTAAACAGCTTTATTTACACCTGCCTGAAGGTAATCAAATGATTTCTTAAGCTCCCTTCCAGTTCTTATTCTATGATGTAAACATAATTTTAAAATTATTTTTATATTTACTCCCAACTAGTAAATTCTAGTAGGGTCTTCTCATGTTTTGAGGATTTAAGAAGTTCGTGTTATGAAAAGATTTACTAGCCTTGAAATTCTCTCTTAAGAGGGCTCATAGGGGACTTCCCTGGTGGCGCAGTGGTTACGACTCTATGCTCCCAATGCAGAGGGCCCGGGTTCGATCCCTGGTCCAGGAACTAGATCCCACATGCATGCTGCAACTAAGAGTTCGCATGCCACAACTAAGGAGATGGTGAGCCGCAGCTAAGGAGCCTGCAAGCTGCAACTAAGGAGCCCACTTGCCGCAACTCAGAAGCTGGCAAGCCACAACTAAGGAGCCCACGAGCTGCAACTAAGGAGCCCACCTGCCGCAACTAAGACCGACGCAACCAAATAAATTAAAAAAAAAAAAAAGAAAGTTCTTGCATATTTTTGGTATGTACTTTAAAACACCTTTCCGGGCTTCCCTGGTGGCGCAGTGGTTGAGAGTCCGCCTGCCGATGCAGGGGACACGGGTTCGTGCCCCGGTCTGGGAGGATCCCACATGCCGCGGAGCGGCTAGGCCCGTGAGCCATGGCCGCTGAGCCTGTGGGTCCGGAGCCTGTGCTCCGCAACGGGAGAGGCCACAACAGTGAGAGGCCCGCGTACCACACAAAAAAATAAAAATAAAACACCTTTCCTTGTTCCTCATAGTCTTAGCATTATTTACTACTTAGTTACAAATTTTTATTACATGCCATACGTTATATTTTATCCTTCCAAGGCCAACACAAACATTAAAAAAATCTAAACCATTTGTTGTATACTGAACTCTTTTTTAGACGTTAACTTTATCATTTGAATTGTCATAAAGTTGACTTTTTTTGGTATACAATTCTGTGAATTTTTTTAACATATGTGTAGAGTCCTGTAACCACCACAATCAGGATACCCTGAACTTTTTCAATGTCAGACACTATGCTACTGAAATCCATTCTCTAATGTAACTGTTCAATGACTTTATATCCAGTAAAACACATAGTGAATTATATTTACTGGAAAAATGTAAAGTGTTTACCCATAATAAATGAAGTGCTTTACTCAAGATATTCTTAAAAGATCCAAGTTGCTGAATCAGACCCATTGTGTCCAAATTAATTTTATACAATTTCTTGTTATTGCAACAGCTGTCACCATTAACAGACAATAATATATGCACATATACATGTCAATATGAATACCAATTTCCCATAGTTCTGAAGACTTCATAGTGTCTCACAAGGTTTTTAATATTTAAAATCTAATTTAAACTATGACATGAACTTAGAGTCAGATTATAATTTAGAGCATTTTTACTCACCTGGTGTAGAATCTACCCTGATTATATTTTTATTTCATTCTTTCTTTAAAAGTTGCTTAGAACAGATTGCAGAAAATATGAATTCTACCATAAGTCATCAAAACAGAACAAACTTTTTTCCATGCCAGATTTGTGTATCTTAAAAATACCACCCTCAGGATGAGAGAAATGGATTCGAAGATTCTATTTATATTTTTATGGTTGAATTGGATACAATAAAGTTTTGGTTATTCTGACTTGTGTAAACTTCCTAAGAGGAACTGATGCTACACACAGAGTCATTTTTATTTTTATTTTTTACTTTTAAAATTTTATTTATTTTTGGCTGCATTGGGTCTTCGTTTCTGCCAACGGGGGCTACTCTTCCTTGCACTGCATGGGCTTCTCTGTGCAGTGGCTTCTCTTACTGCAGAGCACGGACTCTAGGCGTGTGGGCTTCAGTAGTTGCAGCACGCGGGTGTAGTTGTGGCTCGTGGGCTCTAGAGCACAGGCTCAGTAGCTGTGGCACACGGGCTTAGTTGCTCCGCGGCATGTGGGATCTTCCCGGACCAGGGATCGAACCCGTGTGCCCTGCGTTGGCAGGAGGATTCTTAACCACCGCGCTACCAGGGAAGTCCCCAGAGTCATGTTTAGAGGCATGATGAGTCAGCTGTTTTAGCAATGTCCAATTTGCCTACCTGTTTGCAGATATACACACATAAGATAATATTTTTCTATAAACCCAGTTTGTATATACACAGAAAAACAATAATATAGGTAAAATAGCACTGTGTTTTGACTATGTTGTTTCTACAGATAGATGAAAATATGTGTTTGTAATTTTTAGATAAAGTTGAAAAAGTCAAGGATTTGTGCTCAACTAATCACAGTCAACACACTGAATAGAATCCTGTTAAACATGCCTCTTCTTTCCATCTCTTCTTCAGAAAGAGAAGTTATTATGAGACAGTAAACATAATACTGTTAAAAATACCTGGAAATTTAGTACATGGTGTCAGAGATGATACCACAATAGTCAAATGTAATGAGGTTGGATTGTGTGTATTCTTCCTATTTGTCATTTCCTTTCAAAGCTATTATTTCACCCTTACTGATAACCTCTCTTCAGTTAAAAAAAAAATTACCATTAACATTCAATGACTTTTTGCAGGTTTTGAACAATTTTTTAATCCAACAAGCTATTTTACCTTACACAATAGATGTGGTCTTAGCCAATAATCTTCATTGTTAACAACATCCCGTGGCTTTTAAACAATTATATGACATCCATTGTGTTCCATTGTCTTTCTATGGCAGTAGATGCCCTTTAAAGCACTCCAACTAGTAAGGTACGAGGTGTCGCTTTCATAAAGCTATGCTAGCTGTCTCTAATTCAACTATTCAACTCAAAGACTTCCTTCAAAGCTGCAAAATTATCCTGATACTTCCCCATTTCTGATGTTAAACTGAGCTGTTTCTGGTTGCTTGGATTGTAAAGAGTTTCTTTACCTATTTTGTTTATCTTTTAAGACTGTTTTACTCATGAAGAAATGGTTTCAGTTTTTTTTAATCCATGAAAATGACCATAAGAATTATAGGTAGATGTCATTTGTATAAGTGTCAAGAAGAAATGAGCATCTTGTGGGGGAAAATGTCCGATCTCTACCCATGAAGAAAGCCATGATGTTAAAGTTCAAATTCTGTGCCGCCAGTGCCAGTGCTTCTTACTGCTCACTGCCTCCCACCCCCTTATTTCTGGGGTAAGTCTTATTTGGGTCATTTGATTATTTACTTATTATCTCTAGAGGGTGGGTAGGCTAGTACTGTCTGAACTCCAAATACACTCAAAATGTAATAAAGGTCAGAAGCTAGAGAGGATTAAACCCCTTGTTATATTTACCTTTTGATAACCTATCCAGCTTTACCCCACAATTTCACCCTGGGAAAAAGTAGAAATGGTATTGGATACGTTATCAGAAGAGAGTCCGTACGTAGTTCTTTGCCACTAACTAATCACGAATCATTTTTTTCTCATATAAAATAAAAATTTGGAGTTAGTGTGTGATACCTTTTTTTTTTTTTTTTTTTACTTTCTCTCTGAATTTTTAGGAATGGAAACAACAGATGCCAAAAATCTCCCTCCTAGGTTTGATTCTACAGAGACTGAAACGATGAATCATTTGGCTGACATTATTTTGCCTTTTTAAAAAAAAAAATTGCTCAAGGTTGATGGCTATAACTCTCAATCTGGCTGCACCATTGTTAAAGTTTTGGACACTAGGACCCTGGCATACCCACCACAATCAACCTGCATTGCTCCTCATTGCCCTAGCAAACTACCAGATAGAAGTTCTGGGGTATATTAGCTAGAAACTCACTAATTGCAACATTCTTGGTGAACAATAATAGTTACGCTGACAGGATACTAATCAGATACTAGTGCTACTCAAACAAGCATGGTTCAAGGAGCATGTATTTCATGGTCGTGGGCCATCCTCTGACTCTAAAAGACAATACCGAAGAACATAAGTGTTTATTAAGGAAGACCACTGAAGAAGGAAGACCAGGTAGCATTTATCTGAGTTAACTCGTGAGAGGTGCCAGCCTCCACCCTCTAGAAAGATCACTGCTCAGGGAGGCATCTCACCTGTTCTTCAGGTTATCTGTGTCCACCTACCTTTTAATCTTCACTTCATAGAGCTAACACACTTCTTTTCTCACCCACGTGTTATAGGTATATGTCAGGTGGCACCTTGGACATTCAGTAGAACAGGGAGTAGATAAGCTGGTGAAAAAACTGGGACTTTCTAAAGAGGTTGACAGCTTGTCTATTTATCAGATGAATTTGATTTTCACCAATCAGATTGAGGTATGCAAAAACATGTTCAGAAAAAAGCCTGGGAGGGGAGAGAGGCAGAACCTGGTATGACTGGATCATCAGCAAAGGGACTCCTACAAAAATAAATGAAAAAGAGAAAAGGAAGGAAAAATGGAAATTTCAATTCACCTAACCTAACTAATTGTTTCCCCGGAAGAATAAGTAGGTTTAAATATGTGAACTATGTTTAATACAGATTAATTAATATTGTGAATATAAATTCAATGGAAGCCCAAAACACTATGAAAACAAAATAAATGGTGAACACTATGCTTAGTTATGTGTAAATGCTAGCTGAAAGTGAATCTTCTTATTGACTGAGGAACCATAGTTCATAAAGATTTTTTTTTCTTCTGTGATTCATAAAATGTTAATTCAGCTATGGCAATTCATGCTTGGTTTTATTCCTTCCTTCAGCAAATGCTTATTAAGCCCCTACAGTGAGCTAGAAGCTTTGGGGGCTGTATAGAGGTATAATCCATGGGAATACATAGAGGCAAAAACCACAGTTGCTGCCTCTATCAGTCAGGGTCCTGGCAAGGAATAGATGGTGCACTCAAGCATGGTAATTGAGCAGAGGTGAATGAAGGGACTATTTACAAATGTGTTGGTGGGGATAGGGAACCCATGAAGGATGGTGAAGCACCATGGGACCAGCAACATTGGGGCCATTGCCACCCCTAATCCTGAAGGGATAAGGGGAAGGAGCAGTTACTGGAACCCAGGGCAGACTGTAGCTGTGGTTGTGGTTTTAGCTATAGGAGAGAGCCAACTAACAGGAACTGTGGTGTCCAGGAGAGGAATGCTGACATGCCGTGTCCCAGCAGGGAGGGGACTGAGCAACAAACACCACACACTCTCTCCTCCCATCCTCTGATTTCCTCCTGTTGACCGTCATTGGTTAAACTCAACCCCAAACCAGAAAACCAGAGAACAAGGGAGCCCATTGACATCATCCATGAAGGTCAGCATCCCAGTATGCAGAGCAGAGCAGAGAAGGGTAGAGGATGGTTCTAGGGGTAAGCATCATACCCAGCACACTGCCCGTGAGATATACATGCAAAGAAAGTTAAACACAAAACAAGGGAACAGTATTCAAGATGTTACAAGATAAATGACACGTGATATGACAGTATGCCCTGCTTGGGGGGTGTGGTATAACTCAGGGAAGACTCCTAGAAAGAAAAGGAATACATCTACGGCTGGGCCTTTAAGAATGGGCTAGGATTAGGTCAGGACAGACTAATGTGGAGGAAGGATAGTCTAGTTGGGGGGCAACAGAGGGAACAAAGGCATGGAGATAAGAATAAAGATGGCACAATTGATTGAGAGACTATGTCCAACTTGCTGAAGCACAGAATAGGTAGATGCCATAATGAAAAATGCCAGGGACCTTCTGTGAGAATGTGAGAATTGCCATTTATAAAATTTTCCCTTATTTTGTACTCTGAAAAACTTTTGTACAGAAGAAGACATGGAAGATAAGATAGCTGGCCACAGGACCCTTTCACTTTCACTTGCTATTCACATGAAACAGTGAACTAGTTAACCACAACACAGACAAAATGCCAAAGTGAATGGTACTTGTAATTCAAAAAAGGAGTGGTCTAGAATGTGTAATTCCTCAAGTGTGTTCACTCATTAAAAAAAATTTGTTCAAAAAACATATTTGAAGCATCTCCCATGTGCCATACATTAGCATTACAAATAGAGTTTTAGGGGTGGTGGTGATCCAGATCCCAAAGCCAGTGATTGACAGTTTGGCTCACATTGAACCTTGCCTAGTTTAGACAAAAACTAAATGACGTATACTCTTCCAAAATTTACCCTAATCCACAACAGGTACTCATTAAATATTTGTTGACCAAATGAATGAGAAAAGTAATTAAAATTAAGTGTTTTAAATTTCTACAATATTTTGAAACAGGGCATAAGATGGTCACTTATACTGATTTACAAAATGTAATCATAGTGCAGACCTACTCTGAAGACCCAATGGCCTGTCTTGTCTACCAAAGTAATCTCAGTTCCTAGCAAAGAGCCCAGCCCAGAGCTAGAGCACAATCCCTATCCACTGAATAAATGCTGGGATAAGTTAACAAATGAATGCATACTCAAAATAAGTATTTTTACAGTAAGTTTGCTTGGGGTGGTGGCATCCCTTGGGGGGATCCCTTGGGGAGATGTTGTTACCATTACAGCACATTAAGTAGTCCTTCAGATTTTTAATGAGTACTTCTTGTAAGTGCTCCTTAACTTTTCCTCACTTTAATTCCTTGTGAGTCCCAGATGAGCAGTTGTTTAAATGGCTCTAAATATAAAGGGGGGAAAATCACGTCCTGCATCACTTCTGAAAGGCAACACATCAGGGCAACCCATGAAGATGCAGGGCTTCTGTCTCGGACCAGGGCCTAGGTGTGTATACCTGTGGTCGGCCTCAGTGCCACTTGCACATTTATCTTTGTTCCCTGCTTTAAGAGCTCTAACTTCTTTTCCTGCTGCCATTAAAATCATATTAAGTCATTCTGAAGTGCTTCCCATAAACACCAAATGAGAAGTATAGCTGTGAGACAAATTATCTACCTGTGTGGAGTAGGTTATTATTTTAATTTGTAATCTGAGGGACATTCATTTGAGAGAAGAGAGTATTGGGGTGTGCACCCTTCCCCCCATGCCCCATTTACTCAACAAGGAGTGTGATTCCCCCTCCCACAAGGTAGCTTTAACCCCACTGGCTTATTAATTATCAGGGTAAATTTCTATTTACTGGCTTTTAAACATTGCATTTTTTATTTGTTATTGGACACAAATAGAGATCTAAGTTCACACTGATTTTATGCCTTATAGAAACTGAAAATCAGATAAGATTAATATCGTCAGATGATGATGGATGTGTGGTAATTTTAACTTCAAAGCGAGCGGGCCTCCTTGTAGAGTGAATTACATTTATACAACTAGATTTCTCTTCTAGTCCGCTTTCAGTTTAACAATTCCTTGGGTGAGATGGGAGAGCCGAGGCTTTCAGGTGTCTCTAAGATCTGGAAATACCCACTGCAATCCAATTGTGGGTGAAGTGCTCTGTGCACCAAATCCTTGTGTTTATATTTAGAAAGAAATAGAAAATGATTGTTAGGAATGATGGCACCCTGCTGACCTGAAGACAGAATTTGTCATGAGGGGTTTTTCAGAATCTTGTGGCTGAGATCATACCAATTCCTTTCACTTGAACAAAAGATTATTTATGATGAAAACATTAACCCATATATTCTGACAGATTGAAATATAAAAGAGGTGAAGGAAGTCTGAAACACATGGATGCAAAAATGTTTTAAATATGTGTGCTAGGAATGGAATTATGCATATGCTACTTTCAGTTCTGAGTATTTGCTCCAATTTGTGAAATTCTTTTCTTGTTTTAAAGATCTTCTCCCTGCTAAATATACCTAGATATTAACATGTAGATGTCTCTGCCAACATTCAGCTTCTAATTGTATATGTAATATTCTAAGCAAGTTTTTTTACTGCAGATTATGAAATTAAACTGGCCCATTAATTTTCCCCCATAATGATTACTGTGGATGCTATATAAAAATAAAAGCGAATTTAAAAAAATTGAAGTATAGTTGATTTATAGTGTTGTGTTAGTTTCTGATGTACAGCAAAGTGATTCAGTTACACACACACACACACACACACACACACACACACACACACACATTCTTTTTTATATTCTTTTCCACTATGGCTTATTACAGGGTATTGAATATAGTTCCCTGTGCTATGCGGTAGAACTTGTTATTTATGTATTTTATACATAGTAGTTTGTATCTGCTAATCCTAAATTCCTAAATTATCCTTCTCCCACTGCCTTCCCTCTTTGGTAACCATAACTTTGTTTTCTCTGTCTGTGAGTCTGTTACTGTTCCGTAAATAAGTTCATCTGTGTCATATTTTAGATTCCATATGTAAGTCATATCATATGGTAATTTGTCTTTCTCTTTCTGATGTACTTAGTATGGTAATCTCTAGGTCCATTCATGTTGCTGCAAATGGCATTATTTCATTCTTTTATATTCCATTGTGTATATGTACCACATCTTCTTTATCCATTCATCTGTCAGTGGACATTTAGGTTGCTTCCGTGTCTTGGCTATTGTAAATAGTGCTGCTATGAATATTGGGGTACATGTATCTTTTTGAATTAGAGTTTTCTCTGGATATATGCCCAGGAGTGGGATTGCTGTATCATATGGCAACTCTATTTTTAGTTTTTAAAGAAACCTCCATACTGTTTTCCACAGTGACTGCACCAATTTACATTTCCACCAACAGTGTAGGAGCGTTAACTTTTCTCCACACCCTCTCCTGCATTTGTTATTTGTAGACATTTTAATGATGGCTATTCTGACCAGTGTGAGGTGATATCTCACTGGAGTTTTGATTTGCATTTCTCTAATAATTAGTGATGCTGAGTATCTTTTCATGTGTCTATTGGCCATCTGTATGTCTTCCTTGGAGAAATGTCTATTTAGGTCTTTTGCCCATTTATTGATTGGGTGTTTTTTTTTTTGTCTTGTTTTGTTTTGTTTGTTTGTTTTTTGTTATTGAGTTGTATGAGCTGTTTGTATATTTTGGAAATTAAGCCCTGGTCGGTCACATGGTTTGCAAATATTTTCTCCCAGTCTATAGGATGTATTTTCATTTTGTTTATGTCCTTTCCTGTGCAAAAGTTTATAAGTTGGGCTTCCCTGGTGGCGCAGTGGTTGAGAATCTGCCTGCCAGTGCAGGGGACATGGGTTCGAGCCCTGGTCTGGGAAGATCCCACATGCTGCAGAGCAACTAAGCCCGTGAGCCACAACTACTGAGCCTGTGTGTCTGAAGCTTGTGCTCTGCAGCAACAGAGGCCGCAATAGTGAGAGACCTGTGCACCACGATGAAGAGTGGCCCCCGCTCGCCACAACTAGAGAAAGCCCTCACACAGAAACGAAGACCCAACACAGCCAAAAATAAATAAATAAATAAATAAAAATTAAAAAAAAAAGTTTATAAGTTTGTATTTAGGTCCCAATTGTTTATTTTATTTTATTTATATATGAATATATTCTCAATATATAACAATGAAATAACAGATATAGTGAAAACCCTCCTTGTGCCCTAATCCCTCATCCACTACTTTGAGTTTAGTATTAATCCTTCCAGAATCTTTTCCATACGTTTGAGTACATACATATTTACAGATAGCAAAATAATTTTATGTGTTTTCTTATCTTTTTTTACATAAGTAACATACTGCAACTTGATTCCTTCATTTCATGATATGTCTTAGATTTCTTTTTTTTTTTTTTTCTAGTAGGTCTGTGTTTTATTCCCGTCTTACCCTTAGGCTCTTCATGACATTTTTTTTTGTTAGATTCCATATATATGTGTTAGTATACGGTATTTGTTTTTCTCCTTCTGACTTACTTCACTCTGTATGACAGACTCCAGGTCCATCCACCTCACTACAAATAACTCAGTTTTGTTTCTTTTTATGGCTGAGTAATATTCCATTGTATATATGTGCCACATCTTCTTTATCCATTCATCTGTTGATGGACACTTAGGTTGCTTCCATGTCCTGGCTATTGTAAATAGAGCTGCAATGAACATTTTGGTACATGACTCTCTTTGAATTATGGTTTTCTCAGGGTTATATGCCCAGTAGTGGCATTGCTAGGTCGTATGGTAGTTCTATTT